>NW_016107482.1:1953544-1978371 GCF_001604975.1 Cebus imitator | reverse complement strand
AAGAGAAATACCAAACAGAATTCTTCCCTTCCATTCACTTACTGAAGACCTGGTGAGGACAACTAATTCAAATTTGCAAGTTTCACATTTTTGAACATCAAGCTATTTTCCAAGAGGTTTAGGATGCCTTAACATAAGATGCATAACATAGGATGCATTAACATTAACGTAAGTGACATGGTCACCTCCAGCTAACTAACATTGCTAACTAACAGGGCTCCTCCTTAGCATATCACATTTTCAAATCTGTTATGCCCTATATACATAAAGACCCTTCCACACCCCATTTTGTAGGATTAAACTCCCAAAAGAAGTGGTGACAAATTTCAGGGTCTTTGCCCCTTTTTGTAACAAAGCATTGAAAACACAGTCATTTCTGCAAGAAGGCACCTTGAGCTCATCCATGGGGTTGTGGCAAAGATCTTAATGATTTTTCTGTGGCAATATACATCATTCTTTGGCCCTGGCCATCTGGGAGAAAAAGGTAAGGAGAAAACAATATAAATGCTCCAAGATGCCGGAAATGCTCGTATAATGATTCTCGGTGTGGAAAACACTTGCTGATTCTCTTTATGAGGCAGATTCAATTTGGAAAACAATGACCACAGCTCTGTTCGTCAGCCTTGACAGTTAGCAGACATTCCGTCTTGTGCTTAGTGTACACTGTCCCTCGCCTCTCACAATGAGGAACTTCGTTGCTTCATGCCATTTCGAGCACAGCTTTTCTTTCAGTTTCAGAGCATATGAGATAAGGATTTAGTTTGCAATCATGTTTCTCTATTTTAAGATATTCTCTCCTTAAAATTGTCTGTGGATTTGAGCTTAATCACTTTATCATCTACATTGCATCTTTTGGCTAGTAAATTTATTTTAAAGTGATTTTAACAATGATAACATTTCTCTCATTTTAGCTTTTGTTTATTTGTTGTTTGTTTGTTTTTTTAGACAGTGTTTCACTCTGTCACCCAGGCTGCAGTGCAATGGCACTATCTTGGCTCACTGCAACCTCTGCCTCCCGGGGTGCAAGCAATTCTCCTGCCTCAGCCTCCTGAGTAGCTGGGATTATAGGCACCTACCACCACGCCCAGCTAATTTTTGCATTTCTAATTGAGACAGTGTTTCACCATGTTGCCCAGGCTGGAGTGCAGTGGTGTGATCTTGGTTCACTGCAACCTCCACCTCCCAGATTCAAGTGATTCTCCTGCCTCAGCCTCCCGAGTAGCTGGGATTACACGTGCCCACCACCACACCCAGGTAATTTTTGTATTTTTAGTAGTGACGGGGTTTCACCACATTGACCAGGCTGGTCTTGAACTCCTGACCTCATGATCCAACCGCCTTGGCCTCCCAAAGTGCTGGGATTGCAGGTGAGAGCCCCCACGCCCAGCCTCCTTTTAGTTTTAATAAGATGAATGATTCTTTAGTAAGACAAAGGATCTTTAAATACTGTTTTCCCCTGCTCTTTCCTCCCTTTCTTCAATTTTCACTTTTGAATTTGCTATTTCCATAAAAATGCTGTATAAATCGGCCTTTTGCTTGGCTATATATTCCTTTGTCCCCTGAAATAAAAGTCACCATGAAGTGTAGTGGGTTTAGCCTGAAGCAGCTCCAATAATGAAATAGAAAGGGAAAGGGAGGTGTGAGTAATAAAGCTGGAACTCTTCATTATTCAGTCTCTGAGCACTGAGGACTATATTTTGCTGACATAGTGCTAATAGAAGAAATGGAGACTAGCAAAGGCTAACTCAGAGTATTTGATTTTCTCATCTAAGTACATATGCTTGTAGATTGTCCTGTAGGATGAAGAATCTGTGAAGCTCTATCCTGACCACAATTGCACTACAAAATCAACTGGCATTTTCCTCCCGTGTGTAGGCTCCACGCACACTACATACCACAGACCTAAATACAGATGCCAGGACAGTGCAATCTGCACGCTACCCTTCTAAGTCGTCTCAGGGCTAAAGCAGAATTATTTTTACAGGGTTGAATTATTTCAAAACCCCAGAAAACACTAATTTTCGCTAGATGTATAGGAAATACAAGTGAGCCGTACCCTCCAAAGTAGAATTCAGTTTACAGTTAGATATTGTGCTAACTCTGACTGTCTTTCCTCAGTGGTACCAAGATCCATGCAGTTTTATGTAACTGTTCAATTGTGTGAATGTTTCAATCCTTGAGCAATTATCAACTCGAAGGAGACTTTGAAAGCATCTTAATGTCGCTTAACCACTTTTTTGTTGTTGCTAACCTACCCCATTCAGGTTTCTCAACTATATGCTCTGGCCATCTGTGCCACAATGATCTCTTCCACTTAAACCCTCAGCCTTTGATAACTGCTGTTTACAAAAAGATATTAGGGAATATGTGTCACTTTACATTAAAACTAAAAGTACTTCTGAAATTTCATATTTTCATGGGGCTGTTTCACTGATTTTTTTCCCACTAAACAAATCTATTTATGTAAGCAACAGTGTATTTGCTTACCCTAAAATATATTTAACCTACTGCATCATTTATTGTGTGTATAAGCTCAATTGCCATCTTTGTGAAAATTTGTCTGGAGAAATAGACATTTGTCATTTCTCTAGATATATTTTTATGGATAGCTTTGCCTCTTCTATTCACCCTCAGCTGTACGTAAAAGATTTATTTAAGGATCCTAGGGGTGATATTTTAAAACAATTTTTTTCTCTTTAGTAATCACAGAGAGGTACTAATTTGACTTCTACGTTTTGTCAGACCCATCTACACCTAAACGTAGCAAGAGCAGGATAGAACAAAATTAAGAGATTGTTCTCTTCTTTCTTCATTCATGAAGTATTTATGGAATGCCAGTGAGTGCTATGCTAGGCATTGGATGAACATATATAAATTACAACTTTTCCTTGTCTTTGGGGAGCTCAAAGTCTAGCAGGCCAGGCCTGTATTGTTGCAACAGGGGTACACATAAAGTGCCCGAGAATGCAGCACAGGGTCCTGCACAGTTATTTTTGTAAAGCGTTTTCTAGAAAGAGACAGCTAAATTTCTGAGAAATATTTGTCTCTTTTAAATTACTGCTTCCCACTTCCATAAGCTGTTTTGTTTCTCATCCTCAAAGTAAATATCTATCAAGCATGTAGATTTCTGTAGAAAGAAGTGGATTGATTTTCAGGGACAGTAACAATAAATGGTCTCTGTCTCTGCCATACATTTGGGGAGGCCAAATTCTCTACATTCTCATTTGAGGTCAGGTTGGGGGATTCCAAAAGGCTTCCTTCCCATGAGTTGGACCGAAGTGCCTCCAATTTGGCCCTTGCCCTTCCCTTTTCTCAGTTCTTTTACTGCCATGTGTTTGTGGCCTGTTGCATGCCATTGTTCTTCCAGATGTTGCTGAAAGTGGTTTTGTTGCAGTCCAGCTGTTTCTAAAATCTTCCTTTGTCCTGATGAGCCATTTTGACCCTACATAGGCAAATTTCCGAAATTAACTGAAGTCTACCCTTCAGTCCATAAACAACTAAAAAATGTTGTCCATTTATGTGAGGTCTCACTTCTAAGCCTGAGAGAATGTTTCTGGTCTTAAGGTCATGCCTGCTCCCTCTCTGCAGGAAGTTAATTCAGTTAGAGAAGCTGCACTGGGAGGGTGCAGGCACAGCCAGCTTATCCAGTCCAAGGTATCCAGGGAGACGAGGATCAGGCCTGTCGAATCCTCTCTTAGGAAAGGAAAGGTCTTAACAGATTGTTCACCAACTGCCCTAGCTTCCTTTGAGCTTCCCCATAGCTATCATCCATCAAAACCTCATTGCATCAGCAGCCTGCCAAAAGGCCTTTGGGATACTTGTATGGTTCTGCCACTCATTCTTCCTTAACCAAAAGGCTTGGACATACTTAGTCCTCAATTGTCCTACAAGTCATGCATCAACTAAATAAATAAACAGGCTGTTGTTTCTGAAGATGGCAAAGGTTATTAATGGAAGAAGACGCAGGCAAGCTCAAAACTTTCAGAAATCTTGGAGGCTGAGTGCTATTTCGTGTCTCTCATGCAGTTTGAACATGTTTTCTTAAAATACATATAATGGAATTAAGTTACATCTCTATACTGTTCTTGGGCCTTCCTTGGCCTCTTCTTTTATCCCCCCTTCCATACTCTTGTTTGTGGAACCATCTAATTTGCAGATTTTGGTTGTCTCTAATTCTCAGATCTGCCTTCACAAATTCCAAATAGTTGAACCACCTAAAGGGGAAAAAGTGCAACACACACACATGCACACACATGCACACACTTTGTAAAAATAGGGCTGTTATTCAACTTTTCTCTAGAACATTCTACATACGTATCTGTTCGGTAGGGAGAGAAGCATTCCTCTTTTATGTTGACAATTATTTGAATCCTTCATATAAGGTTTTAATAATTAACCTGTTTGCTATTTTTGAGTGATTGTTTTATCTTATTTTGCACTAAGGTACTCTGAGGAAGAACAGAAAAGCACATTTTCTAGTGAAATATTGTACTTTGTAAGCTAGTTGTCTGTCTTTTGTAACGTTCATAGTCTACGAAGTGGCTGAGCAGACATGAACAGCGGTTAATGCAAAAGTTGGTTTTGGTTTCAACCACACCCGCTGGGAACTTCTCAAGGAGGAAGAGGGGCCGGTGGCAGTAATTGGTGGCCGTTTGAGGTGAGGAAGGCCATTGTTTCCACCATGAATCAGTGGTGGCAGCCTTTCCACTTTCCTGGCTCCTAACTCAGGAGTCTCTTTAGTGCATTTGGATCATTGTCTTACTCATTAGGGAAAGAGGCAATATCATGGGCTTTGCATGAATAATTCTTTGCTCACCTTTGCATGATATTTTTTTACCTTCCAACACTTCTTCAGTCACAAATTTTTTTCAATTTTTAAAAAATTTTCAGGATTTTCTCAGAGTGTTTTAGAGCTATTACTATAATTATTTAACCTGCCCAAGTTAAGCACCCAGGTACAACTTTCAAGAAACAAAACTGTCAGAAAACTGTCCTAGGTCTATTATCCTCAATCAGAGCCCGTGAGTGGAAGTCCTCAGATTCTGGAATCCACCCAGTGTCTTTCTTTTCCTTCCATTGGTCTTGACATGAATAAGCATACCATAACTGTAAGAAGGAATGATTACTCTGCAGCCCTGACCGTGAGTACCACCAGGGAACTAGGATCTAAGACCATCTGGAAACACTGTTTTTCTCAGTCGTTCAGGTGACACGGGGAAACCCTTTATAAAATAGGACAAAATTAGGAGATTAGTTCCAAGCCAAGACCAAAGGTGAAGATAATTGTGTTCATGATTAAAGCCTGGTCTTATTTTCATTAGTGTCATAATCTTACACGCTTCAGATGCCAGAAATATCTTCAGAGAATATGAATGAAGTGCTGGATATGCAACAGGAATAATGCATTCCCCTACAGATTCTTTGAAAGATTTTCTCTTTCAAGAAAACTTGAAGGGAAAATATTAATGGGAATCAGATTGGGCATACTTTTCCATTAAAATCAGCCTCTATCCCAAATGTTTTACATGAAATATTCACCTAGTCTATTCTGTTTAAAAGGCAGTATCAACCTGTGTAACCTTGTCCTGCCTTAAACACTGTTGAAAACAATACCAAACTTTAAAGCAGCATAGTTATATAATAGAGAGATTGCATTTAGTGAGGACCGGGACCAAGAATTTTCTCTTACAGAGTCTGGCCGTTGACAGGCTTCCTGATATCCCCTGTTGCCTTGGGCTAACGTTTTCCTTAGTCACTAGCCTATGGCAGAAAGGCAGCCATGTATAAATGAATACCCATGACCGTGTTCCAGTATAACTTTATTTACAAAAACTGATATAGTCCATAGGTTGTGGTTTGCTGATTCCTAAGTTAGAGCATTACAGTGTCTGTTTCAGATGGGAAGTGAGTATTCCTATGGCACGTTCGGGTCCTCCCATTCAGGGAATGAGAAAGAGTAAGGAGAATATTTTAACAAATAATAAATTGTAGAATAACCTCCCCACAAAAATATACATAGGTCAGACTCTTCCTTATGGTAAAAGCACAAAACAGGTCATCTTTTTGTGGGACTGCCAGAGTCTACCTTTTCCTTTTTATCTTCTGATTTTTGTTCCTAAAACAAAATCCCAAGTGATGTTGCCTCATTCCAAGTCAGTTTTGTAGACCATGTAACATGTCTTAATACACTGTATGGGGAAAAAATAAAAGTTAGCCTTAGATTTCTTTGTTTTCTATGGTTATTGTTGTACAGAAGAAAGACAAACTGTAAATAATGTATATTTAATAAAGAGAACATTTTGTATGATTTTGTGTGGAAGACAAATGTGCCTTGCTGTGTTTTCTTGAGTTAATGAAGAGTCAAACAATTAATCCCTTAGCTCCCATTCTCGTTCCTTAGACCATTAACTCCCAGACAACATGACCTGAGGGGTTGCTGGAGAAACACGAAACTCCCACTGGCTGGGTTTATTGATTTCAGCATGGCTAAAAGTACTGTCTTGGGCTCACTCATCGCTGAGCTGAGTTGTCCTGGGCAACACGCCTGGCTCAAATGTTTATAAGAGCAAGCTCATTGATTTGGTCAATGCCAACCTCAGTGTTCTGGAACCACCCTGGTTGCAGCTACCCACATGAGACTTCAGACTCTCTTCCACCCTCATCAGCGCCCACTCACAGGAACCACAGTTCTTCTGTCTCCTGGCCTACATCTTTTTCTTACAAAGGGCCTTAACCCTATGTGTTTAAGAGACGAAACAAAGACTGCTGTGAAATGGAACCCACTTCACGTGGTGTTTATTAAGACTTCTATATATGAGGTAGTCAGTACACACACAGAAATTAAAAACTGACGGGGCTTTAAACAGAAGAGAGACACTATCAGATTTACCCTTAAGAAAAACTATCTAACTTCTCAATGGAGAAAGAACCATAGCAGGATAGGAGAGGAGGAGGAGGAGAGAACAGTTAGGGGCCATTTCAAAAGCCTAAGGAAGGGTGATGGTGGCTTGGACTAGTGCTGTAGAAGCAAAGATTCCAGCTGTAAGCTGGGTCCAGACAGAATGACACGGCTTGGTGGAGTGGAAAGAGAGTGTGGGTGGAGCAAACAATCAAGAAAGCTTGGATTTGGGGCTTAAGCAACTGAGTAGATTGGAGCAGAGTTTTTGTTTTATTTTGTTTTGGAATATCGTGGCTGTGAAATGAGAAGAGTAGATGAGTTTAATTTGGGATTTTGTTAAGTTTGAGGTTTCAACTGGGCAGCAAGTATCGATGGAAGGTCAGTGTCTGGGTGTATGTTTGTGGTTCGGTAGTGAGGTCTGGTCTGCAGATACTTGAGACAGATGTGTATATGCGGACATGTCTATGTATGAATACATATATCCACACACAGGCATGTGCACGCACATGCATGCACACACACACATACAGGTTGGCATCGTCTAGGGCAGGAGGATAACTAGGAAATAGATCTAGGAGCAGTGGATGCCCTGGGAGGATAAGCTACACAAGGAAACCTGCAAATGTGCATTGAAGAATAAGGAAAACCAGGTGAGTCAGTTGGAGCCCTGAGTATAAAGTGCTTCATCAGGAGGAAGCAGGGAGTTATTAGGCACTACTGAGAAACTAAGGCAGGTGAGAATAAATAAAAGCCACAGGCCTGGCAAGGTTAAGGCACTGATGACACTTTCTAGAGGCATGTAATGAAGAAGTGGGGAGAACATATGATTAGAGTCAGCTGAAAAGTTAGCAAAGCATGGGGGCAGCATGGAACCAGGCTCAGGGCATGTGAGCAGTAGAAACAAGTGAACATCAGAGATAGACAGACTGGGGCCCAAATAACTTAAAACCCCTTTCCTTAATTTTATGATCTGAAATAAATTAACCAATGTAACTCTTATATTTTCCAGATAAAGATTGGGAAACAAAATGAAACAAGCAAAACAACTTCACAGATCCTGAGGATTGAATGAAATCATGCACACACACCAACCTAGGAGCAGAGTTCATGGTCAGGGGCTCTTTGCAATGCCGTGTTTTAGTAAATTTTCTTTTTATCATATCCTAGTCTATAGGAAATAATGCACATACATATGCAGAATTAAAGTGAGGCATAGAATAGGCAATCATGCTTAGTTCGGCATGAGGGCTTGATAGTGATTTGTAAGCAAATCGGGCTAGAAATAAGTCTAGTTCTGGCTCTGCCATAAATTAGGTGTGTGACCTTTAATAAGTTATATGCAGAGAGCCTTTGAAATGTTTCCTTGAAAGATAAGTCATGAATCTAAATAATGAAATGAATCAATTATCTTAAAAGAAATGTTGTGATAATTTGTGATATCAGATAAATTGGACTTACAGGCTTTTGGACAGACAGCCATGACTTAAATTTTGTTGTTGTTGTTATTGTTGTTTTTATTGAAACAGAGTCTAACTCTGTCCCCCAGGGTGGAGTGAAGTGGCACGATCTCAGCTCCCTGCAACCTCTGCCTCCCAGGTTCAAGCAATTCTCCTGCCTCAACCTCCCAAGTAGCTGGGATTACAGGAGGGCACCACCATGCCCAGCTAATTTTTGTATTTTTAGTGGAGACAGGGTTTCACCATATTGGCCAGGCAGGTCTCGAACTCCTGACCTCAAGTGATCTGCCCATGTAGGCCTCTCAAAGTGCTGGGATTACAGTCGTGAACTGCCATGCCTGGCCAAAATGTTAACTCTTTTAATTGGTAGCTGAGGGACAGCAAGTGCATAAGTGGCTTCTCTTCTCACCTCTGAGCTTCAATTCCTCATCTCTCAAAAGATTTATATTTCGTTTTAAGCCACTAAATTTGTGTTAATTTGTTACACAGTGATCGTAAACTAACAAAGTCATATTCCTTAGTGGCCTTGTGATCAACCTGTGCATGATACCACATAGGAATAACAGCACCTTCCTCATAAGGCTGTTAGAGGGATACCATTAGTTTAATTTTGCAAAGAGCTTAGAACAGTCTGTGGTACATTTATGAGTGCTTTTAGATTGTCAAAAGATGTTTAAGCAATATCCATATCCTCAGAAAAATTGCTAGTTTCCCTCCCTTCTTTTCTTATGAGCTTGATTCTAGTCGCATAGCAGAATCAGAGGAAAACAGGAAGCTCATGAGGGACTGTGTTAGTTTGAGGTCTGTTTTTCATCACTATATTTGGTTTAGGCCAATGAATTAAAAGAGGAGAAAAAGATGTCTTTTAATCCAAGCAGACCTACAGTATGTGGGGGAAAAAAAAAAAGAATGTTATTTTAAAATACTCAAATTTATAAATGAATCTTGGGCCATTCAAGCTGCTATAAGAAAATGCCATAAACTGGGTGGTTTATACACAAGAGAAATTTATTGTTCACATTTCTGGAGGCTGGAAGTGCAAGATCAGGGTGCCAGCAGGGAAGAGGGAGCTCTGTTCAGTCTATTTTAAAAGAGCACTAATCCCTTTCATGAAGGCTCCACACTCAAAAGGCCTCACCTTCTAATACTGTCACTTTACAGGCTGGGCTTTCAACACATGAATTTTGTGGGGAAGGCAAACATTCAGCCCACTACAAAGTCAATATGAATTTATTTTAATTTTCATGGTGTTTGAAAAAGAAAGTTTTCCTGGGCCTAATTCTTATCAGGTAAATAATCTCACAGTGTCTGCTCCACTGAGCCAGAGACCAGGCTGAAAAGCATTTTGAATGCATGAGAGCTATGGCTGAGGTCAGCCTGTCACCAACACACAGGGGTTGCTGAAAGCCAAGTCTATGAATGTGAAATCCTTCCATGGGGAGGAAACAGGAGCCCTAATGACAGCACTGACTGATAAGGTAAATCTAGTTCAGCCACGTCTTCTGAGGCACTCTAACTGTTGGAAAGGGCCTTAGAGAATTCAAACCTGTCTTAGAGCCATCTTTCAACTGCGTGGAGGAGAAATGCCATCAGCAGAAAGTACACAAGAATGCTCCCTGTGTGATGGCAGACGTGGCGGCTCTCACTTTCCTGACACTTTGGTTTGGAGACTGTGACATCTCGTCCCTGTCTCCCAGGGCCCTTTGCTGTGTGTGAAACTCTTATTTAAGAAATATAGACTTTACTTCTATGAAATACTTAGAATAGTCAACCTCATAGAGACGGAAAGCAGAATGATGGTTGCCAGAGACGGTGGTAGGTGGAGACGGGGGTAACAAAAGGGAAATGAAGAGCTACTATTTGATGAGCACAGAGGTTCAATTCCATCTTTCCAAGCAATTTGGAAAGATGCAGATAATTCTGAAGACTGACAGTGGTAATGGTTGCATAACAATGTAAGTGTATGTAATATCGCTGAACTTGACTTCCTGCTAGCAAGGATTAAAATAATTCTTAAAAAAAAAAAAACACTGGACTATACACATAAAAATGGCAGAGATGGTACATTTTGTTATGTGTACTTTGCCACAGTCTTTAAAAAATGGGGAAAAATAAATGCTGGCTTTATGAAGATAACTAGAATACACCAAATATCTTCATGAATGCACAATAATAATAAATAAAATAATAGAATATTACCATTTTTGTGGACCTACTGTGTATACAGTTTTTTTATATTTTACCTCTTACTATCATAATAAAATCCCGAAGGGTAATATTTTTCTCATTTTGTAGATAAGAATATCTAGCCTAAGAAAATTAAGTCGTTAAAGTTAAGACACAGTCTGATGTCACAGACACTTGAATTCAACATCCGTTTTGTTCATGATTATCAATGTGGCTTTGGGCAAAACTCTCACCCTGCTACTCAGTTTCTTACCTAGAAAACTAGAATATTTCTATTTTCAGGAAACAATATCTATTTTCCAGAATCATGCTGCTGGTTAGTGGAGCTAGGAAATATCTAATACATTTGCCTTAAACCACACTTTGCTCAATCAAGCTGCTCCACAACTAATTCAAATGATGTGTTTTGGTCCTAGTGCAACTGATCTGTCTCAGACTTCTCCTGCTTAATAAAACTACAAAAAACAAACAAACAAAAAAACAAAAACCAACAACAAAAAACATCTCCTTCCAAACACATAAACAGGTGCTAAGGGGAATTGTTAAAGGGCATTAATATGAAAATGAGGCTTTCTCAGGCCAGATACACAGAACCAACATTGAAACAGCGGCAGCAAGAGAGTGGGACACAGCACTCTTGGAGTCATTCCATGGCCACCAGCATTGCTTCCTGATGTGCCTGTTCTCAGGACCAATCCTTGGAGATTGCAGAGTGCAGCTGGAATTTTTTTGTGGATGTCTAAGATGGTGAAATATTCTCTGGAAGAATAATATTTACCTGAAGCTGGAGGTGATAGGAAACATCTGTTAGCACATAGACTTATGATCAGGTAGAAATCGAGTGCTGCCCTCAATAAACAGAGAGAGCTTATTCAGCATACGAGCCACCCATCTTGGGATCTCGGTGGTACATTCATGTAAGAGTTCACTCCAATTCTGCAGGCCTTCCCTTTGGGTGTCTGTGAAGGAGCTGGTAAGCTTATTGAGCAAACTCTGTGATGCAATGTTAATTTAGAGACTGCAATGTGTTAGATGCTAAACACCCTGTCTAATTCCAAGAAGCAGTAGTCACGGCTACTAGGGAGGCTGAGGTAGGAGAATCACTGAGGCCAGGAGTTCAAAGCTGAAATGATCTATGATGGCACCTGTGAATAGCCACTGCACTCCAGCCTGGGCAACATAGTGAGAACCCCTCTCTAAAAAATAAACACAGGAATAATTAAACAAATAAATTTTAAGAAGTGGGCAAACTTACAAATCAAACTACTAGAAAACAAATAGAAATCAACTTAGTGTTTGTCTGCATATATGTTCTTTAACATTTTATTTGACATGAAACATCTTTTTACTTGATTATTCCTTAGGATTTGTGAGATGACTTTTTTTTTTTTTTTTTTTTTTTTTTTTTTTTTTTTTTTTTTTTTTTTTTTTTTTNGAGAGCATACATTTTATGTATGTGCGTAAAACACACCACACACACACAAACACACCACACAAGCACATACTCTGTATTCCTGCTAAGTTAGGCACTGGATTAGTTACCTAAAAAATGGAAATGAATAAGATACAGCTTCTGACCTTGAGAAGATGTGTTTATTAGGAGAGTTAGACATTCTCAGAAGTGACCACACAGTGTTGCAAGGGTCATCCCAGAGGGACAGGAAGATACTTGAGGAGTAAGGAGGTGGAACCACCTGACACTTCCTGCTAGGGTGGGAAGGAATTCTAAGAGGAGGTCACCGGTGAGCTGAATCTTGGAGAATGAATAGAATTTGCCAGGTGGAGAGGAGGGAGGAGGGATGCTGCAGATAGGGGGCACTCTTGAGCAAAGACCATGTGTTGGGAGAAGATGAAGTCTTTGGATTATAGGAAGTAGCAAGCTGTGGCGAAAGGGAGACTAGAGGGCTCAACGTAGGCGCAGTTGTGGAATGGCATCCTGGAAGTCTGATGGGGAGCTCTGTGGAGCAGTTTTCTGAATCTCAAAGAGATAAATAGGAGACAGCTAGACATTGATCACTATGAAAATACTTCAGTTGCAAATCAAGAAGCTAAGGCCAAATCTTCACACTGAAGATTTGGTAATAAAAGTACTTACATCCCTGAATGTGCCCCTCTAACCTAAGGATTCCACCAGAAGAGTAGCTGTCCTGTCCTGCTCTCCCAGTGGCAGAGGACTTTTGATCTCTTACTGCTTCATTCTCTTCAATGCTCAGATGCTCCAGGCAGCTGCCACCCTAGCTATGTGAACTGGATACAGTTGGCTCTTCCTGTCCATGGGTTTCTGTATCTGCAGATTCAACTAATTGTGGATCGAAGTCCATGGATACAGAGGGCTTACTATACTATGTCATTTTATGTAAGAGGCTGGAGCATCCACAGATTCTGGCATCTGTGGAGGGTCCTGGAACCAATACCCTGTGGATACAGAGGGCCGACTGTATCATGATTTTAAGATGTTCAAAGTTTTTGAGTTGCAATTTTCTAAAATTATGAGGGATATGGAGGATTGGTTCTGGTTTTACTATAGCTGTAGACTTTCTTCCTAACATTCCTCTCCTACATTTTTATCATCTTGTTCCTCAGATTATAAAGTCCTTGAGAATAAGAACTGTGATGTGATCATTTTGGTCTTTGTAGTGCTGAGCAAATTATAGACAGGCAGTGAATGGTGATTAAATGGCAGATCTTGAGTGGGTGAGGGTGTGGAGGTGCTACTGCTTGGAAGCCCACCGTGCAGTTGTCCATTACCTTTCCTTTGCGGTCCCATCGTGGTGCCCCAATGCAAATAGTTGGAAGCAAGCACCCATCACAGCCTTCTGTAGAATGGGTGACAGTTCAAAGGTCTGACCCTTTTCAATCAATAAAACAAAACAGAGTTTCAAAAGGCTTTCATTATAATGATATCTGGGAGTGAATTAAAAAGATGTTTGTCTTCTAGTCAGAGTCCTACAGACTTTAGGTTAATCTTGCTTAGAACAAGGAAGAGAGTGGGCTTTGGGAACTCTGGTCTGAGGTTATGAAGTATACTATCTGATATTCAGCCAAGGCAGTCTTGATATCTGTGTCAAGCTGTTTGTCATGGCTGTTTTAGAGGTTTAGTGACCTGGGGACTCTGGTGACCCTGTCTCTTATACCTCCTCCAGTATGAGCTTTACATGGAGATCTGAAAATCCCATGGAGATCTGCATTGCCTGTGCTCAGATGACTGGTAAAAGGCATAAACTGGGATATTTTACTTTTTCTTTTTTTCTTTTGTCTACTGAGCTTAGTCTCTTGATTAGATCAGAGGTTGACACACATTTTCTGTAAAGAGCCAGATAGTAAATACTGTTTGCAGTCACATGTGGTCTTTGTTGTTGTTGTTGTTACAACCCTAAAAACATGTAAAAACCATTCTTAGCTCAGAGGCCATACAAAAAGTGGCTGTGTACTGGATTTAACTGGTGGGCATAAACCCCCTGCTGAACTAGACTATGCAGCTCCAGAGGTTTTAACTTTTAAAGTCTTTCTGAGTACCCAAGTGTCTTGAGAAACTAGGGGGTGGAAGCCCTGGTGTTGGTCCAAGTTGCTTAGTGGCTATTATTTCTTGTGAGAGGTTTCTTGTTTTGGTATTTGACAGCCCCCATCTCCTGATGTGTAAAATGAGGATTGTTCTGGAGACAGCCCAGTGGGCTGTATGGGAAAAGTCATTAACTTCTACTTTAATTCCTGATTCTGTTTTCATTTGGCATTTTTTGTAGTTTCCGTTTCTCTGCTGAAATACCCCATCTTTTTACACATGTTGCCCACCTGTAGGTGCTCTAAACATAGTCTCAATTTGACAGTTTCAACACTGTGATCATCTCTGGGTTTGGTTCTGTTGACTGTTTTTTCTCTTGATACTGGGTCACATTTGCTTATAGCTTTATGTGCTTTGTAGTTTTTTTTTTTTTTTTTTTAAGACAGAGTCTCACTCTGTTGCCCAGGCTGGAGTGCAGTGTTACAATCTCAGCTCACCTCAGCCTCCGCCTCCTGGGCTCAAACAATTCTCCTGCTTCAGCCTCCCGAGTAGCTGGGATTACAGGCATGTGTCACCATTCCCAGCCAATTTTGCTAATTTTTGTAGTTTTAATAGAGACGGGGTTTTGCCATGTTGGCCAGGCTGGTCTCGAACCCCTGAGCTCAGGTGATCTGGCCTCCTCTGCCTTCCAAAGTGCTAGGATTACAGGCGTGAGCCACTGCGCCTATGAGATGACTTTTTGTGTTAACATGATAGTATGTAATACTACTTTTATTGTATATTATCTGTGAGAAACTATTCATTTCCTCCCTAATTTATTGACTCTTTAAACAAATGTCGGTCAGCCCTTTTGATGTAGATTTTGTGTAAGATAATAGAAATAACCATATAATAAGGTATATCTCCTGCTTGCAAAGGGCCGTGGTGATGTTGCAAAGGTCAGCAGGTGAGCAATAAGCCTGTGTAGCAGGTGCTGTAGAGACTAATCTAGTGTTCTGATTAGCACATGAGTGGGCACCTGGCTGAGGGAGCTGTCGTTCCAGCTGTGTCTCAAAGGCCTAGAGGATGATTAGAATTTAGGTGGAAATAGTACTCAAGAGAGAGGAAGAAGCATTTGAAAGAAGACATTTCAGGAAATTGTATAGCTCCGTATAGGTTAGAATAAGGTTAGAAAGTTGTAATTTGAAAATGACAGACGTCACGGCAGTAGCATGAGAATGACCTTTTACATCAAAGTTTCCGCTTATGGGCTAAGGAAACAAAGTGGACAAATAGGGTACATGTTAAAGTGAAACAATTATATTTAGGGTACATCATGGTCAAGCAAGTATTAGATGAGATTTGGTATTGGAAGACTTCATTTCATCCCAGCCATCTTCTTCCTAGTGACAGAGGAATCACTATCTTGAGCTTCGGGTGTCTAATTTGTAATATGTATATAAAAATATTCCACTTACTGAGTTATTATGAGTAATTAATAAAATAAACAAAGTAGAAGTATATTTGTAAATAATACAGAGCAATATTAGCTGTGGATATTAGTTATCAGTTATTGGTGTTATACCTGCAATCCGGGAGGAGGAGAATATATCCATCAGTTACAGTAGGGATTGATAAATCTTTTCTGTAAATGACCAGATAGTAAATATTTTAGGCTTCAAAGGTCAGTCTCCTTTGCAACTACCTCACTCTGCCATGGTAGTGTGACAGCAGTCGTGGGCATTCCATAGATGAATGAGCTTGGCTGTTTTCCATAGAACTTTATGTAGGAAAACTGAAATGTAAATTTCATATAATATTGGTGTGTTATGAACTATTCTTTTTTTCAATTTTTTTCAGCTCACGGCCTGTATGAAAACAGACGCTTGGCCTGCTTTTACTTGCAGGTTGTGTTTTTCCTAACTTCTGGATTAGACAAATATTAATTAAATTAAAAATCTAGCCTTTCTTAGTATGATAAGTAGAGATATGAAATAACTGCTCTTTACCTTTTGGAAATGGATGCCATTTAAATGTGCACATGAACTTGGAAATGGGGCTGAAAATACTGAGAGCTAGCTTTCTGAAAGGTGCGGAATTCAAAGGAGTTTAAGACTACTCTTGAGCTGAATAGGGAAGGATTTAAAGCAAAGGGGCCTGTTGGGTGGTTGGGTCACAGCATTGACAGGGATAAGCCAGGTAATCCCAGTTTCTTGCCTATTTCAAAGAGTTTCCATGGAAATTAAAAAAAAAAAAAAGAAGCGGTTGTGAATATGAAAATACTTGCTAGCCATAAAACACTTGTACATTTGACCTATGATAAAATAAACTCTCTTACTTATTGAAATCTTGCTTGTCTGGTTTGGGGGATGCAGAGGAGGTTTAAAACTTTTGCACAAGTCTCAGGAACATGACTGGATTATGTATTTAATTGTACCACAGGTTAATCAGGCTAAGTGGGCCACTTTAAAGAAAAAAAATACTGTGGAGAAACGGAGTTTTGTTTACTAACATAGATGAGGCTAATGTATTGAAATGTCTATAGAATAATTCTAAGCTTCCAGATGTGTGCTTTACATGGCTAATAGGTGTGTCGTGAGATATTGATCACCTATAGCCTTTGTGAAGAATGGCAGGGTTTAGGGTTTCTGGAACAATCCAACTGGTGTTCTTGTCCCCAGGTTCTGAGAAAATGGTCTGATTAGAATGAGCATCTCAGGGATGGTGGGTCAAATTCCATAGCCTCAGATCTGCATTTTTGAGTTGGGATAAATAATATAAACAAGGCAGTCAAGAAAAAAGCATAAAGAAGTAAAAAGGCTGTTTAAGGACAAAACAAAGAAGCCTACAGCTGGAAGTCACTTCTATGCAAAAAAGAGAAAATAAACAATATCACTTTACATTCAATAATTGGCCAAAAGTTTTGCCCTTCTGGAAAGAAGAGCCCTTTATAGAAAGCCATAAAAATCCTAAAACTTTGTACGACTTCCTCATTTCTCACTTTAAAAAAAGCTGAATGTGAATTTTCGAGTTGAATAACTGTCGGCTTTGTGACAAGGTCAAATCTAAATGCTGAAAGATAAAGAAAAACCCTGGAGCTGTGTCACGTCCAAATCAGAGGAGTTGAATGCCATGCCTTCCAGGCTTTCAATGGGTTTGGCCATAATCCTTGGCATGGACTCTAGATTCTTGTCCTTAAGAGGGGAAAGGGGACATTCTGAAAAGTTTTAGGCCAGTCAGAAAACAAGAAAGGTACAGTGAACCACCATATAACCCATCTGGGGTAATCATGCTTTAAAAAAAACCATGAGATGTTATGACATTAGAACACGAGACTCCAAAAAGAACAAGTCTTTCGATACCAATTTAGTTTGTTTCAGTGAAAATGTATAGGCATGTAGAAATGAGATAGAAATAATAACCACCATCTATCTCTTTTTTAAAAGGCTTTGATGATTTCTACCTTAAAAGATGTTCTTTTCCGTAATCACGAATAGTACAGACTTGAGTATAACACTTTGGTGGAAGAATAACTGACATTTAGAGTAACTTTCTCTAACTCAATCTCAACTAAGGCCATACTTATTATTTCATAATAATTAGTCCTAGAGTATGTTATATTGCAAATCTACAGTAACTCCACTTACAAGATCGATATTCTTACCAAATACATAGATAAACCTCACTAGGAAAACCTGTTAATGTAAAAGAAATGAGTATATTTTAGGATGATACGGTATGCTGGCCAAAGGTTACTACTCAAAAAAAGATGATGAAATTTGATGAACTTGAAGGAAGAGAGTAAACACATCTAAATTCAGAAAGGGAAGATTTGTGGAGAAAAAAAATTAAGTGGGTCAAATAAGACCGCAACTTTAGTATGAATAAAGTTCAAAGGAAGGACTTTCTCCGTTGTGTGCTCATTCTATATGATACAGACGTGTGCCCCTCAGCTTTCCTCCTCTTGCAACTTATGCCTCTGCTACTAGGATAATGTTTCCAAATTATCTGTTTCTACAATAACCTGTCAGTTCCTGAGCTTCCTGAGGTAGTGGCCAGTACACACCATTCCATATACACTGCTGAGCACAAAGAAGGCTTTTGGGGTCTCTCTGTTCATGTTGTTGAATGGGCCAATAGTTAAGTGTCAGACTGACATAGCATGATGACTTCAGTAAGCAGTGTGCAAAAGGAAAGGATTGTGATGAGAGTTCAGAAAATATGGTATTTGAAATTCTATCCCACAGAATATTTTGAATTTGATAAAGACAAAAACAAAGTGTTGCACACCTTCCTGAAAACCTTGAAGGAAAGTAAATAACTTGTGTATCCTAGACAACTAAAGTTTCTTATTGTTGAATATTTACTGAATTTTCTTGTTGAGTTTTCTCTGTATTCTTTAAATGTTAATCTTACATTAAGGCAAGTCTTTCAGAAGCCTGGTTATTAATTTTCTAACTGAAAGACCTTTAGAAATAAAGTCTTTCTAATAACATTCTAGCCAATTTATCAAAATGCATCTCAACAGTGGCATGATGGGCTAAATGGAAATGATTTCCATTTAGGTTCAGTTACTGCACTAACTCCTCACTGGCCTAATTTTATTATTATAATTGTAAAAATAGGTAGTACAAAAAACACATAGCTCCCACTATGGGCCAGGTGTCCAGTGGTCTCAAAATATAGAAATAGCCACTGCTAGTCCTGTGATTTGAAGTGTGATTTGGTTTGAGTTAATATCTGGGTAGTTAATGCAGCACAGTTGGAACTGTGGAATGCAAAAAGTCCTAAAAGCTCTACATGAGTTTCCTATGAAAAATTAAAATAATGTACAAATAAAAACCATCATATGAGTAAATAATGGTTGAGAAATAAAGTATATTTCCTAAATCTGACACTTTAATGTATATGAACAAACTGAACGAACCTCTGCAGTGAAGAGACTTGACGACTTTATATCGCTTATACCAGTATTTCTCAGGATGTGACATTTTCTCTCAGACCCCATTAATTTATTTTTATTCTATGAAAGTGGACATTACAGTGGCCTGATATTCAGAAGCCTGGCTGGATCCTAGCCTCAAATCTATTCCTGACACATGGTGTGACCTTGGACTAGACATTTCAACTCTTCACAATGCAATTTCTTCTAATGTGCAATGCGAGAGCTGATCCAGGGGAGCTGCAGAGGCTTTACAGCTCTCTAGCTTGATGATACAAGGAAAGGTCTAGGCAAGGAGTTACTTTTTCTTCAATACCGCTTTCCACCATGAGGCTAGGTCAAACCAAAGAGCACAAAATAACAACACTCATGTAGGATGGGACCAAAGGCTGATCAAATCAATCACTTTTTTAGAAAGATAATTGCATAGGTAAAAAAGGTTAAGAATTTAGAAATTGTGCCCTGAATGACCTTTCAAGCTCAGGATGGTACCTGTTCCTGTATGGCCATATCACGCTGATCTTGTCTGATTGCAGAAGCTAAGCAGTGTTGGGCCTGCTTAGTTCTTGCACGGAAGGATGCTAAACTTTTGGCAGAAGACACCAAGAAATACTTTGTGCAAAACAATTTAGATAACTACCATGACATTATCCACAAGATGAAAATACCTCCTACAAATCCCATATATTACCCCATCACTATTAATAACTAGGAATCTTTTATCTGTGGATCAGATTATCCTCCAACCCATAATTTTATTTGATTCTTAAAACTTGTCTAAGTAGTTAATTCCATAGATTTGGGTTCTTTGGCAAAGCAGATGATTTTTGTTTGTTTTACTAAAATGAATAGCCTGAAGGATAAAGTAAACAACATTCTTTCTAATATTCGGGACAAATGCTGTCTGTTTCCTCTGACTCCCCATCATCAGCAGCAGCAGTGTCTTCTCTGCCGTGTGTTGAGCAACTGCTTGCCAGGTACTTACTTCAACACTGTCAGCTCACATTCTTCCAGAATGAATGCAAACCATTCTCATCTTCATTTTACACCATGCAGAAGTTGGGAAGATTAGCAAGATGAAGTCAAATAGCTAAGGTCACACTGTTAAAAGGTTATAATTTGACCGCAGGTAAGTCAGAAGAGGTGAGCAGAAAAATACAAGAGCCACACCTGAAGCTGAACTCAAGCCCGTTACTGAGCTTTCAAGCCCTGCCTTCCTTCTTGGGCACAACTTGAGGCAAAAGTGGTCTTGGGTACAAACATCAGGAGGGCTCTGGGAACAGAGCCATGGCGTGCTCCTGTCTTTTTGTCAGGGAGAATATCCCCACTGAGTCCGTTAAAATAAATACAAAGGCTCTCATATCTGGGGAACCTCACTTTGGAGAAGAAAAAAGAGTGAAGACAAGAAATAATCAACCAGCAAAGTAGATCTGAAAGCAGATTAGAAGAATCAGTATTCTTCAGATGAAAAGGAAGAAGGGATAAGCAAAAACAGTGCTGTCTCCTAGTTTCATAAATTTGAACATGAAAGTGTCCATCTGATGAGAGCTAAACTGTCAGTTTTAAGGAACACTTTTCTGAATAGCTCTGTGGAAACTGGAACAGACCACCTGACACCACCACTGTTGATGTTTTAAAACAGGTTAGAGATGTTAGCTGGAAAGATGAGGGTACATTACTGTGAAGAAAAGAGATCCCAAATTCTGCATTAAAGTTTGGAAGTGAAATGAGGGGCAAGTAGGACAACAGTGTTGTGATTTAATTGTCAGTGTTCGTTTGACATGTTTTAATAATCTCAAGTGCCGAAGAGGCTGTCAAAGAATGTAGGAATCCTTAGCAGAGAACAGACACAGAATGCTGCTCCGTGAAGATGTGAGACTCCTCTAATTGGGCAGAATTCTTCTCCTAAGGAGCTGGGAGGGTTAAGGCAGGTTTTTGCCACTTGGAACTGCAATGTCTTTCCCTTCAAAGGAGGGGAGTAGATAAGATGTATACTGGGGTCCTCTCCCCTCAATTTATCAGTTTATGATTCTATTCTGAGAAAAATAAAAATCCACTGAGAGTTCAAGAAACATGTTCATAAGTTTTGAGGGAGGATGAAAAGATAAAAGCTTATTCACTTTTCCATAAAAATACATAAAAAATTTTTAGAGTTTTTCATGATCAATTCTGAAGTGAGAATAATGATGTCCATTTTTTTCTAGCCAGGACAGGTAATAACAATGATGCCAACATATTTGATTGATCTTTTGTTCTCTGCACTGTGTGTGTGCATTATCTCTCATTCTCACCACCCTAGTCTCACAATCACATTCTTACTTTGTAAGGGCAAAGCATGTCCCAACATTCCCATTTGCTGATGAGGTAGTTTAGTCTCTGGAAGATCATAAAACTATCTCAGTTACATCTCTGCAAGTCATTGCTGGAAGAGGAACACATAGGATATGGAGTAATTTGATTCTGAATATCTTATTTTTCAGCATAACTAATACCATGTAGAAGAGAAAAAGTACTGCCTTCTCCTCATTCATTGCAAGGGTCATAACCAACCCTACTATAAGACAGAATAACAGCCAGGTGTGGTAGCTCACACCTCTAATCCCAGGACTTTGGGAGGCTGAGGCAGGCAGATCAGGAGGTCAGGAGTTCAAACCAAGCTGACCAACATAGTGAAATCCCATCTCTACTAAAAATACAAAAATTAGCCGGGCGTGGTGGCAGGTGTCTGTAGTTCCAGCTACTTGGGGATCTGAGGCAAGAGAATTGCTTGAACTTGGGAGATGGAGGTTGCAATGAGCCATGATTGAGCCACTGCACTCTAGCCTGGACAACAGAGCAAGACTCTGTCTCAAAAAAAAGTAAGAAAGAAGAGAAAGGAAGGAAGGAAGGAAGGAAGGAAGGAAGGAAGGAAGGAAGGAAGGGAGGGAGGGAGGGAGGGAGGGAGGGAGGGAGGGAAGGAGAGAGAGAGAGAGAAAGACAGAAAGACAGAAAGACAGAAAGAAAGAAAGAAAGAAAGAACGAAAGAAAGAAAGAAAAGAAAGAATGACAGAGAAGAGAGAATAACAAGAGAGAGGCTTAAACATTTTATTTAATTACACTTTTACATGACCCAATGAAAATTCTGTACTTCTATCCTAAGTCTGATGAGAGAAGTGAATAATTATAGAGAAGCACGACTGGACAAAAAGCTTATGATCTAGGTAATAAAATAAGGGGTGAACCCAGCAAAGCCTATTTGCTCAGCTTGTTTTCTGTGGAAATTTCTTCTTCCTATCACCTCAGAAATAGGAAAGAATCCTTATCACCTGAAGACCTTTAAGGGAAAGGGAAGAGGTCAGAGACCTTCCTGGGTTTTACCACTTGTTTTTGAGTAGAGAAATTCTAGTTTCTGTGACCCACTTGGTAGATAATAGCTAGGGGAAGAGAGGAGGGTGGCAGAAGTTCCGGAATATCCAGGTGAAGTCATTCCAAGTTGCCTTCAGTTCTAAGGACTAAAATAAATAGTCAGCTAGGTAGATAGATAGATAGGCAAATAAATGCCAAACCTGAAAACAACAAAACATGCTTGACATTTGTTGAAACATAAAATTTTAAGTACTATGATAATTGTTTTATATTTATTATTTCCTTTAATACAGTAGCCTTGTTTATTAGGCACTACTTTGTTTTCTTTATTTTTTCACATAAGAAAGTAGAGTCTAGAGTGTTTAAGTAGCATCAAGGTCATACAGCAAGGGTAGAGCAAGGACTTATGCACAGCTCTTGAATCCCAATCTTGTGATCTCACCCACTATGTACTACTTCCCTGTGTCAGCCAGCAGGAAAATGCAGCAAGAAAGCCTGGATTGAAACTTGGTATTGTCAGGTTTAGCTCTTAATGCTGAGTGAGCACATGTAGATTCAAGCCTCCTTAGTGTGTATGAGGTGCATATACATGAGGCTGGAATTCATGAAGAGATCAAATGCTTTGCTCTGGGTCAAGAAACCCAACAAAATACGCAACTAAATTAGAATGCAAGTCAAAGATGCTTGAACTTATAAACTGGGCTGTTTTCCAAACCTTAAATTCACTGACCTTAGAAGCCAAGCTCTAGCCACCTTTCAATGGTGATGAAGAGGTACTACAATCACAAGAGCTAACTAGCTGATATGTTATTGAATTTTTTAATATTGGAGTCCTAACCACTACCCCCTTTTCTTTTATTATAATTATTATTATTATTTTAAGCTGGAGGCAGGGGGTACTAAAATTTAAATTATAAAAATGTAAGACATAAACACACTGGGTGTACACTCATCCACCACTTCACTCCTAGCCAAAATCCAAGGGAAGTCACAATTTTAGGATTATAAGACCAAAGGACGGTCATGGAAAAGATTTGGTAGTTCGCTTAGCCTAATATGCTTATTTTTCAGATGAGAAAATTGAACCATTATGTAAGTTTCTCATTCAACCCCAACTTCCTATTTAAAATTCATGTGTGTGCAGACAAGACACTCAGCTTGTGTAGATCCTGCAGGGCTTCATCTGAAAAGGAGAGATCATCACCATAAAACCCACATGGAGTTGAATCAAGAATTAAATCAAAGAATGAAAAGACATCACTCATAAGAACACCTGGCACAGAAGCATTAAGGAAATGTTGCCAAGTCTCAGTTTACATGAACATCTTCTTCCAAGTGCTGTTGTGTCTCACCTCCTCCATGAAGCTGCCTTTGGCTCCTTAGTCCACACTGGACTGCCTTCTTTGGGTCTCTATTACTACAACCTACACTAGAAAACTTACCACTTAATTATTCAATCTTTGAGTAGTTTATTTATGTACAAGACTTTGACATTCAACTTTTCCAGGTTCTCTGTAGAGCATGCACTGAAATTTCTCCTGTACGTCTTCCATCTTCCACAGTGTCAATTTTAATTCCTAGGTCACAGTAGGTATTACACACTTAAATTTTAATTGAATAATTACATTTTTTAAATGACCTAACCAACATATAAAGTATACCTATTTAAAAAATGTAAATGTTTTATAAGATGTACCACCCATCTGTCCCCCTGATTTTGGCTCATCCCCTAAAACGTACTGTAAACTATTTCCAGTATTTCTTCTGATACCATCCTCTATTTTTCTAAATAAAATGTTTACGCTAATGGCTTTTGACTTTTCAATTTTCATCTATCAGTGTGGTTTTCTTACCGTGGAAAATCAGGATTTCACTTGCTTGCATACCCTTCACTCTCCATCCAGAATAATTAAGGCACCATTTTGGTATCCCATCAGTATTCAGTACTGATGTCATTGTGGCTACATAATAGTAGTGGACCTAAGTTAATTACTGTGTTATAATTACATTGATTCTCGTGAATCTCTGTTTTCTTAAGTTTTCACGTGTTTGATGGGCTATTGGTCTTTCACAAGTGTATCCTTAAACTACTAGAGATGTGATTCTCCTTTCAATGAGACCAAACACATCCGACATGCAGGTTCATTGCATCCCTGCATCCTGAAGCCTTTGATTTCACTGCTCCAGTGAAGACCTTGTTCCCAGGCCTGTGGCTCTGCTTTTCTCCAGGGTGTTTCCTTCCCCTATCACCCAGGAATCACACTGTGCTTTATTAGGCATCGCATTCCCTTTGCCTAAATACCAGGATTTCCTAATCCTTGCCACTTTCCCTCATCTTGGGAGAGTATATCCTGAAAAAAATAAAATAGAACAAAGCCAAAAAATGTTAGGTCTTGGCCAGGTGTGGTGGCTCACGCCTGTAATCCCAGCACTTTGGGAGGCCGAGGCGGGTGGATCATGAGGTCAAGAGATCGAGACCATCCTGGTCAACATGGTGAAACCCTGTCTCTACTAAAAAAA
>NW_016107482.1:1950474-1953454 GCF_001604975.1 Cebus imitator | reverse complement strand
AAAAAAAAAAAAAAAAAAAAAAAAAAAAAAAAAAAAAAAAAAAAAAAAAAAAAAAAAAAAAAAAAAAAAAAAAAAAAAAGTTAGGTCTTGCTTATCCAAAAACTCTGAATGATTTTCTCATACTTGATTAGTAGCTGGGAAAGTTATAAAATTTTTAGCTTGATAATTGTTTTCCTTAGAATTTTGAAAGCATTGCTTCCATTGAAGTTTCATTTCTAAGATAGCAACTATGGAACCTTACATCAGCTACTCATTCATAAAGGATGACTGCTGATTTGCCCTTTCTCCCACCTTTTAGGATCTTCCTTTGGTTTTCGTTCTGAAACTCCATGATGCTGTCACTTGGTGTGAGTGATTTTCCATTCATGTTCTCTACAAATAACAAGCTGCTCCAAGATGCAGGCTGGACAATCTCAAACATTTCTTTGGTAAATCCCTCCTTTCTGATTCCTCTGTCTTAGGGAAGAAAATGATTTTGAGCATCTGAGTCTGATTTTATAATTTTGTTCCTTGCTTTTGCTCTCACTCTCTATTATTCCATCATTTTACTCCCTAACTATTCTCTTTAATATTAGGTCAGTGCAAAAATAACTGTGGTTTATGCATTATTGTAAATTTCCATTTGATATTGAAAAACATTCTTAAATAAATGTGGTTATGTTGTACAACATTTTAATGCACATTTCTTGCTTTTTTTGCTAATAACATTACTTGCTATAGATTTTGTATTTATTTTGGACTATGGAAATAATGTTAGACAAAAAGCAAATTTGAGTAATTTTCCTATTCCACTTCAAAACGAGTCATAAAGCAGCAGAGACAACTCACAACATCAGCAATGCATTTGGCCCAGGAACTGCTAACGAATGTGCAGCAGTGGCGATTCAGGGAGTTCTGCAAAGGAGAAGAGAGCCTTAAAGATGAGGAGCATAGTGGCCGGCCATTGGAAGTTGACAATAACTAATTGAGAGCAATCATCAAAGCTGATCCTCTCACAACTACACAAGGAGTCGCTAAAGAACTCAATATCTCTATTCTACAGTCATTTGGCATGTGAGGCAAATTGGAAAAGTGAAAAAGGGTGATAAGTGGGTGCCTCATGAGCTGAGATAAAATTTTTAAAAACCGTCATTTTGAAATGTTGTCTTCTCTAATTCTACACAACAACAACATACCGTTTCTTGATCAGATTGTGACATGCAACAAAAAGTACATTTTATATATAACTGGTAATGACCAGATCAGGGGTGGGGCTGAGGACTTCCAAAGCACTTCCCCAGACCAAACTTGCACCAAATAAAGGTCATGGTCACTGTTTGGTGGTCTGCTGCCAGCCTGATCCACTGCAGCTTTCTGAATCCTGGTGAAACCATTATGTCTGAGAAATACACTCAGCAAATTGATGAAATGCACCAAAAACTGCAACGCCTGCAGCCGGCATTGATCAGCAGAAAGGACCCAATTCCCCACAACACTCAACCGCAGGATGCACAACCAACACTTCAAAAGTTGAACGAATTAGGCTACGAAGTTTTGCCTCATCCACCATAATCACCAATCAGCAATCACTTCTTCAAGCATCTCGACAACTTTGTGCAGAGTAAACATTTCCACCACCATCAAGGTGCAAAAACTGTTTTTCCGAGAGTTCCTTGAATTCCGAAGCACAGATTTATATGCTACAGGAATAAACAAACATTTCTAATTGGCAAAAATGCCTTGATTGTAATGTTTCTTATTTTGATTAATACAGAAGTGTTTGAGCCTATTTGTAATGATTTAAAATTCATGGACTAAAACCATGAATACTTTTACACCCATCTTTATCATTTCCGATTTTGAACTTTGAATTTATACAATCATAGTTTCACTTTATTATCTTAATGCTTCTTTATTATAACATCTTGTTCTTTTTTCTTCTTTGTTTTCTACCTTCTTTCATCCCTGACAAAATTAACTAAATTACATTGAGTTTGAGCAAATCTAAGTTTTGCTCAAATTGACATTTTAATATCTTTTTAAGAACAACTTCTGCATGTAAACTTGCTCTCAGGCAGTCTGCTCTCTTTAAACATACATTTCTCCTGCAGTTGTGAGGAAATGCTCGTCATGAGAAATGCTGATCAGACAACAGTAGCAGTGAAGAGGGTCTCCTCCTGCTCTCTTCCTGGTCCCAAAGAGCTGTTAACCATACTGCCCCTCTGCACATCAGCTGACACACAGCTGTCATATGCTATTGAATAAATGCAGCTCACAAAAGTGCTTCCCTGCTGGTCTTTTCTCTACCAAGGTTACTTTATGTACTAAATTTTGTCCCCAATACTTGTAAGTTGAAACCCTGTCTCCCTTCAAACTGTGATCATATTTGAAGCTAGGGCCTTTGGGAAGGTAATTAAGGTAAAATGAGGCCATAAAATAGGGCCCCAATCTAGGACTGATATCCTTATAAGAGGAAAAGTGCTGAACAAAATGGCTCTTGCCTGTAATCCCAGCACTTTGGGAGTCACTGCTGGCTAGAGGGTGGCTTACACTGAGGGGTTACGGGAGGTACTTTTTTCCTTGGACAGATACCTCCAGCTCCCAAGCACTCACAGGATCCTGGCTCCAGATTCACTGTGAGAAGGCAGGAGGTAAGAGACTGAGCTGTGTTACAGGACTCACCACACATGCTCGTTTAAAGAGTCAGTCAGTCCCGGGATGGAATTGTTCAAGCAATTTTGTATTCAACCGCCTCGGTACCCCACAAATGCCTATGGACAAAACAATGTCACACAGTTAAGAAAACAGCAGAAATGCTACTTGGTAGGCTGAAGCAGGAGAATCACTTGAACCCAGGAGGCAGAGGTTGCAGTGAGCCAAGATTGCACCATTGCACTCCAGCCTGGGCCACAAGAGCAAAACTCCATCTAAAAAGAAAGAAAGAAAGAAAGAAAGAAAGAAAGAAAGAAAGAAAGAAAGAAAGAAAGAAAGAAAGAAAGAA
>NW_016107482.1:1912151-1950429 GCF_001604975.1 Cebus imitator | reverse complement strand
GAAAGAAGGAAAGAAGGAAAGAAGGAAAGAAGGAAAGAAGGAAAGAAGGAAAGAAGGAAAGAAGGAAAGAAGGAAAGAAGGAAAGAAGGAAAGAAAGAAAGAAGGAAAGAAGGAAAGAAGGAAAGAAAGAAAGAAAGAAAGAAAGAAAGGGAAGAAATAAAATTTCAGTTACTTGAATCTGGTATTCTATGTGACTGATTGGAATTCTTATTTGATTAAATATTTTTAAAAGCGGAAACTGTGAGGTATAGCATTTTTGTTTCCTCAGTACAAAAATTAATTCATGCACGAAATGTTATTCATACATGCACATCTTTAAAATAGAAAGTTTTTTCTGGGATTGTTTTACTTATTTAACACTGTATTGCTCACTTTATTTTAGGTTTTATTTATCATTTTTATTACTTATTGGCATAATTATATAGGCAGTTAATTAAAAGAAAAAATTCACTGTCTATATTTCCCTTTGTGCCATTGATATTATTAACCTAATTAAATTATTAATATTGCAAATAATTATGTCCTACAAAAGATGACCATTGTTTTCTAAAAAATGACTTGCTATGACTGCAAATAAAGTAAGCTACCTGTGCCACTGAGGAAAGTATAGCATGGTTCCTGACCTAGCATGCGGAACTGGAGACATCCACACCAGAGGAGCTCATGAGGGGACCGTGCCCTCTGTCCACTTTGGGGACCAGCCTTGCCCTCCATCCTGCCAAACTTCCCACCTGCATCTTCTTCTACTCATGGACTTCCCATAGCAGCTCCCCTCACCTCCATTCCTCTGGTCTTATGATTTGTATCTGAGATCTCCTTTCTCAATGCACAACATTGGTAAAGGTATGCATTACAAGGCATTAAAGAGTAGCACTAGTTTTATCTCCTTTATGCAAACTTTGTTGTCACTGCTCTAGGAATATTGTTCCATCTCAACCTCAGCCCCACACATACTCCTCAACAGACTCTTATGTGATTAGCTTTTTTTTTTTTGATGAAATAGTTTAAATACACAATGAGACTATATAAGTGGGTTCTTTCATGGGAAATATTTTGAATGTAGATATAAGTACAGAAAAATAATCAATTCTAATGCACCCAGGAATCGTATTTAACAATTAGAGACATTTGCGGTTTTTGGCTCAGGTTTTTAAATTAGTATTGACATTTTAATAATAATGTTATTGCTAACGACATAGACTATATTTGTGCCATTGAAGGTCGCTTTTTATTACTATTTCTTCCATCCATTGGTAGAGGTAACCAGGATTCTTCTGAACAATGTTTTATACATTTGCTATTAATTTTATGCCCATCAAAATGTATTACATATACATACACATTAATTTATATAAACATCTACATGTTAGACAAATTAATATTTATATACATTGTCAATTTTTAAAGTTTTTAAAATTAAAGCAAATGGTATCATAATGCTGATATCCTTTTACTATTTGTTTATTTCTACTCACCATTAAGTTTTCAAATTTTAGTCATTTGTTTACATTTTATTAATGAAAGCTGTGGCATAAACATTCTATTGTACATTTCACATCTTATCTATTCCTCTAATAGTGGAAATCTCCGAAATCATGACACCAATTTATTCAGACATTTTCAATACATGTTAAGTGCCCACTTCTCTGCATCTCTGCCAACTCTTGGAATTTCTGGTCTTTTAGACACCAGCAACTTGATGGGTATGGCACAGAATCTTGGTATTTCCATTTACTTTTCTTCCTAATTACTATTAAGGTTGTTTTATTGCCTTGAGTGCCGGTTCTGTGCTTGGCACTGTTCCCAGCTTCTGGGATACTTCAGTGAACACATTAAAGAAAGACGTCTGATGGCGGGCGCCGTGGCGCACGCCTGTAATCCCAACGCTTTGGGAGGCCAAGGAGGGCGGATCACGAGGTCAAGAGATCGAGACCATCCTGGCCAATATCACAGAGAATATATTTCTGCTGAAACCATTTTAACTCTTTACGTTTACCTCAGACTTGGTCTCAACAGGGCTTAAAGTCATTTTCAAAACTAAACACAATATGAACTCAGACAAGATAGGAGTAAATAAATAAATAAAAATAAATACGTAGGCCGGGCGCGGTGGCTCACGCCTATAATCCCAGCACTTTGGGAGGCCAAGGAGGGCGGATCAAGAGGTCAAGAGATCGAGACCATCCTGGCCAACATGGTGAAACCCCATCTCTACTAAAAATACAAAAATTATCCGGACATGGTGGCATACGCCTGTGGTCCCAGCTACTTGGGAGACTGAGGCAGGAGAATCGCTTGAACCCGGGAGGCAGTGGTTGCAGTGAGCCGAGATTGCGCCACTGCATTCCAGCCTTGTGACAGAGCAAGAGTCTGCCTAAAAAAAAAAAAAAAGAAAGAAAGTAAGACGTCTGCTTTTATCAAGCTGATACCTGGTAGAGTCCAGAGATAGAGACAATAAGCTATAGCCGTATTACATAAATGAATTAGCAAGCATATAAGTGATGGTTTGGATCTGAGTCTCCACCCAAATTTCATGTTCAATTGTAATCCCCAATGTTGGAGGTGGGACATGGTGGGAGGTGATTGGCTCATGGGGGTGATTTTTTCCTAATAGTTTAGCGCAATTGCCTTGGTGATAGTAAGTGAGTGAATTATCACGAGATCTGGTTGTTTAAAAGTGTGTAGCACCTTCTTCCTCTCTCTCTTCCTCCTGTTCCAGCCATGTGAGACACCTTGCTGTCCTTTGCCTTCCACTGTGAATGTAAACTCCCTTAGAACCTCCTGGAAGCTGATTCCACCAGGCATCCTGTACAGCCTGCAGAACCATGAACCAATGAAACCTCTTTTTAAATAAATTACCCAGCCTCAAGTATTTCTTTATAGCAGCACAAGAACAGACTAATACAATAAATCCTTAGAAATACATTGCATGCCTGATATATTAACAAAAGGTGAAACATATTAATGAAAAACTGGGGGGAGGCAGTAATCAGATTTGCTACTTGTTTTCCTCTGTCCAGAGCAAGTGAGAAACAATCTTCCCCTCCTTATCAGTTTCTTTCATATCTAGCAAAACCACACACATCGATGTTAAAATGAATATATCACGATTGGTTATTCTAGGTAATTCAAGGTATTCCTAACAATACCTTGTTATTAGAACTTCAATAGCTGGGCGCGGTGGCTCAAGCCTGTAATCCCAGCACTTTGGGAGGCCGAGGCGGGTGGATCACGAGGTCAAGAGATCGAGACCATCCCGGTCAACACGGTGAAACCCCGTCTCTACTAAAAATACAAAACATTAGCTGGGCATGGTGGCGCGTGCCTTAGTCCCAGCTACTCGGGAGGCTGAGGCAGGAGAATTGCCTGAACCCAGGAGACGGAGGTTGCGGTGAGCCAAGATTGCGCCATTGCACTCTAGCCTGGGTAACAAGAGTGAAACTCCATCTCAAAAAAAAAACAAAACAAAAAACAAAAAGAATGCAATTTGATTTGCAATAGCTACCAAAAAATAAGTTACCTATGAATCAATCTAATAAAAAAGTAAAAGATCTATACAATAAAAACTATAAAATAGATTTTTTAAAAAAAAAAAAGAACTTCAATGAAGAATATTGTCTTTGTAAATGGCTGTAGGACTGTTCTGGTTATCTTTTTCTGTATAATAAACTACCCCAAAACAGTAGCTTGTAACATTGGCAATAACCTAGTTCGCTCACCAATGTGAGGAATAATTAGGTTCAGTTAGGCAGCTCTGACTTGGGGTCTGTCATGCTATTGCCTTCAAATGGTGGCCGGGTTGACACCACCTGGAAGGCACCTTTCCTCACATGCCTGTCTCGTGGGTTGGGGGTTCAAACAGTAGGGGCTGGCAGAACTGGGGCTCCCCGGGTGTCTCTGTTTCTATAAGGTCTCTCTGTATGATTATCTCAAGATAATGAAACATCTTACATGTCACATCATGGCTGCTGGAGTCAGTGTCCCTGGAGAAATAAGCAAAAGCTACACAAGCCCTTTCAAAGTAGCCATGGAAGTCATGCCATTTTTGTCACTTTCTATTTGCTAAGGCAATCCCAAAGTCCCACCTTGCCAAAGTCCCAGGGGAAGGGAATGTAGACGTTACCTTTTGATGGCCAAGTGTCAGATAATTTGCAAACATGTTTTAAACCCCTATAACAGCAAATTATAATCACATGTCAAAACAAACCATATGTCTACTTAAGCTATCATTTTGAAAATATCTAAAAAATTAAGCCCAGAAGTTCCACCAGATATATGTACAGCGAAGGCAAATAATTTTGTCGAAAAACCTTTTTGAAGAATGTTCTTAACAAAGAGAAACTGCCCACCCTAAAATAATCACTATTATGAGCATTTTTTTTCTTCTATGTCATTTTACTGTCCAAATTTTATCCCAATAAGATAAAAAAGGAAGTGAAATATCTCGGTGTTATACCTACTGCATGGATAGGCTTCTAGGAACAAGGACCCTTGAAAAATGTATTGGGGACAAAACAATTTCAGAAAAGACAAGTAATCCATCAAAAAAGTGATATATATTTTACTAAAAAGATACCTCTCTACTAGCACATAGTATTTTATGTTTGAAAGTTTCCACTGCACAAATCTCTCATAGCAGATAATAGCAACTGGAGATATTAGATCAAAATTTATTGACTGTCTTTGATCTTCAAGGTGTTGTGGTGGATCCTAAGGATACAAAAAAAAAAAAATACTTTGATATAAAGTATTTGTCCTCAAAGAGTTTACAATATTGTGAAGCCACAATTTATACTTAAAAATTACCAATGAGAGTAATAAAATAATGACAATTGCAGCTACAACTTCTGGAATATTGTTGTATGCCAAACAGTTCTAAACACATTGCTTAGGAAAGCTTTTTATTCCTGGCTATATTTATGATGTGTAACTTTCTACTTATGCTGGATCTAAGAAAAAGGTGAGAATTGTCACCACAAATTAATTTTATAGACTGCTTGTAGCCACTGTACCAAACTAAGGTCCACATACAGTGCCAACATGTGTGTTACAGGTGATGCACAATGACTGGCAAGAACACTGAATAGCATCTCAATTCAGAGATGGGAACACAGCCTTCACTTTGAGGGTAGTTAGAAAATATTTAGTGGAAAGACAGTGTTTGAGCTCACCCTTGAAAAAATGACTAGATGGGATTCAGATAAGTCATGAAGAAGTGAAGAAAATGGCTCTGGCCATATGAGCAAGTTAAGTTTTCGTGGAGAAAACTACTGGGAAGTGATTTTCTATATAACGTATCATCTGGCTGAAAGATCACTTGGAGGAAAAAGTAATAAAAATACTTGGTCTAGTATTGCATATGAGGAATACTTCAGAAAAATATTATATATGTCATTCAAATAAGGGTGGCAGGTTATTTGTAGATAGTGAATTTTGAATTTATTCATTGTGTAATTAAGTGAAAATTGATAGCTTATATGAAACAAAAACTTTGACTTTCAGATAAGGTAAACAACCAAGCTAAAAGAGCTCTGTAACTGTCAGGACTATTGATGTGAATACAGGGAAAAGGATTCACCCTTTTCTCCGCTTGTTCGGAACCTGGAAGGGTATTCCATGGGGTTGCAGTCAGACAACTGAGACGTCAGGGGAGGGTGACAGTGATTAAAGAATGTGGGGAATAGCAGGGTAGAGGATAGCTGAGAGATGAAGAGAAAATTGATTCACATTAGTCCAAACATGCACATGTACATTTAAAGCTAATCTTATCACTGGAATTTTCATTACATGACTCTGTTTGTTTCAATCCATTTGGATTGGTTGTTATTTATTTGCAACTATGAGGTATCTAAGTGATAGATGATCTTAGGATATGGCATCAGAAAATACACAAACTCTGTACACAATCAAATTAAACAACAATATTCATTCTTTCATTCATCATTAATTTATCAAATAATTTTAATTCTGCCTTGTAAACAAAGATCTAGCACCTAGCTGAAAGATAGAGGCGAAACATTTATTGGGCTGGCTTCAAGAGCTCAGAGTCCAGTAAAAGGTTTCCTAGGCAAGTTATCATAACCTGGGTTGATAAATGTTATAATGTTAACAAGTTCTAAGGACAAATGCTACAGAGGCCTGGAATACCTACATCTCTTTTTCAAAACGAGGAAGACTTAAGGCGGGAAAAGCTGTCTATATTGAGAAGTAAAACATAGCCACGATAGAGTCCATGCCTTCTACTTTACAATCTTTACATCGCTGAGTATTTTTGAGATTTACAGCTGTATTTTTCTTCCCAAGTCCTCTCCAGAAGTGTTTGAAGTACTTTCTGTGAAACAGCATGTGTAGAAATGCTTGGTGATAACAAAACACCAAAACTTCACGTATTGACTTTATTTTATTTAACAGCAGGGAGGATGATCGTTGCTGGAAAACTTCACAAGGCAGGAATTGGGCCAGCCCCACTCGAGGCCATCAATATGTGCTCTATGGTTTTGGGATGGGGTTTACATCTTTGACATTTAAATGGAACTTTCTTGGAAGAAATATACTTCTTTGTATATTTCAAAGTCAGTGGAATGAATAATGTGTCTGTTTTTTTGTCAAATAATCTCTGAGCCAAAGCGATATTTGGAGAACAAGGTAGGCTTATGTAGAATAACACTCAGATTGTTACATGAGCAGAAATGATCTAATTCCAGGCAACAAAGACTCTATAACCCAGTGCATTTGTCCTTTTGCCTTGACATCTTGAAAGCTCAAAGTTTAGAAGTACTACTAGAGCAGCAGGCACACATTTGCTTTCTGAAAACCTGCAATATCTTTGATACTTTTGTTTAAATTTTGATTTTGTTTCAACATTTTATTATGAAAAATTTCACACACATAGCAAAATTAGATTAATTTTACAGTGAATATCCTCTAGGAGCAGGGATGTCCAATCTTTTGGCTTCCCTGGGCAACATTGGAAGAAGAAAAACTGTCTTGGGCCACACTGACAATATCTGATAAACTAAAAAAAAAAAGCCTTTCTTTAAAGAAATCTTATGAGTGTATGTTGGGCCGTAGCTTGCAGCCTATATATATAAGTTTCCAGCCTATACACACACACACACACACACACACACACACACACACACATATACATATATATAGCTTATATATACATATATATATATATATAGTCTCAAGGGTATATGGGCTACAAGTTGGACAAGCTTGCTCTAGAGTCTACTACTAAAATTTTACTGTCCTTGCGTTATCAGATGTCATCCTCCTTTTCATTATAATCTCCACCTATGAATCCATCTTACCTTTTGATTTATTTCACAGTAGATTAAATAAATGTGCATGATAAATACTCCAGCTTGCATATCATTAACAACAGTTCAAGATTTGTTAACAACGTTTTATGCCCTTTGAGGTAACATTTACAAAAGATGAACTGCATAAATCTTATTTTGTTGTGCTAAGTGTTGACAAATGCACACACTTGAGTAACTAACCCCTCGTTAATAACTAAACTTTACTACCACCTCAGGAAGTTTTCTCTTGATCTCTCCCATTTATTCCTTGCTACCACTAACATCCCGGGACATTGCTACTGATTTTTTTTTCTACCATAGACCAGATTTGTGTATTTAAAAAATTAATATGAATAGAATCCTGTACTGTGGGATTTTTCATGTTAGGTTTCCTTTATTGGGTTTCCTTTATTCAGCATAATAACTTTTTAAAGATATATCCTTGATATATATATACATATATATATCATATATATGTATATATATATCAAGGATATATCTTTAACAAGTTATATATATAACTTTTTATTATATACATTATATATTTTAATATATGCTATTATATATAATAAATTTTATTATATATGTTATATATACCATATATTTTATTATATAAAAGTTATTATATATAGTTATTTCTTTTTTATTGCTGAATAATATTTGTGAATGATTACATCATAATTTATTTATGCATTGTTCTATCGATGGACACCAAGGTGTCTCTATATTTTGGCTAAAATGCAGATATCTTCTACGAGTATATACATAAGTTTTTTGTGGACATATATCTTCATCTCTCTTGGGTACATGCATAGCTTTAGAATTGCTGAGGAGGTGTGTGCTTAGTACCATGTTATTTTCTTACCAACACTGTAATAGATTTGTGGTTCCTTACACGTACTAGCATTTGTTACCAGTCCTTAATTCTGGCCATTCTAGTGGGGCGTAGATGTATCTCACTGTAGTTCTCATGGATGTTTCTCTGTTGTCTAATAATGCTGATTTTTCATGTTGTTTTTTTAATTTCTTAATATATTTTATTGTACTTTAGGTTCTGGGGTACATATGCAGAACATGCAGGATTGTTGCCTAGGTACATACATGGCAACGTGGTTTGCTGCCTCCGTCCACCCATCACCTATATCTGGCGTTTCTCTCCACGTTATCCCTCCCCAACTCCCTACCCCTCACTGCCCCTCCCCTAGTCCCCCCCCCAACAAACCGCAGTGTGTGATGCTACTGGCCATTTTTACATCTTCTTTTAAGAGGTGTCTGTGAAAATGGTTTACTCATATTTTACTCTATTGGTTGTCTTTTTATTATTGAAATGTAGGTTTTTCATAAATCCTGAATACCAGTCCTTCGCCAGCACTGTGTGTGTGTGTGTGTGTGTGTGTGTGTATAACATTTTAATATAATATTTTCACTCTTTGTGGCTTGTTAATGAATGGACGTTTTATTTTGTCAAAGTTTAATTTTTTTCCATAATTCTGCTTTTAATTATGAATAGATGCTTATATTGTATTTACATATTTATTTTTATTTATTTATTTACTCCTATCTTGTCTGAGTTCATATTGTGTTTAGTTTTGAAAATGACTTTAAGCCCTGTTGAGACCAAGTCTGAGGTAAACGTAAAGAGTTAAAATGGTTTCAGCAGAAATATATTATCTGTGATATTGATAATCCATTTATTCTATTCTTTTCTCAGTTTAGTTTCATGTGTTTTTCAGGTTCTTTGCAAGAATACAACGGTGAGCAAAACAAAAGAAGCTCTGCTGTCCTAGAGCAATAGGAAGCAGATGAGTCAGGGGAAGAGGTGAATGTGTGGAGGGGCTACTATGTTAGATAAAATGAGCAGGAAACACCTCTCTGATAAATGTGCATTTAAGCAAAGACTGTAATGGTAACCAAAGTGATCTGACATATTTTTGAGCCTTTTCTATGATCCACTTAGGCAGTCTGTTTTATGTGTGCAATCAATTCACTCTTCACACTACCTTGTAAGACACTCACTATTCTTATGCTTGAAGGATATTGTGATTCTTCTCACTATAAGAAAATAAAGAATATAAAAGAAGTGAGGACAAAGAAACTGTTTCAACTTCCGAGGTGAAATATAAGCTAAATCTTGGCCTACCTAAGCCTTAAGACCTGAGTCCTTAGCTGTTATGTTTCATGGAGACACCCATTTCTAAAAATAAAAATAATTGTGTGTGTATATGTGTTTGTATGTGTGTGACAGAGAGAAAGAGAGAGAGAGAGAGAGAGATTGAGAGAAAGGGGTGGAAAAAGAAATAATTTTATGTGCCAACTTAGCAACTTGGCTGGGCTGCAATACCCAGATACTTGCTCACACAATGCACATTTCTGAAAGGGTGTTTTTCGGATCAGATTAACATTGAAATTGGTGGATTTTGCGCCAACCAGATTACTCTCCATATGTGGGTGGGCCTCATCTAATTAGTTGATGGACGTAATAAAACAAAGACTGATTTAACCTGTCCTCACCCCAACAAGAAGAAATTCTGCCAGTAGATGGTCTTGAGACTTAAACTGCAGCACTGGCTCCTCCGTCAGTTTCCCGTCTGCATTCTAACCTTAGCTTTTGAGCTTGTCTGTTTCTGCAATGCCTTAAAATAATTCTCTCTGTCTCCCTGTCTCTCTGTGTGTGTGGTGTGTGTGTGTGTGTGTGTGTGTGTGTGTGTGTGTGTGCATGTATACATCTTACTGGTTGTGTTTCTCTGAGGAATTATATCAGGTTGTTACAAAAGTAATTATGGTCTTTGCCATTATATTCAATGGCAAAAAGCGCAATAACTTTTGCACCAACGGAATACAATTCCTCTATGTGTGTGTGGCTGTATGTGTGTCTATGCATATGTCTCAGACTTTTACATATATGAGACAACCTGATCATGTGCTTATTCGAGAAATGGAGAAACTGGACCTTCCCAAGTCACCCATTGGAACTATTAATGTTGACTTGAGTAGAATTCAACGTTCATACTCAAATGAAAACTAGTGTGGGGCTTATTGGTATATAAGGCTGATTGACCACACACGTTTCATTTTACTTTCTCTTAAAATCCCATGAAACAGTTGATATAAGACTCTTTTTTTTTTGTTTGCTTGTTGGTTATAAACATAAAAATAGTGGCAGCATAGTGGAGAGACACAGCAACATTATTTTGGAAATGGAAAACAATGGCAGTGAGGATTCACTCACTTAATAAAAGCCCATGGGCAAGAGGGTGGGAGGAAGGGGTGTGAAATGAAAAACAATGGGATTTGCATCGCATCATCTCTAAGAGTCTCAGTGGCTGATGCAAAATGTATTCCTCGAAATAGACGCAATGGGGTGGGCAGGTGAGTAAAATCAAGGATGAGTGGTTAGCAGTCATTAAGAATTAGCTGCCCCGACCCTTCTCCATTCATCATCCCTTGGCTAAATCCCTCCCTGATCTCAGGAGAGCATGTGAAGTTATTCTTTAAGGAGGGGGAGAAAAGTCTCTAAGTAAGGGAAGACCAAAATATAGAGGCCAGTGGTACCCTACTGATGTCACAGCCGCTGTGTGACTGTGGGCCTACTGCATCCAGAGGAGCCTGCCCTCTACTCAGTCTCCAGATTCCTGGCAGTCAGGCCTTCAGCCTTTCCTCTGCTGACAGTTGAGGATTTATCTGGAAACTCTAACCAGCCCTACCAAACAGATCAGTCACATTCCACCAAGCAAGAATACAGTACACATTCTCAGAGTTTACAGATAGATATTAGAGTATCCCATACGTAATTATGAATTGACAACCTGAGATTATTCAGTGTCTGCAAAAATCCTCTCGCATGAGAGATTGAGATCAGATCCAACAAACAACTGCTTCATCAAGAAGAGCAAGACTTCAAATAAATAATGATTAATAAATGTCTTTAGAGGAATATGAAGAAACTTTGCAATCATGAAGCAAGAAAAAGAACTTAGAAGGAAAATAAATATTCATAGGACACTAGAACATTTAAAAATTATGCATGTAAAGAATTCTATAATTGGATGCCAACTAAATGCAGAAGTCTTCCAGAAAATAAAGCCCCAAAAATGATATGGGTAGCAATAAAGACACAAAAGCTAGAGAAAAAGTTCAATAATTATAAAGTGTGCCTAAGATATGTGGCATAATAATAGATAAAATGGCAAAAAAAGGTGATTGAAAAAATATCCTTATCCATGCAGGGTATCAGTGTCCGGAGCCTAAGAGTTCAGTGTACTGGTACTTGGTTGATTGAATGAAAAGAGACCGCTGTCAAAATGTATCATTAAAAATACCTGAATGCCTAGAACAAAATAAAGCAAAAGCATAGAAGGACAAACAGAAAATACAGAAACTGCATTAAAAAAATATTAGGAGTACACCAGAATGGCTTGAGACTTTGCTTCCACCACCACCACCTCCACCAACAAGATTTATATATTTTAAGAAAAAAAAAAACCCACAATTTTAATGTGAAATTCTGTTGCAAGTTAAATTATACATCCAATGGCAAGGTATTTGAAAGATCTTTAAAAGATACAGCATCTCCAAAAATGTACCTACTATGTTCTGTTTTTGTCAAGAAGCTATGGGAGTATGAGACCCAACAAAAAGAGAGAATATGCAAATAGAAATGAGAAGAAGGATCTAGTAATCAGGGGATCCCAAAAAAGTCACCATCGTGCTGGTGATGAAAGAAGTCACATGACAGGTTTGTACCAGAATTAGGGGGATTCAGTATTCCGAAAATAGCCAGAGGTTTTCAGGACAGATTTTTCCGAGAAGCTGCCATTGATACAAGCCTTGATATGTTAGTGTGCTAAGAGAGTTTGCAGTGAAATGGGTAATAAGCCGATTAAAAAACTAACAAATAGTACTAGACAATAATACAATAATAATTACTTATTTCAGGAAATATGAAAAGTTGTGATGGAAATTAAAATGAATTCATTTATTACATGGTTCATATCAAAATAGCACTTATTGCCAAAATATGTAAAAACTGATGATTGAATTAACCCAGATTACCATTCTATGCTACTGAAAGGTAAGGAGAGGTGGGAGAGTAAGTTGTGAGGGGCGTAAGGGTGTGGAGATGGGGAAGAGGCAGGTAAATCTAAATCTGTATTAAGGTTAAAGACAGGTGGCTTTTTATTGTGGAAGGTTCATAACCAATGCTTAAAAGTGAAAATCAAGAAGTAACAATAAGAGCATGTTATTTGAAAATATTGAGGTAAGAAGAAAGAGAGTCCAATTAAAAAACTGGCACTTCCTGGAGAGGAAGGAGAAGGGAAGGCATTGGAATTCCACTTGTGGGCCAACATTGTGGATGTTGACTACAAATCCTTGTGGAATTAAAATATCCATTAAAATACAAACTTTAAATAAAAATAGGTGTCATTCTGCTTTTTGAAATCTCTCAAAATCTACAAATGGTTTGAAGCGTTCAGCTGCTTCAGTGTCACGGTTATCTGACAGTTGGTTAGATTTAACACACTTACCAGAAGCAAGCTGCCATTTTGGTACTTTGATTAGTTTCGATTTCTCATTTATGTGAGCTCTCCTTCCTTTTGCCTTTCTCCCTCCTCCCCTAATTTGCTTCCATTTTAATTTCTGTATCTCATAAAAACACCACTCACCTTACACACTGTAATTGTCACTTTCTTTTTCCACATGACACTACAAGCCTGGAGCAAAGAAAGAGGTTGCTACAGAATCATGAACATGATCAGAAACACACATAATGTCAAATAAATCTTATTAGAATCTGATAAGACACCTACTTTTCTTCAGTATACTTGAGAGGTTAGGAGCACTGTTTAACCCTCAGACCTGAGGTTCTGATGCATAGATTTGAGCTTACTGCTTTTTCTACGATGTGAATACTGGTTTTTTTGTGATTGTTGATGCTAGACCCCCTTTCTGCTTCCTGCGGTGTGAGGTATCTTCTCCTGGTCTTTTGGCTGGAGCACAATAAAATCCACATCATCTCGAGTAGAGCCAATAATAATCTTCTAACCAGTTTCTTTGTCTCCAATTTTTCACACACACACACACACACACACACACACACATATTTTATATTTTTTGGTTTCCTAAAGTTCTGGGATTTCAGATATAGGTCACCACATCTACCTAATTTTTTTTTTTTTTTTGCATTAAATGCAGCTTCCACATTTTCACCAGTGAGAATTCTGAGACATTGATTTGGGTATGTCACTCCTTAGTGTTGTAAACACTTCCCTTAGTGTCTACCCATTGTCCTCAGAATAAAATCTGAGTATTTTAATCAGCATGTCCTTTATTTTCTAATTTATTTCTATTATTTCAGACTCATGTCTTTCTACACCCTCCCACATTCCCTGTTTTCTAACCATACTGAATTACGTGCTACACCTGACAGAGCTCCAGCACATCTGCAGCCAAACGTTAATGAAGCATTTATTCACTGATACCAGAAAGCAAATGTTACGGTTAGGAAACTACCTTATAACATGAGCATAGCCCAAGAGACAAAGGCATGGGTTTGTGGGTCTGGTCAAATGTTTTATGTGAGACATGAGTTTTATTAGATGTATGTGTTAATTCACAAGTTTCTTATGTCCTGAGAGAGTGAAAAGGCAAAATTGACATGACTTCAAAGCACGGTTTGGCTGAAGATTTTTCCCAGCCCCAGTTAGCTATAGGAAAGATACTGGCAAGTTCAAAATTCCCAGAATTCTCACTCAATTTCTATTCTCAGAGAGAAGTAGAAGAAGGGATGTTTGCCCTCTTGGACAGGAGTGGGAATGGGTTCAAAACGAAAAATAGATCCATAGAGACTTAGGAACAATTTTGTCTTCTCTCTTAGAAGCTAGAGTTCTAAACTAACTATAAAATATTATAGCATCCTGTGAGTATCTTTTCAATGAAATGGGACACCCTCCTTACTAGTAAAATACATGAAGAACAAAGCCTGGTTGTTCCAACAACTTCTGAACACAGTTACATCTGAATATGCCTTCTCTTTCTCCAGTTGTAACCATGCACCAAACAGAATGTGACCTCAACTGTTTTTCAGTGGAAAACAGACAAGCCTGAAATGAGTAGAGAGAGAGAGAGAGAGAGAGAGAGAGAGAGAGAGACTCTAGAAGAATTCCCCCTGAATGTCTCAGAGTAAATAGAGTCAGAACAAAACTGCCATAGTAAATATAAGTAAGAAGAAAGAAAAGGAAATCATAACAGATGGCAAAGAAAAAAAAAGAAGACACTAAAATTCACATTAAAAAGGAAGAGAACTGTAGCATCCAAGAGCCTAAACACTCTAATTATAATAAGACAAAATCAAAGAGAAATAAGTAAATATTATTTCACATTCATATCCAAAAAAATTCATTACTAATACATCAATACCATCTGTAGAGGTGATTAATAAGAACATTAAAAACTTCAAAAACACTGTTAAAAAATTCAAAAACCACCTAGCCCTAAGAGACACCTGCAGCACACTCGACCCAATAATGGCAGAACACACAATCTTCTCAAGCAACATAGAACACTCCCCAGGATAGACTATGTTAGGCCACAAAACCAATCTGTAATTTTGAAAAGACTGAAATTGCACAAACCATCTTTTCCAACCACAATAGAATGAAGCTAGAAATTCATCATAGAAGAAAAACAAAAAGAAAACTCATAAATATGTTAAAATTAAGCAAAGCATACTCAAATAATGAGACAGAGAAGAAACGACAAGGAAAGTTAAAGATAAATAGATATAACTCATGACAAAAAGAAAATACTCCAAAATTATGATATGCAATGGAGGAAAACTAAAAGGGAAATTTATAGCTGTAAACACATTAAAAAAAGAGAGGGATCTTAAATTATCAGCCCAACTTTACACATTGAGAAAATAAAAAAAAAAACAAGAGGAAATTAAACCAAAGGGTAGAAGAAGAAAGAAAATAATAAGGATTTACAGAAGAGATAAACAACATAGAAAATAGAAAAATAAAATTTACAAGAATTTATTCTTTGAAAAGATAACAACTGGCAAAACCTTTAGGTAGGCTGACACAGAGAAACAGAGAGAAGACACAAATAACACAAATAACTGAATTAGAAAAGAAAGTGAGGATATTACTGACCTTACAGAAATAAAAATAATAAGTTAATATTATAAACAATTATGCCGCACCAAATTAGGTAACCTAGATGAAATGGAAAAATTGCTCATAATACAAAAATTGCCCAAATTGTTCAAGATAAAATAGAAAATCTCAGCAGACCTATAGTAAATAAATAGTTTGAAATAGCAATCAAAATTTCCTAAGGAGAAAAAAGTCAGATTGTTTCACTGCTGAACTCTATTAAACATTTAAAAAGAATTAGCAACTATACTTATCAAACTCTTCCAAAGTGTAGAAAAAAAAGTAAATGATGCTTAAGGAATTCTACGAGCCCAGAATTACCCTCATCCCAAAGGGCCAGACCAAAACATTTAAGGAAAATAAACCTATAGACCAACGTTTCATTTTGGTCTAAACAGAAAAATATTCTCAACAAAGTGTTAGCACATTGAATCCAATAATATACAAAAAGAATTATACACTATGTTCAATGAGATTTAATCCAGGTATATAAGGCCAGTTTATATTGAAAAGTTAATTAATGTAGTCTATATCAAGTGGTCAAAGAAGAAAAATCACAGCAATCCATACGGAACCAGTATTTGACAGCATTAAACACCTATTTCTAACAACAACAACAAAAACTCTCACCAACCTAGGAATAGAGATGAACGTCCTCAATGTGATAAGAACATCTACAATGAATGAATCTGGAAAACAGTATGCTACGGAAAATAAACCAGACACAGAAAGACAAATATTGTACAATCTCATTTATATGTGGAATTAAAAAAAGTTGAACTCATTGAAAGGGAATAGAATAGTGGTTTCCAGGGATGAGGATGTGGAGAAAATAAGGAGTTGTTGGTCTAAGAATACAAACATTCAATTATATAATAATTTATGGTAATCTAATGCATAGCATAAGTGGTGATAGAGCACTAATTTGACTGCGATAATCATTATACAATATACACACCCATCAAATCATCACATTGTACACCTTGAATATATATATATAAAATTCAAGATGTTAATTACATTTTTAAAATAAAAAAGAACATCTGCAGAAAACCTACAGCTAACAAAATACTTAATAGTAAGCAACTAGAAATTTTCCCGCTAAGATCAGAAAAAATACAGGAGTGTCCTCTCTTATCACTCTTTTTCACCATTGTACTGGAATTTCTAGCTAAAGGGATAATATAAGGAATGGAAATAAAAATTATGCAGATTGTAAAAGAATAAATAATATTATCTTTGTATATGGCATGATTGTCTATATAAATAACAGCAAACCACATTGCCATGTATGTACTTATGCAACAATCCTGCATAATCTGCACATGTACCCCAGAACCTAAAGTACAATAAAAAAAAATGTATAATAAGGTTAATAAAGGGCAGCTTATGTGACATTAAGAAACTTTCATTGAGAACGTTGAAATAAGTGTGAAAAAATCAAACATGACAATAACAACACTCTTGGAATTAGTAAGTGGTTATAGCAGAATTTCAGGGAAGAAAATTTTATATATACGACAATAAACAATTGAAATTTGAAATGTAAAAAATAATAACATTTGTATTAGAACCCTCAAAAGTGAAATCTTTAAGAGTCCTGTAATTATTGAAGAAATTGGATAGCAGTTTAAAACCTTCACACACACACACACATAGTGGGAGAGAGAGGGAGAGCTCGAGCAGGCCCAGATGGTTTTCCAGACAAATTCTACCAAACTTCAAGGACAGTATTATTTAAACACAGGCAAAGACTGTATGAGGACAGAAGATAATCTATTTTACTAGGGAAAAATGATATAAAAACTTGGACGAAATGTTGTAAACCAAATCTAACAATGTTAAAACAGATAATGTATTATGACTGTGCTAATCATGTCCTCCAAGAAGCAGACACCAAGATGGGACATGATTTTCAAGGGATATTAGTGAGGAAAATTCCTGTGAAGGGTAAAGGGAGAAAACAGAAGTCAGGAGAACTTTCCAACTGTGATGTTAAAGGAGAAGGGAAGGGCGGAAATGGAGTGAAAGGAACATCAGGCTGCAGCATTTCTAAGAAAGTTTTGCCAGATCACTGCGGAGCTCTTGCAACAAAGTCATCCATTAGAGGAGTCCCATTAGAGGATTGCCACTGTGCTCGATCACTGAAAGAATTAATAATCAGTAGAGCATCAGCTAAGATCACTCATGGCCATGGCACAAAGGTGGTGACAGATCCAGAGAGCAGCACCTGGGGCTGCAATCACCCACACTCCCTGCAACGGGTGATGTGAGCCCACATTTTCATGGCTACCACAGTGACCAAGTTGGGTTTTCTCCAGGAATTCAAAGAAGATTTAGCATTAGAGGATTTATAAATGTGATTATTTTTAATAATATATGTGAAGAACATGCAAGATTGTTGCATAGGTACACACATGGCAGTGTGGTTTGCTGCCTTCCTCCCCATCACCTATATCTGGCATTTCTCCCCATTTTATCCCTCTCCAACTCCCCACCCCCCGCTGTCTCTCCCCTATTTCCCTCCAACAGACCCCAGTGTGTGATGCTCCCCTCCCTGTGTCCATGTGTTCTCATTGTTTAACACCCGCCTATGAGTGAGAACATGCAGTGTTTGATTTTCTGTTCTTGTGTCAGTTTGCTGAGTATGAATATCACATGTATCAGACCCAAGTCTTGTGTGCCTCAAACTTCCTTGGCTTAAATGTGTTGCTGATCTTAACTGTCACTGTGAGGCTCTGATGAGTCATTTGCCCTGAGATTGCCAAGCCTTCCTTCTTGGCTACCACCCAGAGCTGAGCCAACCAACCACATATCTGTAGTGTCTGGTTCCTCCTGATAGTTCTGGAACGGACTGGAACTCTATACCGCAGGGCATGGGACTTGGCACTTTGAGTTGCTATTAAACGGACTAGATGCTAACATTGGGATATATGGGACTGTTTATTTCCTGTGAGGTAAATTTTAACCAACAAGAACAAGTAGATCTGGGCAGATGAATCCCCCCATCTTCTTTCCTCCAGTGGAGGACTTTGAGACACAGTTTTCTATATCCTCCATTTAGAAAAGTCCTTCACACTGAGTGAATGCTATGACCAAGAGAATTGCTGGGTCTCTTTCTGACTGCTTGTGAAGCAGCAGTCAGCATGGTAATCTGCCCCTTCACTAAGCTGCCCATCTTCCCTTCCCTTGCTTCCATTTTCCTTCTCACTCACATCCTTGAGTTTTTACCTCCCAAATAAAGCATAAGGTTAAAAAAAGTGAAATGCTTAGATATAAATATAACAAAATATGTACAAGATCTGTATGAGAAGAACTATAGAACCCTGATTATCAAAATTAAAGAATTAAAGAACTAGAGACATAGTTCATGTTCATGACGGGAAGATGTAATATTCCCGAAAGGTCAGTTCTTCACAGCTTGATCTAGATATTAATGTAATTCCAATCAAAACCCCAGCAAGTAATTTTGCAGATGTGAAAAAAATAGTTCCAAATTTTATACTGAGAGATAAAGATCAGAATTGTCAATACAATACTGAAAGAGAAAAATAAATTCTGAGGACTGGCACTATTCAACTTTAGGACTTACTATAAAGCTAAAATAATAAAGACAGTGTGGTTTTGGAGACAGAACAGAAAAATAGATCAAGAGAACACAAGAGGCAGTTCAGAATTACACCCACACAAATATAGTCAACTAATCTGTGACAATAGAGCAAAGAAAAAATGATGGAAAAATTAGCATCTTTTTAACAAATTGTGTTGGAACAACTGAGCATCCACAGGCAAAAAGGTGAATATAGACACAGACATTACACTTTTCATAAATAATAACTGAAAATGGTTCATAGAACTGCATGTAAAAACACAAAACTATAAAACTTCTAAAATATAACATAGGAGAAAATGTATACGGCCTTTGGTGTGATGATGACATTTTAGATACAACATCAACAGCATGACCCATGAAAGAAGTAATTAATAGTACGGCCTTTACTAATAAAAAGGTCTTGGCTCTGAATAGGCCACTGCTAAGAAGATGAAAAAAAAACACAACATACTTGGAGAAAAATATTTGCAAAAGATGTATCTGATAAAGGACTTGCATCTAAAATGTAATAATAACACATAATTCAACAATGAGAAAAAGAAAATAGATTAAACATGAGGAAAAAAATGAAAAGAGGCCAGGCATGGTGGATCACACTTGTAATCTCATTGCTTTGGGACCGCAGGCCAGGAGAATCACTTAAGGCTAGGAGTTCTAGGCCAGTTCAGGTATGAGTGAGACCATTTCTGGAAAAAAAAAAAAAATGAAATATTAGCCAGGCATGGGGATGTACTTCTGTAGTCTCAGCTGCTCCAGAGGATGAGGAGCCCAAGAATTCAAGGCTGCAGTAAGCTGTGATCATGCCACTGCACTTCAGTCTAAGCAACAGAGTTAAGCCCTGTCTATCTGAAAAAAGAAAAAAAAAAAAAAAAAAAAAAAAAAAAAAAAAAAAAAAAAAAAAAAAAAAAAAAAAAAAAAAAAAAAAGATAATACCTCAAAAGAAGGTAGACCCATGGCAAATAAGTAAATGAAAAGAAGCTCCACATCATATGTCCTTAAGAAATTGCAAATTAAAACAAAGATGAGATACCACTACATAAAGTATTATCTATTAGATATATACATATACACATATCTATTAGAATGATAACAACTGAAGACACTGAAGACACCAAATGCTGAGAATGTGGAACAAAAGGAAACCTCATTCATTAGTGTGAAAACGTAAAGTGGTACAGCCACTTGCTGGAAAGTTGGGCGGTTTCTTACAAAATATATTCTTACCATATAATCCAGAAATCACATTCCTGGATGTTTACTCACATTCTGTTCACAAAAAAACTTGCACATTCATATTTATAGCAGCTTATTTATAATTGTCAAAACTTAGAAGCAGCCATGATATCCTTTGGGATAAATTAACCATGTTACATCTATATAGTAGACTGCTCTAGGTGCCTCATGTAAGTGGAATCATAAACTATGTGTCCTGTTGTGACTGGCTTATTTAATGTAGCATTATGTCTTTAAGGTTAATCCACGTTGCAATGTGTCAAAATTTCCTTCTTTTCTATTTTTCAATACTATTTTATTATATGTATATATCACATTTTATTTGTTCATTCATTCTTTGATGGATATTTAGATAGCTTCCACCCTTTGGCTATTGTGAATATTCTTTCTATGAACATGGATATATAAGTGTCTGTTCAAACTTTGTTTTCGATTATTTTGGATATATAACCAGAAAGGAAATTGTTGGATTATATAACTCTATTTTTAATTTTTGAGAAACCTCCAGGCTGTTTTTTATAGTGATTACACCATATTACATTCCTACCAATAGTGCACACATTTTCCAATTACTTCACATCTTCACTTATTATTTTGACCTACTGATTTTTGACAAGAATGACAACTACATATTATGGGGGAGGAAGGGCAACAGTCTCTTCAGCCAATGGTACTGGGAAAACCCTAGATTTTCATACGCAATGAAATAAAATTGAACACCTAATTCATACTATATACAAAAATTTATTTGACATTGATCAACAACTTAAATATAAGCTAAAATTATAAAATTTCTAGAGGAAAACATAAGAGAAAATATTCATAATCTTGGAATCTGCAATTAATTATTAGGTATGATGGTAAAAGCAATCAGAAAGACGAATTTAGATAAGTTGCACTATATTCAAATTAAAATATTTTGGGTACCAGAGTTTGTTATTAAGGAAACCAAAAGACAGCCTATACGATAGAATACAATATTTGCAAATTATATATCACATAAGAATTTAATATCTAGATTAATTTTAAAAACTTCTACAGCTCTACAACATCAGTAAACCAATTTAAAAATTGTCGTAAGCCTTGAATAGACACTTCTCCAGAGAAGATAAACAGATGACAATAAAACATGAAAAAATGCTCAACATCATTAGCCATTCAGATAATACAAATCAAACCATAATGAGATATCTCTTCATATCTACTAGTATAATAATAATAATAATAATAATGAAAAATAACAGATGTTAACAAAAGTGTGGAAAAATTGTAACCCTCCTACATTACCACTGGGAATGCAAAACAATGCAGCCATTGTGGAAGAAACTTAACAGTTGTTCCAAAAGGCAAACAGGACTAAATGTTTCACTCTACAATTGGGGAAAATACAAGAAAGGCTGCTCTCACTACTTTTGTTCAATGTAGTGCTGAAAGTTTTACCAGTGTGATAAGGCAAGAAAAGGAAATAAAAGACATACATATTGAAAAGAAAGAGATATTTTTTTTTTTCAGATGACACAGCTGTTATGGAGAAAATTCAAAAGAATCTATTGAAAACCACCTACAACTAACAGGTTTGTTCATCAAGGTTGCAAATAAAAAAATAACATACAAACACAACATAGTTATAAATGGAGAAACTTCTAAAGAATCTACAAAAAACTCCAGGAATCAATATGTAATTTTACCAAGGCTGCAAATACAAGATCATAATACAGAAGTCAATTGTAATTCTAAATTTTGACACTGAATACATGGGCTGAAATTTAAAGATAAAATTCCATTTAAAGTTACTAAAAAATGAAATGTTTAGGTGTAAATGTAACAAAACAGGCAGAAGATTGTATGTTGAAAACTATACAGCGTTTTCAAGATACAATATGATAAAAGATATTAAAGGTGAACTAAATGAATAAAGATACTGCTCAATGGATTGGAAGGCTCAACATAGTAAAGCTGCTAATTCTCCCATTATAAATTCATATATGAGTTTAACACAAAATTTATAAAAATCCTAGAAATATATTTTTGTAGATATCAACAAAATTATTCTAAAATTTATATTCAAATTTATATCCAAAGTGAAAACCAGAACAGTTTAAATGATTTGGAAAAGAGTATAAATTGGAAGAAAATGGTCTACCTGGTTTCAAGGCTTGTATAGCTACAGTGGTCCAGATTATGTGCTATCTGAAAAGGGGCAGATCCATCCATCCATGAAACAGAGGACAAACTTCTTACAGACCCTCATAGAATTCCCCAAATGATATGGACAAGAGACAGGGAAACACTGCGTAGAAGAGAGTTGTTCCTTGGCAAAACCCTCAATCCTGGTAGACCCTCAAACCTGGTAGACCCGTGGCCCTAAATAGGGAAAGGCATTCTTATTTCCCTGCCCAAAAAGTTGTCTTTTGGCTCGCCATGCCCCTCATCCTGTAAACCCTGTATCCCAGGCTCCAGAAGCAGACAAGCAGGCAAGGACACGAGGAGACAAGCAGATGGACATCGGAAGGATGACATGGGCAAAGAAAGAGAGAAGAGGAAGAACATGTGAATGTCAAGAGGAATTTGGCCGGGGGTATTGGACAAGCTGGAAAGCTAAACTCCAGGGGAAGATCATCTTCCCATTCCATCCCTCCCGTCCGGCTCCTCATCCATCTTGCTGAGAACCACCTCCACCACTCAATGAATGCAAAACCCTGCATTCATCCTTCAAGCCTGTCTGTGACCCGATCCTTCTGGGGCACTGGACAAGAGCTCAGGATACAGAAAGCTATCACATTGGCCCTAGCTTTTGCAGAAAGGCAGAGGGTCCATTCAGCTGGTTAACACTCAAGCCATCCATGAACAGCAGTGCTAAAAGGACACACTGGAACACACTCCCGCTTGGGCTCCTGTCTGGTTGCTACCCCACCCCTCAGGGGTTTGAGCAGTGGCAGTGATCAAACACGCAAGCCAGATCCCTGTTGCCCGTCCTGCAAAGGGGACCAGGATATTCTCCAGTTTCAAAGTGATTTTTGACAAAGGTATAAATACAATTGAATGAAGGAAAATTTTAATAAATGGTGCTGGAACAACTGGACATCCATAGGGAAAAGAAATTAATGTTGACCTAAGTCTCACATCTCATAAAATACTTACTCAAAATGAATGACACACATAAATGTAAAGGGAAAATCTAGAAAGCTTAAAAAAATATTGGAGGAAGTCTTTAAAATTCAGGGCTAGTCAAACAGTTCTTAGGTAACACTGTAAGCACAAACTATAAAATGAAGAATTGATAAACCAGCCTCATAAAAATGAAAAGCTTTTGTGCTTTGGAAGACCCTGTAAATGATTGAAATGATCTGCTTCTGAGTGGGAGAAAATGCTTCAAACCATATAACTGACAAGGGACTAGAATCTACAACTTTCAAAATTCAAGAGTAAAATACCAAGCAATTCCATTAGAAAGTGGGCAGAAGACATTGAGGATATATACAAAGAGTCAATAAGCACATGATATGATGTTCCACATCATTAGGCATTAAGGAATTGCAAATTAAAATCAAAGTGAGAGATCCCTGCACACCTGTGAGAATGGCTGAAATGATAAATTTGTAGAACGATTAGGTCCAATATGAGAAAAAAAAAAAAAAAAAAAAAAAAAAAAAAAAAAAAAAACTAGATCTTTCATACATTACTGGTGGGGATGTAAAATGTTCTAGCCACTTTGGAAAACAGAATGGAAGTTTCTTAAAATAAAATCAATCAAACAAAACTAAACTCGAAACTACCTTATAACTAAGCAATACCATGACTGGACATGGATCCCAGAGAAATAAATTCATGTTCACACAAAAACCTGTACACAAATATTTATAGTAGCTTTATTTGTAATGTCCCCAAATTGCAAACATCCAGAAGTCTGTCAATGGGTGAATTGTTAAACTCTGGTACATCACACCATGAATACTACTTAGTGATACAAAGAAATGGATTTTTTATATAAGTAACGATATGGATGAATGTCCAGAGAATTATGGCAAGTGAAAAAAGCCAATTTTATAAGGTTACACACCATATGAGTTCACTCATATAACATTTACAAAATAACAAAACTGTGGAAGTAAACCAGCAGATTAGTGGATGCCAGGTGCAAGGGAAGAGGTGGGAGTGATAGGGAGGTGGGTTGCAAAAAAGCAACATACGGCATCCTAGTGATGCAGAACTGTTCAATCAAGTGTCTGCATCATTGCCAACTTCCTAGTTGTGATGTACCATAGTTTTGATGTTACTACTGGGAGAAAATGTGTAAAGGGTACAGTTTGTGTTATTTCTTGTAACTCTGTATGAATCTTCAATTATCTAAAAAAAAAAAAAAGTTTAAACAGAAATGAAAAAGTACCATATTTGAAAATACTTGATAAAACAGAGATCATAAAGAGAAAAAATAATTGCACTGTAATGATCATCGCAAAATTGAAGAAGCTTTAATAAAGGTATAAAACTTTGGATTCATTGTGTTGATTGTTTTCTTTACTATGAAGAAGCTTTTTAGTCTGACTTGATTCTATTTATTTATTCCATTTGATACCATTTGTTTGATCCCATTTATTGAATTTTGCTTTTGTGGCCTGAGTCTTTGGTGTGATATCCAGAAAGTCATTGCAAGGACAATGTTTAGGGGCATTTCCCCTATGTTCTCTTCTAAGATAGTTTCTAGTGTACACTTAGGTACTTTGTCCATTTTGAGTTGACTTTTGTGTATCATGTAAGAAAAAAGGTCCAGTTTTGTTCTCTGCATGTGAAAATCCAGTTTTTCTAGCACTATTTGTTGAAATAATTATCATTTCTTCCTTGTTTCTTTTTGATGTCCTTGTGAAAAACTAGTTCACTGGCAAATGTATATGCTATTTCAAGGTTCTCTCTTTTGTTTCATGGCATCCTCAGGCCTGAATGACAGTTTGAGGCGCACAGAATTCTATATCAATGTCTATTTTTCATTGGCACTAGAAGGGCATTATTTCATTGTTAAAACATTTTAAACTTTTAAGCATTTTACTCTCATCCAACATTTTATATTTATTGTTTCACTAAGAATTTTCAGGTAGGGACTAAATTTTATTTGTATCACTAAGGGCTTAGGATTATTTTATAATTCAAGGATTCATGTCTTTCATTAAAACTGAAACATTCTGTAAATTCACTTCCTTTTTTTTGGAAAGAGTCTTGCTCTGTCACCCAGGCTGGAGTGCAGTGATGCGATCATGGTTCAGTGCAGCCTTGACCTCATGGGCTCTAGAGATTCTCCCACCCCAGCATCCCGAGTAGCTGGGACCACCTGTGTGCACCACCATGCACAGCTGATTTTTAAAATATTTTGTAAAGATGAGATCTCACAATGTTTCCCAGGCTGGTCTTGAACTCCTGGGCTCAAGCAATTCCTGTTACCTTGGCCTCCTGAAGTGCTGGAATTACAAAAGTGAGCCACTGCACCTGACCCTCAATTCATTTCTAAATCTTCTTCTCAGTATTTGGTGGATCCTATCATTTAATTACCTGTGTTTCCTTATTGCTTGTTTATTATTTCAAATCTCTGTCAGTTATTACAGCATTTCAAAGTGTTTTCTCACATCTTTTTGTAGTTCAGCTATGTCTAATTTGCTGTTAAACTTACCAATTAAATTTTTAAATGAAGGGATTATATTTCCTTTTATTAGATTTCTAGTTAGTACATTTTAAGAGATGTCTGACTATTCTAATTTTATATCATCCTTTTATTATATTTTGATTTCTACTCCTACTTTTATTCTTTTAATACGTTTGAACATATTTACAGTCTCTTTCAAGTTGTCTGATTAGGTGAGGTTCCTGGGACTATTAACCTTGCAGTTATAAATTCTCTCCTGTTTGGTTTTCCGTCATGACACGTTTAGTTTGAAAGTTTTCTTTGTCGTCTTAGTAAACTTGGGAATGACTTTTTCCTACAGATATTAGTTTGCCCTGGGTTTATGGATGTGTCTTAAGTGGGTGAGGTTCCCTAGGGATTTCCCTGGTCACTTTTGTGTCAAATTTTTGATTTGGAGATGTATAGCCACTATGTGGTGTGTAACTTCTTCCTGTACATTCACAGGTGAAGTAGGCTTAGAGCTTACCATCTCACATTAGATGATATTTTTCACTTGACATTTCCTCAGGCCTTTGGATGATGTGTTTTCAGTCTCTCTTTTAGCAAAAAGGTACCAATTTCAGCATTTTCTTTATTCAGAGTCCTTAGTTCTAACTGGATATGAGCCCAAGGCCATGCCTCTTGCCCACCGATGATATGAAAGCCCAGCCTTTGACTACTAACACCCATATTCTCATGGGATATTACCCCTGAATACAGCATCATCAGCATATTGTAACAGGAAAGAAACAGAGGCACGTCCAAAGAACCACAAGCCTTCAATTTTCAGTTGGTATGAAAAGCAATAAAAACTGTTCTGCTTTGACTTCCACCCAAGAAGATTACTTAATAAAATGTGGGAGAATTCTGAATCATATATTCTCACCTGTGAATGAGATTTTCTTTCTTGGCTCCATCATACATATTTCCTATAACGTAATGTGATAGAAAATATCTGTTGCAAAATCTTTAAGATATTTTTGGCTGGTCGACACTGAATTTTGCCTAGTCATTTTGGAGATTCACATTTGCTGCTTAGCATTTTCTAAAAAATTATATGTATCCAGCGTTCCACTGATATTCTTTCTCATTTCCTTGGAACTTTTTGTTGTGTTTGTATTTTTAACCTAGCCTCACTTATGACTCATTTCCAGTTGTCTCCTCGTTAAAAGTAAAAGAAATACATTGGATTTGGGAAATCTCCTGTTTTGATTTCTACTTGTTCTTCTCATATTTTTTAAAGTGGTGTCTGCCTTCCTATTTTTTAACCAATAATCAGTTTGCATAACTTAGAAATAAATAAATTTTAACATCAAGATCATGGCATTAAACTTTTGAGGATTATTTAAACAACTATGAAATAGGTAATTGTGTAGGTAGGAAATGGTGCAGATAATATTACATAGGCATTTCCTCTTTCTGGTTTATTAATTAAAATTATGTATGCTTATATCAGCAGAGAATTATAATATAATAGCTGACAGTAGCCACCGCCTGCTTAAAAAAATAGAACTTATTGGCAGCATTAAAATAAGAGGGTATTTTCTCATTTTACGTTGGATAAAAGGGAAGTCCCTATATTACTCTTTTGATGAATTACATTTATCTTAATAGAACATTTTCCCTTAAGCCTGAAAGCTATTTTATAATGCTTTATGCTTAATTTTTAAAAAGAGATACAGACGAAAATCTCTTTGCATTCCATCTGAAGAGATGGCTGTCAGAAAAGACGTGAAGCCTTCAAGAGCCTACAGAGGTAGAGTTGATGAAAACTGCACAGATTCCAAAGTGTTGCAAGACTGATGTGTGGGCAGGAATTAGACTTTCAACAGCATCGTTGAAGGAAAAACCAATATCCAACAGACAAATAATTTTGTGTGGTAAATCAGATTTACAGATATTAGGTAAGATTTACAAAATCAGAAATAGAAATAAAACTTTCAGTCTAAGGCACTAGCCTTTCTAACATCTGAGTTTCTTTTCCCTTTCAGAGATACAATGATTTGTTGAGAGTAGTAACAAGACAAAACAAACAGCAAAGTAGATGACATTGGGATTTGAGAAATGACATCGACATAATCAGATTATTTATTTTTCTTGGCAATTACAATCACTAATCATACTTCCTCATATAGAGAGAAAACAGAGGCTCACACTTTAGATAACTTGCCTTAGATCACAAAGTGACAAGTGAATTTAAATCTATCACCACACTTTCGGAAGACGTTGGTCAATTATCTGCATCAATGTAAAGGCATTAAGCATTTAGGAGATTTTGTTGTCTGAAAACCTCTGGGGAAAAAAAAGGATTATCTAGGGACTAGAAAATGTGTTCCAAGAAGGCATGGAAACATGTCACATACTCTGATAGAAATACATTTTGCCATAGCAGAATTGTGTAAACAAGGCTGATTATTCCTTTTCCCACTCTGGGAAGCAAACTATTTACTCTGGTAGTCGGAGGTGACCCACTAAGTTCAAGCACACATTTCTAATAATGTCAGAAAATTCAGTACTGCAGAAAGATAACATTTTAGTGGCAGTGTTTCTACCCACACTTCAGAATAAATTAAGTACTAATGTCATCAATAAACTATAAAAGACATCGTTAATGATAAAAACTTTTACTAACTCTTCTCTAAGAAACAGATATGAACAAGTAACTCCACTTAAATATCTCTGTTCTGGTATTTTCCAAGCCCTTTTCTTCCGTTATTCATTTTGCTTCACTTTGGTCTCATAATGGTTGCCAATAAAATTGTTTTATTCTCTTGTATTAAGTCTCATATTATGACTGGTTGAACTTTCTTGGATTTTGTGTGAACTTCTAAGGAAAGTTGTTTCTCCCAGAAAGATTCCCTGTAGATTTGGTTACCTTTATGTGACTATTTCTTCTCTATGATGTCTTTTTTTGCTACCACAGAAAAAGGGGGAGTTCTCTATACTCCTTTTGGTGCAGGGACTTCCCTCTCAGGTCAATTCTGAAAACAAATTTCTTATGGAAAGATATATGGAGAAAGAATATTTCCTTTCTTCTTCTGTATTAGCAGCACATACTCCTGTAGCCTCTCCTAATGGCAACTTTTCACAGAAAAGAGTGTCACACTCCTATTTCAAGGTAAGTCTGATGGGCAGTCTAAACAGCAGGTGCAAATAAAGAACATCAGTCTTCCAAATTTTATGACTTGAAGTCCAATGTACAAAATGATTAAATGGGGCTAACACCCATTCAGAAGCAGTGTATAAAGGCTTTACCCATTGTTTTTCTGGAATGAAAGAGAAAAGAGCCTCAGGGTTGGCTCATTAATACTGAAACTAAATAGAACCTCTGCTTCCCATAAATGGAGGTATCTCACCATGCGTATATGTATGCCTGTGTGTGTGTGTAACAGAGTCCCTCTCTTGGGTAGAATGGCTTTGTAATGACTCAATCCACAAGAAGAGGAATGTAAGATGTCAGAATTATATTCCTCTTTATGATGCCAAGATTGTTATGAAATAGAGTGTATATGATTCTATTTTAACTCTGCCTCTCTCTAGGGTAATCTCAGTGAATCAAACTTATAATTGCTCTGAAATAGAAGAGAAATAAGCTTTAAAAAACTCACAATTTATCCCCCATCCATAGAGTGATTTAAGATAGTTCCTTGTGCCATCCTAAGTATAAAATATTTCAGTTTACATTTTATTTATGGAACTATAAGTATGCTAACAATTTTCTTTGCATAAAACAGATGTGTTTTGAGGAAAATATATATTTCCCATGTGCCCATTTATAGATGCATGGTTTCTCTTGGGAGTTGAAAATATTTTCGTTTTTTTTTTTTTTTGCTCTCAAATCCCTTTAGAGGTAATTATCTGCTTGCAGTTCTTATTTTGTTTTATAATGAAATAGAATCATATGATAGCAGTTACTAGCTCAGTTAAGGTCCTTGGCTTCTCAACTTGAATCTATGTTACTAACAAGTAGGTTTTTTGGCTTCACTTTTTTTCTTCTGATAAAACAGTTTCGCAGAATTAAATGTTAGCATATTTCAGGATTGAAACTCTATATGTCTGTTTTAATCATATATACACACAATCATTTATATGTGCAATCAACTAAACTATATGCATATAGAAAAATGAATAGAAATATCTTCCTTTCTCTTAACAATGTTTTGTATCTTTATTACCAAAAAATATGAATCTTATATAGACTTCTATAAGCCATCTCAAATTATTTACAGCCTTTTGAGACATGATAAATTATAAGCATATGAACTCCAGTATATATTTCAATTATATATGTGTTTGTAGATAGATAGATATGTAGATAGATGATTGATATAGATAGATAGACAGATAATCTCCAAGTCAACTTGAAGAATTTTAATTATCTGCCTATTCAGAACTGGAAATGACAGGAAAAGAAGACAGGAAATAGTGTCAACTTAGTGCTTTCATTTTTCCATTGGGAATTTTTTTCTGATTTGATCAGATACAAAGTATTGCGGCCATCCTGTTAGGATTTGCACACAGCAGCTTTCTTGCTCACTCCGGACTGCAGACAGGGTTTCTCACTGGCTTCCAGCTGCTTGTCCTAGGACTAAACCTGCTTGAGAACGATCTTCTCTCTAAAGAAGGAGTGCACGGAGAAGGAGTGCATGGAGTCTCTTAGGATGGGGCAGAGAGCTACCCTTCCAGTGACCCACACCCAGCCCTAATTGTCCTTTATTTTGGATGGGCTCCAACTCTGAATTTCCCATTTACAATGAGAAACTCAGCTGCTCAAGCTCGTTGCTGGCATTCTTCTGTCCTTGTTTTCCTTCAATACCCCCGACCCTGCCTCATTTTCCTTCTTCCTTTTTCTCTTCTTTCTCCCTCTCCCCGAAAAAAGATGTCTTGAGTGCTTTGCACATAATCAGTGAGATATGCCATCCCCCTCTTTTGCTCTCCCCTCCAAGCCCCAGAGATACCCCTATTCAGCCAATCAGATTGGATAGCCAAAGATATAGAAAAAGGAATCATAGGAAACTAACATATAACTTCAATCATAGGAAACTAACATATTTTCCTTCATGATTGCAAAACCGCAGCAGCTGTTAACTCTTCTGAGAGAGGAGAGTGGGAGCTACCAGTCTCAGGCTCCTTGTAGAAAGAAGAGCTAAATCAGTTAAGGGCAAAATGGTGAAAAGGCTTAAGATCCTGCTGGAACAGTGAGATTTCAACGCTTCTGTTTTTCTGTGCTTTAGGAGATATTCATTTTGTTCTACAGAAATCTTTAGAAATGTCGTTCTCCCCAGGCCTGAATTACCCCAAACCTGTCATTCCATAGAGAGAGATCCTAAATAGTTTGTTTCAGGAAATGACTAGCCAAAGCTATCTGTATGCTGAGCTCCCCACAAAACACTCTGTCTTCCTATCTGCACTCAGCTTACACAGAAGATAAAGGGCTTTATTTCTTTGTAGAGTTTGGTATTTGGGAAATTGTACCCTATTGTACTAAGAGGGGGTCCGCAGGTAATGAATGTAGCAGTTAAGTTGGTCCTAGGGAGTGGAATGAGTCTTGTTTTCTGCTCACAAATAAGGCAAGCTTTATGTGGATTGCAGAATCCCAGAAACCCAGAAGGAGAACATAAATGCTGGCATTACCTTCTGATTTCAGCCATGTGAGACTGTCTATTGAACAAGATTGGACATGAACAAAGCCAGTCTATTCTCAGCTTGCCAGCTGCAGCTCAGCTTTTGGGTGAAATGAGGTATTTATTTGCTCTCTTCTTCTCTCCTTGTAGAGGCTCCTTTCATATGAATCACGTGTGTGAAGCTCCTTGTGCCATTTAAAATTCTTTCTGTTAGTTCCATTCTATCTACATCTGAAGGAATATTCAATGGAAAGATTTGGGGTAGAGTGTGGAGCGGAATGTTTGAGATTACGTATAAACTCATCACTGGATTTTGAGACAGGCTAAGTCTCCACTACAGATAACAAACTTGTCTTAAAGGTAAGCAATCTCTTTTTCAGGAGTTTATCAACTGCTTCTTGGCCTTTTGGCTAAGATCAGGTCTGCATCTGCTACAGACATTCATATTGTAGTTTAAGTAATATTTCTTCATGGACAGATGAAGGACCTACTTTTGATAAAATTCATAAGTCATAATAATCTGAAAGATATCCCTTTTCTCTACCCACCCTACACACCAGTGATTTTTTAAATCTCACTCCCAATGCCCAGCAAATACATCAGGAACTCTGAGGATGAAATCCAGGAATATTTTTAAAGCACCCTATAAGTTTCCAATGTGCAATATACATATATATATATATATATTTATTTAATATAAATAATACATATTTATTATTATTTATTATAAATATCTATTTCAAATTTATTTAATCCATTTAATATATAAAATATATACCCTGTCTCTACATATATATCTATAATGTATGTAACATATACATATATAATATATATAAAGTATAAATATATTGAGATATATACTATATATTGCATATATGTTTAGATATATAAATAGATTTATACTTTGTATTTTTATAATTTATATATGTATACATCATTTTTTATTATACTTTAAGTTACGGGGCGCATGTGCAGATTGTGCAGGTATGTTACATATGTATACGTGTGTCATTGTTGTTCGCTGCATCCATCCCTCGTCATCTACTTAGGTATTCCTACTAATGTTAGCCCCCAATCCCTCCACCCTTGTTATTCCTCTTCTCACCCCACCCATCCCGCAACAGACCCCAGTGTGTGATGTTCCCCTCCCTGTGCCCATGTGTTCTCATTGTTCAACACCTGCTTATGAGTGAGAACATGCAGTGTTTGGTTTTCTGTCCATGTGTCAGTTTGCTGAGAATGATGGTTTCCAGCTTCATCCATGTCCCTGCAAAGGACATGAACTCATCCTTTTTTATGGCTGCATACTATTCCATGGTGTATATGTGCCCCATTTTCTTGATCCAGTCTCTCATTGATGAGCATTTGGGTTGGTTCCATATATTACATATATATATATAAGTGCTTCATATATAAAATAAGTAGAGACAGGATCTTGCCCTGTCACTCAGGCTGGAGTGCAGTGATGCAATCATATCTCCTTGCAATCTCAAATTCAGCCGTGGGCTTAGGCAATTCTCCTGCCTCAGCCTCCTGTGTAGCCAAAAATACAGACTTGCCCCATTATGCCTAGCTAATTTTTAGATTTTTTACAGAGGAAGGGTCTTGCTATGTTTCCCATCCTGGTCTTAAACTCCTGGTCTCTGCCTCCCAAAGTGTAGGGATTATAGATGTGAACAACCCTTCCCAGTTAATTTGAGAAATATTGTATTAAGAAATTTTAGGCATTTGTGGTTACATGTGGGTTATATTGTGAGAGGAGACAGAAAATTTGCCAAAGGAGTAGAACTCACAATATTTCAGCAAGGGTCTACTCCATTTAGAATAAAGTCAATATCTTTGCCTTGATGGAAGCTAGCACCTTATTAAATTCTCCACATTTTTAGAATCTTGTTCTTGTCCTTGCTGGACTAGAAACTGGACTTCGTAAGTACTGTGTAATAGTAGGACTAATATTTCAGGGTATTAATGTGTGATTAGTGTGTCAATGGACATTTCTATTGGCAAATATGTTTATATCCCCTATGCTAGACTTGTCAAATATGAAGTTACCCCATAGTGGGAAGATACTCTTCCATAAATGCTTATCCAAGAAATGTAAAGGCTTGATAGTTCCCTGCTGTCTCCTCTAGAGGAAAATGTTCTCTAAGGTCTAAGTTTCTTGTGACTGCCTTATCTTTTTCCTTGGAATGTTGGGGTAAATGCTTCCAGTTTTCCCTGTGGAAGGCATATCAATTACTGTGTTCTTGCTCACATAACATCTTAGGGACTCGGCCTCATATAATCACCCTGAAAGAACCCATTATGACAGCTTCATGTACTTGGTGAGCTGACCCAAGAGAAAACAATCAGACTGTCTTTCCTGGGAATCAGAAACTGGGCTAGTGAGTGACGTACAATCAGCGACATGACAATGACCAAAATATTCATTTTTTGTTAGAGTCAGTGACCGTAAAAATAAAAATGCAAAATCTACTGATGTTTAGAGCAGTTCACTGAGAATGGAGAAAGCATATATAAGTAGAAAACGCTGATCTTCACAGAAAAGTGATAAAGTGTTGTGCAGGGAAAAGTAGATGCAAGATGCAGTATACCCCAGTGAATGATGCAGGTTGCATCCAGATCTGGACCCTTCCATTTATTTTGTCGGCTTCTATAAGATGATGTATTGTGGCTTATCAGCCACCTCCCTTATATTCTGACCATGTTTTTGTGGCATTCTGTTTCCAGCAACTAAAAGGTATTGATAAAAACATCATCTTTCAATGCCTGCTTTTCTCATCCTGAAAATGATTGTGTTAGTTTCCAAGGGTTGCTGTAGCAAAGTGCTATGAACTTTGTGGCTTATAACAACAGACGGTTATTCTCACACTTATGGAGCCTAGACATCCAAAACCGTGTTTTCAACAGAGCCATGCTCCCATGAAGCTCTAGAGAGGAGTCTTTCCTTGCCTTGAAGCTCTAGAGAGAAGTCTTTCCTTGCCTTGTCTAGCTTCCAGTGGTTGCAAACAATCCTTGGCATTCCTTAACTAGTAGATGTATTACTCTATTCTCTGTCTCTGTGTTCACTTGATGCTCTCCCTAATGATTGTGTGCACGCGTGTGTGTGTGTGTGTGTGTGTGTGTGTGTGTGTACGTGCATGTCTTTTTTCTCTTCTTATAAAGACATCAGACACTGGATTAGGGCCCACCCTAATCCAGCATGAACCCATCTTAACTAGTTATACCTGCAGCAACTTTCTTTCTAAATAATGTTACATCTGTAACAACTTTATTTCTAAATAAAGTCACATTATGAGGTTTAGGGTGCACATGACTTTCGAGGCACACTCTTCAGCTCACTATAATGATATAATCTACAAAACAGTTCTTTCTTGAACCCAAGCAACATTTTGTTCCAAGAGGCCTCCTCGCAGGGTGTCCATATTGAAAAATGATGTGACTCCAAGACATGTTCATTTACATCACTCTAGTAAGCTAGAGGAAAAGGCATTTGAGGATGAAGACAAAACAGTGGTTAGTTTCTACTTGTGTCCAAGAGCATAACATAGAACTCCTAGATCTTAGATATTAATGATCACAAAAATAAGATAAATATTGTAATGTTATACCCAAGCAAGTTTAAACAGATGAGCCATGCTCTGAGTTTGCTGAGAGTCTGCTTTTATGCTGGCTTCCAAGAGTCAGCTAGCGCTCAAATCTCTTGGCCGAGAACAAAGGGTAGTCAACACTTTTATGTCAATTTAGGGTCAAGTGGCAGTAAGCAGATTATTACAGAAGCAGAAGGAGCAGGTTAGGGGAAGGGTGGGGATGCCTAAAAACAAAATTCTGTTTAAAGTTGTTTTGCACTCAGGATGTGGGGTAGGCAGTGACACAGTTGCAGGTACAGGATGTATGGGCCAGTGAGTCCTGTTTCTCAGAAAATTGGTTACAAAGATGCCAGGTGTCTCAGGCTACAAAGTTCTCTGAACAGATTGCCCTACATAGCTCAGGGTGGGCAAAATGGAGTCGGCAGGATTGTTTAAAATGTATTCACCACAGCCAAGCCAGGGTATTTCAGTAAGATCTTCTCAGAGGTTGCAAACAGGTGAACCTACAGTCGTACAGCATCTAGGAAACCCATATATTTTCTTCCATAGAGCAGAATTTAATCAGATGGTGATGTACTTGCAGGAACACCTTCCATCTCACTGTCTGTTTCTCTCGATATTCAAATTCTTCCTTGGATGTGTCACTGTTCATAGACCTTCTTGGACACAGAGGGCAAGGAGTAAATTTCTACTCTCAGTGTTTAGACAAGACTTTCTTGCTGTCACAAGCAAGGTGCTATATTCCATTGTTGGCAGCCTCTAGCTGTTTCTGTGTGGATGACCTACCAATTCTCCATCTACATAAATCTCAAGAATCATATAACTAAAGGGAAATGTAAGCAGAATGAAGTTTCTTTTTTGGGCCCATTATCTTGTGTAATACCCATACCATTAAGCTGTACTGGTATTAGGCTTATAATCTGGTGATAATATGTTCTTCTATAACAATGATCTTTTCTGATATACCCAGTTAGACCATTTGTCTTTTAAATGCCTTTCAGCATTTTGTCAAACCCTGAGATCTCATTAAACATTCATTGACTTGCTGATTGACAGACAGAAAGAGGAAGACTCATAGGTCACTAAGCATAGGAACTTAATCAGGTTCTTCAAATATCCACAAATCCATGCTTTATAGGTGCCAAAAGCAATACTGAATGAACAGGAAAGGATGTGGGTTCCAACCTTTCTTCTACTGAACCATGTGACTTACAGCAAATCAATTAAAGTCCTGATTCAGTCGCTTTGTGTGGTAACATGTACCACAATAGAATATAATGAAATATAATAAAATACAGTAACTTATCTACTAAAAACTGGTAATAGCTACCCGGTATTAATGTATAATAAGTAGTGATTGCACTAGGCATATGTACCAAAAATATTGCATTTAATCTTCAAATATAGAAATATTTCAAGTAATCCTTAGGTTAGATGTTATTGTTAACATATTGAAGATGATAAAACTGGAATTTGTGTAAGTTGAGCAGCTTGTCTAAAGTGAACGAGGCAATAATTGCTCATCCAGGGTTTGAACATAGCTCTGGACTCTAAGACTTATTCTCCTTTGGCTTGTGATGCTTCTTTACAGAGGCTAGGTTACATGATCTCCTGAGGCCCTTTCTAGTCACATCTACTATAATCCTGCATGTTAGGTGGTACAGCAAAGAGGGTTGACTTTTGCTGCATGCCTGGTAAAACACTGTAATGAGCACAGACTGTTTTAATTATCACTGTCTTCTCTGAGAACATGAACCCCCTGGATACAGCACACCCTTCAGTTTCTCTCCCTGTCCACTGTATTTTTGCTATTGTTCATAGAAGTTATTTGTATTCTCCACCTTTTCTATCTGAATTTCCTCTACCTTTTACCTCATTCCCACAAAGTACAAACATAGCAGCTCTTCTTCAGCTGTTGGTTGGTATCTATATTGTCTAGAAAAATTGAAGAAAACAGCACACTCTAAGCTGTGTCCTGTGGAGGCTCTAATACAGGGGTGAGTTTGCATGTTCAAAGTAAAGATAGAAGGCGTGTATCTTGAGTGTGGTCAGCATTTCCCTCTTGCCCACTGGTCTTTATTGAGAGCTGTTGTAGCTTAGGCCGAAAGAGGAGCCATCGCCCTGGACCAGCAGAAGGAAACATTCCATGTGGGAGCTACTGTACTATTAATCACTCCTCCAGAGTGGCTGCTTGCTCTCTGTTGGGCAAAGGACAGTCCTACATGCCCAGATCAGCTCAGGCCCCTCTCCCTGGGGCATCTCAATAAAGCACAAAGCATTTTTTTTTTAAATTTATGCAAGTGGTCTTTCATTGCATAGACTGTACACAAAAATGATGAAATTGCACAAATAATTACCACGATGCCTTGCAGAAAATTTCAAAGGGGAGAAGAAATAGACAAAAAAAGGCTGAAAGAAAAGAACAAGGCATTTCAGTGGACTTTACACTGACTTTTCTTCATTTCCCATAAGGTCACATTCAAAATCTCTTTGCATGTGGATAGCTGATAGTCGCTGGGTATTTGTCACAGGAAAAGGATCAAATTCTCTGCTGCCACACAAATCAAGTCAATGCAGTTGATGACAGTAAGGGAGATGAATGCAAAGCCATCTAAAGTCTTGCCCCTTGATAGAGCTCAGAGCCTGGTAAATCACATTAAATGGAAAAAAAGAGGAAGTTCCCTAATTCTGATGAGACAATCTGCTTTTCCCATCTGCCTGATCTCTACTATCTCTGCCTTTTTAAGAAGATAATGATTAAAAAGCATGGGATAATATTCAGGGAAAGAAACCCCAGTGTAGTTCAGGTAAAGTTTATCCCTGAGGGAGGCATACTTTTTCAGGTCTGAAAAAGCGGACAGAGTCCTAAGGGAGAGTTTATACTGTTGCAGTTGACAGTGGTAATCTGTTTGTGTTTTTATTTTCAATATGTTTTTTTCTGTTCAGAAGGTCATGCCTATATATATGGCCTACAAAGTAATATTAGGAAAACCCTGCCAGCCAGCCACCCAGAGGCAGAATTCACTCTTGGAAGAGGACTGGAGTATCTCATGAATGGTGACAATTGTTTTTTGACCATTCATGATGTAAAAGAATACCATGCTT
>NW_016107482.1:1898213-1912085 GCF_001604975.1 Cebus imitator | reverse complement strand
CTTGTCCAGGCTAGAGTGCAATGGTGTGATCTCGGCTCACCGCAACCTCCACCTCCCAAATTCAAGCAATTCTCCTACCTCAGCCTCCCTAGTAGCTGAGATTACAGGCATGCCCTGTTAATTTTGTATTTTTAGTAGAGACAGAGTTTCTTCATGTTGATCAGGCTGGTCTCGAACTCCCAACCTCAAGTGATCCACCTGCGTCAGCTTCCCAAAGTGCTTGGATTACAGACATGAGCCACCACACCCAGCCAAAAAAATACTATGTTTCTTAAAGGAGGATTCACTTTTACCCTAGTATCATGGCCTGCTAGGGTCTGAGGCAATACAGAGATACAAAAGAGTAAAGGTGGCAGGTCGTGGTGGCTCCTGCCTGTAATCCCTGCACTTTGGGAGGCTGAGGCGGACAGATCACTTGAGATCAGGAGTTCGAGACCAGCCTGATCAACATGGTGAAACTCATCTCTACTAAAAATACAAAAATTAGCCAAGCCTGGTGGTGTGCCCCTGTAACCTCAGCTACTAAGGAGGCTGAAGCAGAAGAATCATTTGAACCCAGAGAGAGGAAGTCACAGTCAAGACTCTGTCTCAAAAAAAAAAAGGTAAAGCTAACATCTCAATAGGTTTATTCCAAAGAAAAGAAAAGCTCTTCTAAGACACAGCTGATTCCAGTCAATGCCAGGGAGGTGGATAGCAAATAATTGTTCAATGAGCATGCTCATCATCTTTGCCATGAAAATATCATATTAGATATGCTAAATAATTTTAACTGTACACAATCAATCAATTAAACTTTCCCAGTTGCATTCCCTAAATCCTGTTTCATTCATGCTTGAGCTCTGCTCCCACTGCCGTAGTTTAGGGCTCAGACTGCAGAGACAGCCAGGACTTTGTTTCTGCCTTCGAAGACTCACGATCTCATGAACAAGTAGGACAAGCCCAGAGACTACATGGAACTTTTTTATATTTGCCTTCTTCTTGATGGTCACTGAGCTCCCCAAAACAGATGGAGCAGAAGTCAAAGTGACCATGACCTCTGCATGTGTCTGTGCTGAGTCACATTGTTACAATGCTCAGGGGGATGGGAAGGAGAAGCTTCCAATACTGTGGACATCCTGGAAAATATGAATGGGATGGAAGACAAGGCTAGAACGCAAAAGAACATGTCCAGTGGAATTTCAGAACTGGGCCTGCAGTGGCTGAGGAGGAGACAGATGTGCTGATTGTATGCCTAAGCAGAGGCTGCCACGCAGTAGAATCATTGGCAACTTCAACCACTCCTGGGGCTCCAGCTGCACCGCTTGCCAATTAAACCAGAATGTCCTGGGCCATCCTCAACATTCTCATGTGATCCCCGTGTGCAGCCACAACAAGCACCTGGGAACGAGAGGGCTCTAAGTGGCTGAAGAGCCCCACTCCGTGTGCTGCTCAGCTTCTGGCTTGCCTTGTTTCTGCCTTTTTTGCCTCAGGCCCCAGAGATTTGGCCAGATTTCCCCTTCTCCACAAAAAGCCTCTACCTATTTTAACTTAGGGATTCCTTTATCTTCCCAACCCTGAATTGTTTCTTTGGTTTCTTTAAATACAAGAAACTTCTATTGACTCTTTTAATTATAGGGGCTTAGACTACAAGCAGTATTTCATGATGGCAGCTGAACAAGGGTGCAGAATGCTGCATGGCATTTGAGTCCAGGAGCCTGGTTCTAGGCGCTAGACCAAATGTTTTCCATGCTGATTTCCCTGAATCCCCACAACTATCCTGCGGAGTAGAAAACTACTCATTCCTTCCTACAGATGAAGAAACAGAAGCTTAGAAAAGCTGAGTAACTCAGCAAAGATCATTTAGCGAGTTTGTGATAAAGATTGGACATGAACTCATCTGTGTGATTAAAGCCCCTGACCTGAAACACAGCAAGGCGTGGTCCTATGGCAACATAATATGGGAACTGGGGGCTGTCATCAGCTACTGCTGGGCACTGTTTTCCTTTTGATGTTGAAGCTGAATCCCCAACCCAACATAAATGTCTTTCACCAACCCTAGGAAGGCCAGTGTTTCTTTTCCACCAGGGTCAGGTACCAGGTACCTCTGACTGAATCCAGGCAGAGCAGGGCTGGTATAAGTTAGCGTGGGTTGAAGGTCAGAGTCCTCCGGTTTTAAACCATAGGACCTTGTGTGGGTTAATTCCTTTTTTTTTTTTAATCTTTTCAAGATGAAGTCTTGCTCTGTCTCCAAGCTGGAGTGCAGTGGCGCAATCTTGGCTCACTGCGATCTCTGCCACCTGGGTTCAAGTGATTCCCCTGCCTCAACCTCCCGAGTAGCTAGGACTACAGGTGCATACCACCACGCCCAGCTAATATATTGTATTTTGGTAGAGACAGGGTTTCACCATGTTGGCCAGGATAGTCTTGATCTCCTGTCCTCGTGATCCACCCGCCTCGGCCTCCCAAAGTGCTGAGATTACAGGCATGAGCCACCGTACCCAGCTGAAAAACCCCAAGCCAATCTTTCTCTAATATCTCAAGTCGTTTTCAGACTATCTCCGAAAGCACATGTGTTAGAAGTTATCTGTGTTAATATAATCACATCACTTCTACAAATTGGGCACTACATATGTCTACTCCCTGCCCACAGCCTTGCTCAAGAAAATGAGTGTGTGACAGCATTTGCATTGTCCTGTAGGATTTCCCTCAGTCTAGTTTCCGGACCTTGGAGTTTGTGCATCGTCATTATAGAACAGAGGCATACCCTCTTCCTGCACTCTACACCCCCATACCTCCAGATTAGAGAGAAGGTAGCTGGCAGGGGTCACCATGGGCCGTGAACAAATGATAGAGGAGGGGGAGTGGTTTGGTGGGGGATTCTGGCAACCTGGCGCAAACGGTAAAAGGGCTGCACAGCATCAGTGGAGAGAACTGAACGACCCAACCACTAGTGTCTCCCTGAAACTCTGTTAATAATGGAAGTTAATAATAGGCTTCTGCAAATCATTATTTCTTGCTGGTTAAGGATGTATATATTTTATGAATTTCATGTTTTAATTAATGATTTTATGTTCTATATATTACCTTGGCTTATAAATTCAATGGGCTCTTAGCGGTTCTTCAGGTAGAAAATACCCTCCATAATTGTAAGATTGTTATTAATCTTGATAATTAATATTTAATGTTAAAGAGAATCATTAACCCCATCCTAATTCCACTTTTTACAGTATTCAGAAACTCTTTCTTTCATGTACAACCCACAGTGCCTCAGTTTTAAAACTGGGACCGTCTTTTGTTTTGAAATGTCAAGATTTATGTCATGTTTGCATTCAGTCTTTGTCTCAGTAAAGGCTCTTGTTAGCAAAGAAAAGATTCAGATTGGAGCCAGTATGAGAAAAAGAAAATTATTAAAAGGATGCCAGGGAGTGAAGTAACAGTTGTGAAGCGTGGAAGAGCTGGCTTGTAAAGGGGAAGGGGCCCAGAGCAGCCGTAGGACAGATCACCACCATGTCCCTTATCACCAGATGCAGGTCACCACAGAAGGTGCCACCAAAGCTTTGCACTTAACATGGGGCAGTTGCAAACCTGAGGGACTAGACATGCTGCCACCATCTTCAGCCACTGTAGGGAATCCTCCACTTTAGTTGTTCTGTTATGTCATGAGCTCCTGACCTGATGCACGTATCTGTCTCACTGAGCCTCAGTCACCTGGCCATGTCCAGGGGAAAGGGAAGCCAAAAGAATTGTTTCTGGGCCATTCAGATCTGGCAGGATTGCATCTCAAATTGACAATAATTTCATGTGTTGATAGCCCAAAAATTAAAAATATCACAAGACATTTCTTTCTCATGCCCTCTATACCAAGTTGTAGAATAACACAACCTTATTGCCTATGCTGCAGTATCTTTGAAATCATTCCCACTTCAGGTTGGAAAGGACAACTTCTCTCTGCCGATGAGGGATTTCTGTTCTATTCCTCTGCTTTAGCAACACTGGGCATGTGATAACCTCCCAGCATTTGCTTTACTTTGCATGGGTGAGCAGTCTGTGCTTTGGAGACAGATTGCTTGGCTTCAGATCTGCTTGCCCCTCATCAACTGTGTTAGCCTCAACCACTTTGTGTGTCATATGTCACATTCCTCTTCTGAAAATGAAGCTAAAGACAGTACCTACCTCAAATAACATTTGTGAGAAATGCATTAATACCATGCTACTCAGAGAGTGATCTATGGATAGGACCAGCTAGATAGTTGGCAGCACCCAGTGGAAAAAAGAAAATGAAGGGATATTTCCTCAAATGTCATCAGGAATTTCAAAATGATGACAGCTGAGCAGGTAACCAAGCCTGGGTCCCAGAGGAGCATGGTGACCTATGCAGCCTCACAGGTCACATGTCCATGAGCAGCTCTGCCTGTGGAGCATTGTTAGTTGCTAGTCAAAAAATAGTGCAGACACCGAGAGAAAACATTTTCATATTTTATGGTAATTTGACATTATCATGACATCTAAGTGTGCAATCACCAGATGGGTCTAGTTGAATAGGATTCATATTAGTTTGGAAGTTGTCAAACTCACATGTTAAGTTGTATAGGGCACAAGCTTTGCTTTAGTCATGCAATTGGATTATTATCCAATTACAACAGATTACAAGTGAGAAAAACACAGTTCTTTGTGACCGATAGTGTGAGAAACACTAAGCTAATAAATATGATATGGTTATCCCAGAACCCAATATGTAATTATATATTCAATAAATGTGAGCTGTTATCTGTGTTTGTTTTTTACTGTAAGTTCTATTGTTCTCCTTTGCTTGTGTGTGTCTCTGTGTTTGTAACTGTATGTGTATCTGTCTGTTTCTTTTGTGTGTGTGTGTCTGCTTGGGATTGTGTATGTGTGTATCTGTGTGTGTTTGTGTGTGTGCACCCTTGTGTGTCTAGGCATAAGATCTGCTTTATCAGAATTTTGGGTTTGTTTTTCAGCCTTTGTTCTCTAATTATAATACTTTTTGACTGTCCACTTCCTATTGAAAAGCTTCCTGTCTTTTCTCCATTTAACTGGGTTAGTTGCCCCTTCCTCTGTGTTCACATGTGCCAATTTGTAGTTTTGCTTTTATTATATTGTACAGTTAGGATGTACTCATCTTTTGAAGTCTCTCATCACAAAAGATTGTGATGTTGCTGAGGGCAAAGATCTCATTCTATTCATCTTTGAATACCTAACTTTTCACACTACATTAGGCATATGGTGGTGATTCCTAAATAATTGTTGGAGGAAAGAAAAGGAGGAAAAGAAACACAGAAGAAAAGAATTAAACAGAATGTGTGACGCTAACAGAGGGACTTAGCCACTTGGCCAATAATTCAGTGCTTGTCATTGTGCCCCTGAAATTCCTCTGATCAACCACAACTTCTCCATCTCTTTTTTCATTCTTAAGGATGCCACAAACCCCAGGGTTGCTGAGATTGTGCCTTCCCATGAGCATCTCAGGGCTCCTGCCTTTCACAGTATTTATGTCCTCTTTCTGAAACATCTATCTTCCTAAACACTTTCTTTTGCCTAGAGAAGGAACTAGAGTTTGGAGACAGCATATTCAAATTATTTTGAGCCTTGAAATAATATTAGGAAGTGTGTCTCATGTGACTGTTCAGGTAAGAGAATTAACACTGAGTTATTTCCCTTGGTCACAGTCCGAGCACCCAGCCCAGACACTACCCTAGGTATCTCTTGCTCTGGCTAATTTGATCCATAAACTTTCACTGTACTATGTAGAGGATGCAACAAATGTAGCTGCTGAATACTGACCAGGAGCTGTGTCATCCTCACTCAGAACAAATATTCACAGGGCTCCCTGTGATGGTACCTCTGGAGCTGGGCCAGGACCATTCTGGAAGTGTGTCACTGGAGGACACAACCTAATGGCCACGCTAGAAGAAGCCTTTCTTCCAAGCAAGGGAGGACACCGAAGTTTAAAGACCTGTCTCCATGGTCCTAGAGGCAGTGGAAGAGTAAGGTGAGCATTCTATCTTCCAGTGCCTTGCAACATCCAGGCTTTCCATGAAGCTGCGTTGAGCAACCTCGCAAATCCAATGGTAAATAAATAATTTGTAAAATAACAGAAGTGTTAGAAATAAGCACCAAATACATTAATTTAGGAAAAATGAAAACATACTTTAGTTCAGCAAAAAGTAAATTTGTGAAATGTATAAATAAATATAGCAATTACCATTTATCCATTTATTCAATATATGCAATGTGTCTCTCTCTCTCTCTCTCTGTATATATATATATATATATATATACACACATGCAGATATAGATATAGATATAGTTATTAATCCTTTACTTGAACTACTGTTGGAGAATATATATAATATATATTTAAATATATATATTTATATATTATATATAGTAGTTTAAGTGGATGATCAATAACATATATATTATATAATACAGTAGTTCAAATGTAAGATTAATAACATTAATTTATTATTGAGGAAATAAAATTCTGAGTAATTACACCTTTTATAGCTGGTATGTTCACAGTTAAAATTCAAATTCTTTTTTTTTCTTTAAATTAAATGCCCTTAGACTCTCCTCTAGACTATGCTGCTTTGCTATAGCATAGCCAACTCATGCCTGACCTCCAGCATGACCTCAGTAACTTTGCTGATTTGCTGACTGGTAATTTTTCTATAAAGGTGATGCACATTTAGCATCCAGCCAATGCCAAAGTAATACGATGGCAACCCAAACATTGTAGACGCTGCATTCAAAGGGACAGGATAGATTAGCAACAGCAACAGAAGCTCTTGTTCATGCTGTGTTCTTTTTGTTTGAATGGAATATGGGTGATCATTGGATTAAAACAAAACAAAACAGACGACTAAAAACTTTCAAGTTCCCACCTAAAACATATAAAATGTAAGTAAAGTGAGCAGATGATTACTCATGTTGCACAGTTGAGCATTAACAGAAAAGAGAATTACCCAACTTACTTTGGGTAAGTGGTGGGGTACATTTTACCTGGGTAAAAAGGATGGGGTTGGGTTAAAGGACTAGAGTCTCTCCTAAGACAGAGAGGGTTAAAGGTCCCTCCTAAAAAAAGGAAAAAATGCTTGACCAAACTTGTTTATGGGATACGGAATAAATGAAAGAGATGTGAGAAGGCTGCTACCCTGCGTGTTGTCCTTATCAGGACAACCACTGCAGAACTGAGTAGTAATTTTTTCCCTTCTAATGCCATAGGAAGGGGACAGACATCCTTCCATCCACAGCAAGGGTGTCAGCTGCTGATGGGAGGGGGCATGATGAGGAGGCCCTCTCAGGGGCCTGGCCTCTGAGCCCGGTCTTTCTGTAACACAGCTGGCAGGATTTGGACAGGTCTTTGCCATCCCTGGTTTGCACTCCTCTCATCTATAAAAGAGGGGGCTGTAGCTTCAAATTTCAGTGTTTTCTAGACTTGAAATTCTTTTGTAGACGAGTACTCTTTGCCCTAGTGTCGGAGACATTTAAACCAGAGTGATTCCATTTCGAACAGGGACTGGGTAAAATAGGTCTTAGGCCTACTGGGCCACATTCCCAGTAAATTAGGCATTCTTAGTCACAGGATGACTAAGGAGGTTGGCACGAGATACAGGTCATACAAACCTTGCTGATCAAACAGATTGTGGTGAAGAAGCCAGCCCAAGCCGACCAAAACCAAGATGGTGATGCAAGTGACCTCTGGTGGTGCTCACTGCTCATTACACACTAATTATAATGCATTTGCATGCCAAAAGACACTCCCACCAGCACCATGACAGTTTGCAAATGTCTCGGCAACATTAGGAAGTTATCCTATACAGCCTAAAAGCGGGAGGAACCCTTAGTTCTGAGAATTGTCCACCCCTTTCCCAAAAAACTCATGAATAATCCACACCTTGGTTAGCATCTAATCAAGAAATAACTATAAGTAAACTTAGTTGAGCAGGTCATGCCACTACTCTGCCTTTGGAGTAGTCATTCTTTCGTCGTTTTGTTTCTTTACTTTCTTATTAAACTTGCTTTCACTGTAATCTATAGACTTGCCCTGAATTCTTTCTTGCATGGAATCCAAGAACCCTCTCTTGGGGTCTGGATTGGCACCGCTTCCCAGTAACATCTTCCTGGCAACCATGAAGGGACTACACTGAGGAGACCCCCTACACAAAGGAAATAGAATGCAGCATCAATGGGCAGCTTTTGGGTAAGTGGTGGGGTACATTTCACCCAGGTAAAGGATGGGATTGGGCTAGAGGCCCAATTCAGGAAGATTATGGTCTCCCCTAAGATAAAGAGAGTGAAAGGCACCTCTTAATAAAAGGCAAGAACGCTTGGCCAAACTTGGGTTAAAGGCTCAACTTAAGAAGGTGAGTGTCCCTCCTAAGATTTAGAGGGTGAGAGCCTGCTCTTAGTAAAGTCTATTTGGGTTAAAAATGGGTTTTGCACTATGGGATGCTAACCACTATTCTCTGGATTAATTTTCCTTGCTCTCTTTGCTGATGGCTGTAGGGACAGGATTAGGCATGTACATAATCATGGGACATGGGAGCTTTTTTCCTTCCTAGAGGGGGAGACTTCAGAGCTCATGAGACTGCTGGAAAAGTTTCCTTTGCCACTGGCAAACAGCTGCCTGAACTTTTGATTCAGTGTTGCTGCAATGGGTGAGTCTTTTTCTTGCTTCCCTGAGGTCTTTGCCTTCCCCATCCTGCCACAAGCAATGCTTTTCTCTCTCTCTTTCTCTCATTTCCCTTTCCCATTATTTCTGTTCCTCAGGGCTACCAGCTTGCTCAGAGTCTACACCTTGAAACTCTTGGTCAAAGGTCATTCTAACCCACTTTGAATGGATTAAAGACGGCAGGGCCCATCCTGGGGCATGTTTGGGACTCACCGGCTTGATATTGACTGCTAAGTGAAGTGACTAATATCTATGTTTTGTCAAATCACACGTATTTTTCTCTCGCCATAATGGAAAACATTAATTTGGTTACCCCATGCAACCTCTTGCACGGTATCTTGCAAAATTGAGTCTTTTGCCTATGGCTTCATGAAATAGAAAAAAGGTAATTTTCCTTTGTAATGCAGTTTGGCCCCCGGGGCTATGGTGCAGCAAGCAGGGTCAGTAGGGCTGCTCAGGGCAAGGGAACCCAGAAACCTGAAATGTTGCCCAAAGGGTAAGAATTTCTTACCAGTCAGGCTTCTGACCTCTCTCTCTGTGCAAACTGGTTGAATTAACGGTAGAAATCACTGTTTATGTTCTCTGTAAAGTTTTGATTACTGGGAAAAAGGATTGGTGAGGCTAGTCTTAAGCTACCGAGAATCTGGTATACTTTGTGCTATAAATGTGTCTCTCTGTATTGCTCTGCCATAAAGAGAAATATTTTAGGATAGAATGTGGGCTTAGGACCCCGTATAAACCCACTCTTCAAATCAGCCTGGCAAACTGGTCAGTTGCAAAGTTTGCTGAAGGTCCCTGAAAACGGAAAAAAAAAAAAAATGGGATGAAGAATTCCTCTCATCTTGTTTTATTTCCTTGAGAGCTTGACTTTGTAACCATGTGGCAGTGCTTTCTCTTGGTCTCTGCCAGCCAGCGAACAGGAATTTTGGGGTTAAGGCCATAGCTTTAAAAATCATCTTGAGTCTTTGCAAGTTCAAATTGGCTGCTTTAGACTTCTTCTGGGAACAGCAATGGATACTGCCCAGTACTGTAGCTTAGTAGCTAAGGCTTTGTCTTTTCATAATGATGGCCGGGTTCACGGTTCAATTTTTAGCTTAGGAAATGAGTCCTTCCTGCTCTGATATCCATGTGACTTTTGCCCTGTGTTATCTTCCCTTCCATGAACAACTTGTGATTTCCTATCTTGAATTTTTCTTTCTCTGAGCACCTGGGAGGTTACCTTTGGTAAACCACAAAAGCCAGAAAAGTTAGGTAATAAAATAATTTAAAAGGTTCTTTTTTTAAAGTGCTATGGTTATAAGTCAGCTTAATTAAAAAGTAGATAGCCAAACTATACATATATTTAGAAGGGCTTTATGTTATTTTTTCTCTTCTTGAATCTCATTTTTCTGAAGAAAAAAATGTGTTTTTTTTTTTCTTCTCAGTTGACTAAATTATTTTTCTCCATTCTGTCTGCCATTCTTGATGCACACATGAGAGGATATAAGAGAATTTCTAACAGCTTGGGACTCCTGGGGAAAAACAGAGGAGGCGCCACAGACCCTGTTTGGGGAAAAACCTTTGTTTTCCTCATGAAACCCCAGGACTTAAAAGTAGATAAATCCCTCTTAAAATCTAAGGCTCTGTTGCATTTTGCATTATGTTCCATTTTGCATTATCTGACATTTTTGACTATTGAGAGAATATCAGAAATGGCTGAATTATGAAAGAGCTTTGGTGTGTAATGACTAGCTGGAAAATATACTGTTAGGAATGTCTAGCAGCAGTTATGGGAGGAAACTCTTCTCTTTGCACGTTTGGAACAGAGAAGCCATGTCCTCGGACACCCAGAAAGTATGGAAATGTGCCCACCCCCCACTGAGAGACAAGATTTCTACAGGAGATGGGCTGATTTTCTTTGGGGGGAATCAAGGATCTGCTATAAAAATGGGATCTTAATTTTGGGGGATTTGTTTTGCCTTCTACTTGTGCCTGCTTATTAAGCCATAGAAACTGCATGCCTTAAAGAGGAACTTGAAACTGGAAAATGAAAATCCTTGCAATCACTGGATCCTCTTCTGTTACGTATTTATGTGTTGTATGTGATATGAAAGAGCTTTGATTAATTGGCTTAAAAATAGTAGGCACTTAAATGTATTGTCAGAAAAATAAAAACTATAATGCCTTTTAGTTCACTTAACTTTAGGAAGCTTTAGGAAATACATTTTTAAAGATTATTGATTGTGCTCACCTTGGTAGCATATATATTAAAATTAGAATGATACAGAGATGATTAGCATGGCCTCTGCAAAAGGATGACATGTAAATTCATAAGACATTCCATATTTTTTAGAAAGATATCTGATCTCACTGGTAATCAGAGTAATACAAACTTAAAATGAGGTTTTTCTCATTAAACTGGCAAAAATCTAATAAATCATTAATATTTATTATTGGTTAAGATATGGAGAAATAAGTACTTTCAAATACTGCTGATATAAAACGCAATTTGACAATACCAACATTTAAAATATAAATATCAACAATTCCACTTCTAGCAACCTATCTCAAAATCTTCACATAATGTATCCAGGCAAAATTTCCAACATTTTTGAAAGTAGATGTGGATTACCATGGTTCTCAGCATAAATGTAGACTTAGCCTATTTTGTGGAAGTAGAACATAACTTTAATAATACTCCCTCAGGATTCTGAGAGAAAGCTGTTAGATTCAGACTAAAAATTATTAAAGTGTTATTAACTTACTACAGATAGGTACAGTACAGAGGTACTATATAAAGTGCTTTCCAGGAACAAATTTATTTAATCTTCATAATAATTTGTTGAGGAAATTGAGGCAAGGAAAAGTTAGAACAAAGGTAAATTGGTAAGTGGATAAGTTGATGTTCATTCTTAATATTGGGGTTCACTGTGAGACAGGCATTCAGCAGGACTTGTTTCTCAAGACACAGGTCACAGGAACCCCATTGATAAAACAGGATGTGGTAAAGAACCCAGCTGATCCCAGCCACAATCAAGAAGACAACAGTCATTATAATTCACCAGCACCATGACAATTTACAGATGCCATGGAAACTCCTGGAAGTCCCCAGTATGGTCTAAAAAGAGAAGAAATTCTCAGTTCCAGGAATTCCCAGCCCCTCTCCTGGAATATTCCTGAATAATCTACCCCTTGTTTAGCATTTAATCAAGAAATAACCATTAAAATATCCAAGCAGCAGCCCTTGGGGCTGAACTTGCTTTCATTTAAAAAAATTAAAATTAAAGGTTATTGGTAAAATAAAAATGTCTTCAAAAATTAGACATTTAGTCCAAATTTTACAGTTCAGATATTAGGTTTGCTAAGTGATTTAAGGTTATAAATTGCTTCTTTGACTTTTGAAAACTGTTCAGCTTACCTGCTTTGGACCTATTAGAGTCTAGGTAAGTCCTAGGGACATGTGGAGTTAGCCATGCCTCCTAGGTGTGCTGGAATGAGTCCAACTTCATCTGGACTTCTGTCTGATGCCCTAGGCTCCGCACCTGGTACATAATCAGAATCACTTACTTACCAGGTTGTTCACCAAAGTAAAAGTTTCTGCATGAATAGTGTAACATGTACTTGATGCCACTGGAAAACGTTTTACATGCAATGTATGTAAGGAAAGTAAAATGTGTTTTTGGGGAAAGAGTATAAGAATTCATGAGAATGTAGATTATTTTTTTGGTCTAGTTTAGAGGGTGCATTAGTCTGTTCTCACACTGCTATAAAGAACTGCCCAGGACTGGGTAATTTATAAAGGAAAGAGGTTTAATTGACTCATGCTTCTGCAGGGCTGAGGAGTCTTTAGGAAACTTAAAATTATGGTTGAAAAGGAAGCAAACATGTCCATCTTCACATGGTGGCAGGAGAGAGAAGTGCATAGCAATATAAAACCATCAGATCTCATGAGAAGTCGCTCACTATGATGAAAACAGCACGTGGAAACCATCCTCATGATCTCCCACCAGGTTCCTCTCCCAACATGTACAGAGTACAATTCCAATTATAATTCAAGATGAGATTTTGGGTGGGGTACAGCCAAACCATGTCAGAGGGTTAAAGGATTCTTCTAAGTTGAAATGGGTATAGCTGAAAGTTTGAGTAAGCTATGGAAGCTTTGTAAAAATTGATCTTATAAAAGACATTACACGTGTGAACATATTGGCTAAAGTTAAAGGGATATTATTCAGTTTTTTCATAAACTGAACATTGGAATAAAAGCACAACTGAGTTTTCTTATAGCACTAATCTACTCTTTAACAAAAATTTGTGAAGAGTTATTAAAATATTAACATTGAGATATTAAGATAATTTAGATAATTAAATTAAGATATTAAAATTGAATATATTTGTCTATGAGGTTTTATTAAAAATTGGGGTTGACATTAATGATATACCAATGGAAAGGGTGAAATTTGGCTTTAGCTCTTGAACAAAATTTTCATGTCAAATCAAAAAATAATTTTAAAAAAGTTTGCCGTTAGAATAAACTAAAGAAAAAATAAGAGATAGACAAGACACAAATTATTTGGAAAACTAAGTCTTCTCTCTTTCAGTGAGTAAAGGTTTTTGTCTTCTAAAATTTTTGAGTGACCATTTTGGCTAAATTAATTACTTATGGTGACCTAAAATTCTACTTTATAATATCAAGTGTTTTAAACCTTTGATATTTTACAAACGTTTGAAAATTAAATTTAAAATTATGGCTTATTCTGACATAATTAATCTTTAGATATTAGGTCCCTAAAGTCCAAAAAGGACATATTTGGCATGTTTGGTATAAAAATCATACAGGGAACATTGTCAAATATGAGCTGGTGTTTCGATTTCTTTGGGCTGTATTCGTATAAATGTTATTGGTGTGTGTTCCAAAAGTATGGGAAACTCCTTTAATTCTGATATGACTTAGTGTCTGTCATTATCAGATTTAATTGTTATGTATAATTGTTGTATGCCACAGAAGTAACCCAAATTCCTAGGTAATTTAGGCTTTAATAGTGGCTGTCCTAAGGCTTTTTGTCATCCACAGGCAATTGTCCTGTTTTGATCCTCTTCAACAGGTGTTTTGTAATCAGCTATAGGACCTTGATAGACACTTTTGAATGCAGTTTCTGATATCTTTGGAGATTGTGACATTAGAAAAAAAAATTTCAGGACTCTTTTTTTTTTTTTTTTTT
>NW_016107482.1:1882139-1897228 GCF_001604975.1 Cebus imitator | reverse complement strand
TCAGGCCAAGTATAATGAGTACAGTTTATTCTGCAAACGAATCATTCCTAACATGATTTGTCTTTAGTAAAAATGGGAAATTGGAGAGAGTAAAAATATGTTACAAGAACTGTGGTACATTTGTTATTAGATTCTAGTCTCAAAAAGTTGTTTTTTAAGTTTTTTCCTGAATTTAGATGGGCTTTGCTTATTCCTATGAGCCAACCACTGATTTCTGGCTACTGCTCAGAAGAAATAAGAGGGATGGGTAATATAAATATCTGGATCAATATTCTAATTCTGGGCACACATTGGAATCAGCTAGTGACCTTATATCTGCTTACTTTCAACAAATGCCCAGTTAATGGAATGCCTTCTTATTTCATTTGGGTAATTTTTGCTTACTTTACTTTACCATTGTGGATTATATTGCTGTTGTACTGTTTGTGTAGGAATGCAGTTATAAGCTTACTGTATGTTTTCTTAAATTGAACTTAATCTTTTAGATATTACCTGTTGTTTGAACTCCCAGTTATAAATGGCCCTTACCATACCTACACTTCCTGACTGAGCTCCTCTCTACCCTAAATACCAGAAACCGTAATAGTTAGTTAGGCTGAAATATCATCGTCATTATTCAGACTGAAGAAATTAGAGAAGGTGGATATTCATCCCTCTACAACCCTTAGGATTAAGGGTTCCCTTGTAAAAGGGAGAGGGGAGATAGGATCAGAAATGTTTTAATCAGAGCAACTCCATCTCAAACAGCAGCTGGGTAAAATAAGTCTAAGACCTGCTGGGATGCACTACCAGAAAGTTAGGCATTCTAAGTCACAGGAAGAGATAGGAGGTTGGAAAAACAGGTCATGAAGATTTTGCTGATAAAGCAGATTTTGTTCTTAAGCCAGGCAAAAGAAGCTAGCCCAAATCCACCAAAACCAAGATGCTGATGAAAGTCACCCCTGGTCATGCTCACTGCTCATTATACACTAATTATAACTCATTAGTATGCTAAAAGACACCCCCATCGGCACCATGACAGTTTACAAATACCATGGCAACATCAGGAAGTTATCCTATATGGTCTAAAAAGGGAGGAACCCTCAGTTCTGGCGATTGCCCATCCCCTTCCTGGAAAACTCAGGAAAACTCCTTATTTAACGTATAATCAATAAATCAATAAATAACTATAAGTATACTGAGTCGAGCAGTTCAGGCCAGTTCCTTGCCTATGGAGTAGCCATTCTTTTGTTTACTTTCTCAATAAACTTGCTTTCACCTTACTCTATGGATTCACCCTAAATTCTTTTTTGCAAGAGGTCCAAGAACACACTCTTGGACTCTGGATTGGAACCCCTTTCCAGTAACACTAGTGCCTGATAAATTAGCTATTGAAAAGTAGTTAATTTTGGAATTTATTAAAAGGTAAATAATTAAAAGGATTTGTTAATGGCTGGATAGTGAATTGATTTTAATTAATTTTTTAAAAAGGAATTAACTGGAATGCTGTAAAATAAGTTAGAAATGGTTATGTTAAAAAAAAAAGTTAACAAGTTAAAGTAAAACAGAGAAAAAACTCCCTAAAACCAAAATGAAAAAGAGGTGAGTAAGAAAGTTGTTTAAACATCAGTGCACTTTAGTTTGTTGGGAATGAATGGCATCTTTGCTGCTTTCTTCTTAGCAGTTCTCCTGCTATTCATTGAGGCCTGTGCTGCAGCTAAGACCTAGATACTTATGATTGAAATCAGTTTTGCAAAAAAATGCCAGTGAGAGAAACCTGACCTCACTCCCTCTTGCTTCTTACCTCCAGGCTCTCCTCATTCATTCCTGAGCATTAGCCTAAGCTAACTATGGGAAGAATTTAAACACGGAGTTTGGAGTTGCTGAGCTGAAAAAGCCTCAAGGTCTCTCTGACCTCACCCCCAACGCCCACCATCTCTCCAAAAGCACAGGTGTTTATCTGCCTAAGATCTAGACCCACCAAGGAGAAAAATTTTTCTTCCTCTCCCTGTAAGACCAAGTATATAACCACACCTGAAAGGATCCTTTCAATAAATAGCATACAAGTTAGTATGTATTCTGTGACCCACTTACTCTCCCTAGCACTCTCCTCCACAACATTTTGCTTCTCCTCGCTCCCATCACCTCTTGCCAGGATGCTGTGTAAGCTTCTGAGCCACGTTGAGGGGTGGTGATTGTAAGGCCGGTTGCCTCGCCAGGAGGTCGGACACACCCACCCCTGCACTCAGCACCCGACTCTGCACCCAGCACCAGGCCCTGCAGCTAGCTCTGCTGCATGGCTCCCCTGGAAGGCTCTGGCTAATGCAACCCTGGCGGCTCTCACACCAGAAAACCCGCCCAACAACCTGCCAACCAATAGCGGCCCGCCCCGTCTCAATCCCACGCCCCTGTACCCAATCAGAGCACCCAGCTGTTGCTTGTTCCCCCTAGTCATAACCTCCCTACCCCACCCCAGGAAGTCAGCGGACTTCTCTGGCCCCCTTTCCCTGGACCATAGAACCTCGCCGGGTAGCTGAATAAATTGGCATTTAATTTTCTTATACTGGCCTCAGTTTCCTCATTTTAAACTCGGCAATGACCCTTACAGTGATCATTCAGTGGATCATCCCACGTGTATGTGTTGTACTGGCCCAAGCATAGAAAGTCAACACCAAGACAAAAGTATGCCAAATTGCAGAGTCTTTATTGCCGGAGGCTACGGAAGACTCAAGTCTCTCCAACCCGTGGCCCCAAAAGGAGGGGGTCAAGACGTTTTATACCTGTAAAACCACCTCGGGAGTGAGGGTGAGGGGCGGGGGTCAGAGTGAGTGGCTTCAGATGTTCTGAGGGCTAGTGGATTCTGTAAATCACCTCCTCGGCGGAGATGAGGGTGAGGGGCTCCGGATACTCCGAGGGCCAGGGGACTTTTGACATTCTGAGTGTTACTTAAGTGGTTCAGAAAAGTCAAGATTAGCATTTGTTTACACATTGTCTGGGTAGGGTGGAAATTACAGTCCTTAATTACTTATTCACATTTGGGTTATAGAGAGCAGTTTCAACAGAAAGCTGAGGTATGGTTGACGTATGCAGTTTTAGGGGGCTTTTTACCATGTCACATATGTAGCCACCTACTGGGTTCTTCTTGCCTGCTGCCCAGATGAAGATAATCTATCAAGGCAGGGGAATTGCAATCCAGAAAGTTTTATTCAGATAGAGTTGGCTAAATGGGATACAGGAGTTTTATTATTACTTAAATCATCCTCCTCGAGAATTTGAAGGCAAGGGTGTTTCAAAGATAGGGTAGAGGATGGGAGGGGGTTGGGTTAGGCAATGGGTGCTTGCTGCTGATTGGTTGGGTTGCAGTCATAGGGTGTGGGAAACGATCCTCTTGCTTGCTGAGTCACTTCTGATTGGGGCTACAGGTGGTCCATGGATCCAGGTGGAATCATTGGTTGTCAGATATGCAAAATATCTGAAAAGACATCTCAAAAGGCCCATCTTAGGTTCTACAATAGTAATGTTAACTGTAGAAGTAATTGGGAAAACTGCAAATTTTGTGACCTTCAGAATAATGGCTGGTAATTGCGTGTGGCTATACCTTAGCGGAATTCAGTCTTCTCCTACCCTCCTCTCCTTAGCCTAGAGGTCTCTCATTACCTTTACAAAGGCGGTTGAGTTTTGGGGAGGGGCTGTTACCATTTAACTATAAACTAAATGTCTCCCAGAGTTAGCTTGGTCCAGGCCTAGAAATAACTAAGGGCAGTTTGAAAGCTAAAGGCAAGATAGGGGTTGGTTAGATCAGATCCCTTTCACTGCGATAATTTTCTTGCTGTTACAGTTTTTGCGAAAGTGGTTTCATATACACATTAAATAAATGTGTATGCCTTCCCTCCAGTTAATCTGCCTTTTGCAAGTTGGTTTTTCAGTGCACCTTGAGGGGCAAGGGCCGTGGCCCCTACAATATCACACAATCTAATGGAAATAGATAATTCCTTAAAATGTTATAGAGGCTAAAGGAAAACTTCCCTTGCACCCTCTGAAAGTGTGCTGAAAAATCAACTGAAAAGGGCAGATTATTAGAAGAAAAAAGCAAACACTTTTTTTTTTTTAACATGCACAGGGAAAAATCACAACATGATTATCTCCACCCGTCAGTGGGGTACAGGAGTTTCTATATACCCTTTGCCCTAGAGTATGGAGGATATAGGAATATAGACGATTCTTTTGAAGTACAGTAAATGATGATTAAGGAAAATGGACAAGGGAGGCAGAAATTAACTTGTAAATGATTCTCTTTGGAATTTGAATCAGCCCAGAGGCAGGCATTACCTTATCTTGTGAAAAAGTCCATCCAAGTGTGGTTGCATTCTTTTTTTTTTTTTTTTTTTTTTTTTTTTTTTTTTTTTTTTTTTTTTTTTTTTTTTTTTTTTTTTTTTTTTTTTTTTNTTTTTTGGTTGCATTCTTCAGTCTTCTTTTCTGCTATAGATAATGAGAGTTCAGGGAGGGGAAAGAAGGCAGTTGTGTTTCTTTTGGTAAGAAGCTGTTTTGGTCAGATAAGAAAATTTCAGAGAGAGAGTTCCTCCCTGTGCTCATGGGGAGGAACAAGACAAGGTTAAAAGGCCCTTGATTCTTAGGCTTATTTCTGAGGACTTTCAATTTTCAAAAAACATACAGCATGTCTAAACGCAATATTTTGGAGAATTGTTTTCTGTACCCCAACCATGTCTAAGACTTATATATGAATGAGAGTTATTACTGGTAGTTCCTGGCCAAGTTTTGCACTTGTAGAGATTGAAATCAAAGGAAATTTCAGGCAGATAAGTGTGTAAAGCTTTAGGCTCCAGAAAGTAGTGTTTTAATCACCTGAGGGGTTCATCTTGCCCACTTTTCAGAAAAGCTAATGTACTGGGAACCGTAGGTTTTCACAACAAAGAAAGAGTTGAATAATCAGAGGCATAGCAGAACAGAATGATGGGAGAAATTACTCAAATCGGCCTCCCCAAGAACCCAGAGGCTAGAGTTTTATGGATAGTTTGGAGTCTAGGGAATGGGTGCTATGATTGGTCGGGTGTTGAAAATAGATGCTCAGTGCCACAAAGAAAAATTAGCACTGAGACAAAAGATCTTTCAGCAACACAATTTTTACTTCCTGGGCTGCAGGACTTTGCTAGCCATCATGCCAGGAGAGTACAATGAACAAAGGAAAACACACAAATTTATTCCTTATGCATTTGGGGTCATCCTTACTTCTGTGTCTGATCTCCATTGGTTGGAGCCAGACTTCACAATCTAAACTAAAACCCTATTGGCTAAAAACTTAAAACTTTTCTAAACAGATAAAAGCAATGGAGAGCTGGGACATACCCATAGCAAGTCCAGCACAGATCTTGGTGAAAGTACAAGGATATAGAAATGTACACATTCCTGTAAGCATGACATGTCCAACAGCTACATAGAATAGGGCTTAATAAAAGAGTTATTAGCATACTTAGGATTTATTCTTTAACAAGAAAAGAAACTTTTAAAAGGAAGTTTTGTACTTCCCATGTTGGGTATGAAATCATAGGGATTTGAAAAATGGTCCTTGTGTGCTGAGCAGCCACTGGGTAGGAGCCATAGGAACGGCTGAGGTGGAGCCATGAGTCACAGGTCCAGGTGGGGTCAGTCTCCAGGATGCAAAAGTCTGAAAAAAATCTCAAAATACCAATCAGATGTTCTACAACAGGGATATTACCTATAGGAGCAATTGGGAAAGTCCTAAATCTTGTGACTTCTGGACACATGATGCTGGATCAGTAAGGGATTATGGAGAAGTAAGCTAGGGAACAATTGCTGATTATAATTTAACCATGCCAGCATTTTAGCAGAATTCATGCCCCTCCTATAATCCTAATCTCCTGGACTTTCATTAGTTTTACAAAGGTGGTTTAAATTCCTAACCAAGGTGAGGATCAATTTTAGGGTGGGACTATTATCATACTTGCTTCAGAGTTAAACTACAATATAAACTAAATTCCTCTCATCATTAGGCTGGCCTACAGCTAGAAATGAGTGAGGACAGCCAACCTGTGAGGCTAGAAGCAAGATAGAGTCAGACATGCTAGACTTCTCTCTGTTGTAGTATTTGCAAAGGCAGTTTCAATGTGACTTGAGTTGGCCTTTAGAATAGATGGGTAACTAGTGTGATATTGTGCCAGAATTGCTAGCCTTTGCTTACCAGTAATAACTAAAATAAGCAGCCCAGGATAACTAAGATCTGTGTGTAAACAAATGCTTATCTTGACTTCTGTAAACCACTTTAGTAACAAACAGAATGACAAAAGTCCCCTGGCCCTTGGAATGTCCGGAGACACCTGCCCTCATCTCCGCCCAGGAGGTGAATTACAGAATCCCCTGGACCTTGGAATGTCCGGAGACCACCGCCCTCGTCTCCGCCCAGGAGGTGAATCACAGAATCCCCTAGCCCTTGGAATGTCCGAAACCTTTTCATCCCCATCCCCGCCCCTCACCCCCACTCCCACAGTGGTTTTTCTGGTATAAAAAGTCTTGGCACCCACCTTTTGGGGCCACAGGTTGGAGAGACAGGAGTCCTCTGTGGTCGCCGGCATAATAAATGACCCTGCAATCTGGCATACTTTTGTCTTGGTGCTAACTTTCTACGCTCGGTCCAATATAACACTAGGATGGTCTTAAGTAAGGATTGTTTTTGGCTAGTTACCATTAATCTGCTCCTGCCTTTTTGAGGATTCTTGTCTCCCTGTATATTTAAAAACAAAGCAAACCAGCAAATGTAACAAACATACACAAAGCAAAGAAAAGCACCTTAAAATCTATAGCAATATTTGGGAGGCTGAGGTGGGTAGATCACCTAAGGTCAAGAGCTCAAGACCAGCCTGGCCAACATGGTGAAACCCCATCTCTACTTAAAATATAAAAGAATTACCCAAGCATTGTGGTACATGTCTGTAATCCCAGCTACTTGGGAGGCTGAGGCAAGAGACTGGGAGGTGGAGGTTGCAGTGAACCCAGATTATGCCATTGCACTCCAACCTGGAAAACAGAGTGACACTGTCTTAAACAAACAAACAAAACAACCAATAGCAACAAATAAATCTTACATTAAACTCCTGTTATAACCTAGGTCATTTTCCAGAAAGAAATTTAGTAGTTGAAAATGGCATAATTTCTCCCTGTTTAAAATATGTGCCCTGAAACTGAGGCTTTTTCATCTAACCTCATTTCCCTCAGGAAATAATCGTCTTCAGACCTGGCAGAGGTTTTGGCTACAACTAGAATGTCAATATCATTCTTCATTATACCTTTACTTTCTGTTCCACTGCTTTTTTTTTTTTTTTTTTTTTTTCTGCCTCCAAATAGTTTCTCTCTCTCTCATGATGCATCTTTTAATGCTGCATTCAGTTTCCCAGTATACTACTCCATCGTCCGTCATACTGCCTTGGTTAAGAATTAACTCAGTCAGGATCTAGTAGGGCAGTTGTTTGCTCTATTCCCAGCATTCAGACACATTTGCCCTCTCTGCTCTAGGAGTTAAGCAATACTTATTTGGTTTCCATCATCCATAGCACCTTGGCATGCCCTTTCAAATGCCTCTTTTTGCTCTCTCTCTCCTCCACCTGCAACTCATTAAGATAATTGGCTTTTTTAATTTTTATTTTAGCTGTAATATAAATTTTACTCCTTAAAGAATGTGACTGCCTGGCTGTTTTTAAATGATGTTAAGGTGAATGTAACGACAAGCACTCACAGTAGGAGATGACGTGGGGTGAATAGTGGGGAGTAGCAGTTTCCATTTCAGTGAACAACACAAAATGGGCTTACTCTGAGGGAGTGACTCTGAGAACCTCCCGAGAGTGAGAGACATGGGACACAGAAGAGAGAAGCAAAGAGAAGGTCATGGAATATCTATTGTAGGGATGGAGACAATTGCAGCAACAAAAAGACCAACAATTGCATAAACTAGTGAAGGAAATGCTAAGGCTCTGGGGTCTTAACAATCAACTTTGTGTCTTGGATTTATGGCTTACTTGCTGTGTAACATTGAGCAAGGTCAGGGACTGCAGCTCAGGTTTTGGTGGGGACAGATGGCAGGATGGGTGAGGGTGCAGAAGGTGAGTCCTAGATAATGTAGAGGAACTCTGGGAGTTAATATAAAATTTTGATTTCGCTAACCGCAAAATAATCACTATGTTAGAGTACAGGGAATGAGCGTGATGAGTCAGAAAGGAATTAGAAAACAAATTAATAGGTTAGGGAAACAACCTAGGACCCATGAGTAAGACAATAGCAGTGGTAGTAGCAGAGATGGAGAGATAGATAGATAGATGGAATCACATGTATATATAACCATACATGTAACTACATATTAGTTACATATTATGTTATATGTAACTTACATATATAAATTACATATGGAATTATATATGTAATTATATGTAACTATATATAACATATATAGCGATGTATATATCGCTATATATAACATATATAGCGATATATAATATCGCTATATATAACATATATAGCTATATATAACTGTATATGTTATATGTTAAGTGGATTTGTTTATATATAGTTATATATATAACATATATAATATATATCACTATACATTATATATACAAAATACACAATATATATAACTATATGTATAATTATATAACTATATATCACTATATATCATATATATAACTATATATGTTATATATAGTATATGTTATAGTCATATATATAACATATAATATATATACTATATGTAGTATATATATACTGTTGTATATATATATAGTGTTGAACATATATACTCTTCAACTGTGTACTGTTGAACATATACTGTTGAACATATATATGACTATATACAATATACACTATATATGTTATGAATATGGTACTATACATATATATATATACACCATATACTATACATAGTAGCAGAGATAGATAGCAACCAATAGCAACAAATAAATATTCTGTATATAGCATATGTTATATATAGTTGCATATATATTATATATAGTTACATATAATTATATATAGTTATAAATTAAAAATGCTTAAATATATTTTATATGTAATTACATATAATTATATAAAACCTATGTATATAAACATTGTTAAATGAAATTTAGCCTAAAGCAGCCTCTTTACATATTTTAAAATTTCTTTATACATAGTGAACCATACTGTAACTGGATTTGTAGAACAGACTGCAACCTACTCTTGTGCCCAACACCAAGTTTTGGTCAGGCAGCTCAACTGTTCAAACTGGTTCACATACAATATATTTAATATGCACAAAATACCTTTAGATAAAAGAAATAACATTAGTGTTTAATGGCTCAATAGGGTGTCTACAGTTAACAATAATTCATTGCACATTTCAAAATAGGACATTTGAAATATTCTCAACACAAAGAAATGGTAAATGCTTGAAGTTATAGATGTTCTAAATATCCTGATTGGATCATTATACACAGTACACATGTATCAAAATATCATTTGAACCCAGGCTGGAGTGCAGTAGATCTCAGCTCACCATAACCTCCACCTCCCAGGCCAAAGTAATCCTCCCACTTCAGCCTCCCAAGTAGCTGGGACTGCAGGTGCACACCACCATGCTTGGCTAATTTTTAGTATTTTTAGTAGAGACGAGGTTTTTCCATGTTGCCCAGGCAGGTCTCGAACTCCTGAGCTCAAGTGAATCTGCCTTGGCCTCCCAAAGTGCTGGAATAACAAGAATGAGGCACCACACTCAGCCAATTTAATTTTTAAAGAGAATGGGATAATATGAAAGGTATTTTCCAATGAAGACAAAAAAAAAAATAGATTTCAGCTCTTGGAATCAGGAGACTTGAATCCCAGCCGTGGTTTTCTTACTATTAAGATATGGTCCTTAATCGCTTAATCTCTAGGATCCTCCTCCTTCTACCCACTACAATGAATTCCTTGGGCTGCTCTTCAAGGTAACTTAAAAGTCATGTATTTGTGGGAAAATAATTTTCCTATATGAACCCAAGTCTATCAAAAATTGGGAGTGGGTCCAAAAGGAAAAACAAATGATTATCAAAGTTATGTTATTTTTTGCATGCATACCAATGATGAAGAAGTGGTTAGGGCATTTTTCCAACACCTCTAGATTTATGGTGTTATTGGGAATGCCATAAACAATTCTGTGACTCTGTCCTGCATGCACTGTGGGGAAGGGGCTCTCAACGTTGTTCATTATTTTGAGATCTGCTCAGTGCTCCACTCATTTTATGAGATTCTCTGCATCTGGGCCAAGCCACGCCTTTTTCTAACTAAGTAATCCCTTTATTTATATATTTTTAATTTTAATTATACTTTTTCCTCTTTGAATACACTCTAAAAGTTGAGTTGGAAGAGGCAAGTTCAGGTGTGGGTACTCCCCTGCCCCTGCCCAGGTATTTGATTTCAGGCAAGCCAAGTGCTTAAGCATCAGCTAATTAGTCTTCCCTTTCCTCTCTTCTACTCACCTTCTTTTCTTCTTTATTCTTTTTCTTTCATCCCTTCCTCTTTCTTTTCCTTCTCTATCTGCTTAGAAGATGAAAATCGAATTAAATATTGTGTACACCACCTGGGATGGGGGAGTGAGGACCTCCCTAAATCTACTCCTTCACAAAAGTAACAAAAACACTAGAAATGTTTGTCAAAATCAAGTTCTTCGGATTTCTATAAATTAACCAAAGGCTTGCAATGTTTTGAAAAATGTTTATGTTCAAGAAGAAAAAATGTTGAACCGTGGCAGTAACAATGGGATGCTTGCCTTTTCATCTGTTGTAGCCCCATCTCTTCTCCAATTGTACAATGACTTTGAAAATCAGCAGGCAGTTAGCAGTTGGAGGGAAAAGAATAATTTTGGACACCAAATGTAGTTCTCTTCCCTTAATGTATAGAGCACCTTTATGTGCATTTGTCCTCTATGGCATCACAAAGAACCAGTTTTGCAGTAGTTGTGACAACAAATCTAACACTCTAGCAGGAGATAGGCTTAGTAGAAATCCTCTGTGCTATGAATCTGAAAAACGTTCTCAAACCGTTTAAAGACGTGCACAAACACATTTGGGGCACAAAAGTCATAAAAGGCTTTTTCAAAGAGTGAAAATCTTAGGCAAGGTTGGCCATCTTGCTTGCTTGGATGTACAGAAAAAGGCATAGAAGGGGAAATTCGGGAGGTTGTATTGGGGAACTAGCAGTCTAATTGGATTTATGATCCTCTGAATTTTTTTTTTTATTATTTTTAAATTTTATATTTTTAGGTTTTGTTACAGTAGGCAGCAATCAGGTATGACCAGGGTAGGAGAAGGCTCCCCACCAACACACCTAGGCAACCATCAGAATGATTATGCAGTTGTTAACTGCTTCTCTAAAGTGATAATTGATCACAGCTGGCACCTGAGAAAGGCAACCTCCTTGTAGATAGAGAACACCTGAAACTGATCAGCAGCTTCCCCATAATGCCTCGGGAGTGAGAAGTAAGGCGCCGTCCCAGAAGTAGGCCAGTGTATAAAACGCCAAGTTAAGAGGTCAAACCTGAGCACTTGGTCCTCTTTCAAGTTTGTACGTCCTTTCTTTATTTTCTTTCCTTCTTTTCCTTGCTGTTCTAAAGCTTTTTATTTAGCTTTCTCTCCCACTCTGAAACTTGCCTTGGTCTCTTCCTCTTTCTGTACCTTTCAGTCGAATTATTTCTTTCGAGGAGGCAAGAATTGAAATTGCTGCAGACCCATCTGGATCCGCCACCCTTTAATCAAGGTAACTTGGATGTCTGCCCCCGCTAACAGTTTCTTTACATTTTTTTTTTTTTTCTAAATGCTGATTTCAGTAGCTATATCACAATTATTACCTCTTTAGGAACCTTTCATCAATTTAACATCCAATATGGGAAATAACCCCACTTCTGAAGATGTAAATTTAATAAGTATCCTATCTATTCCATTTACTAAACCATGAATGAAGATTTTCTTAAAATGAGCCTCATAATCTCATGCAATGTAGCAGAACTTATTGTCAACTCAATTCCCTATATTTATACACCTTTTGTACATACATAAATGTCAATTTACCCGTGATCTGTAGCATCACCTTTCACCTACTGCTATTCTTGACTTTCATCCCTGTGCCTGGTTACATATGAGTGGGTAGTTTCTGCTCTAGACAGAAGACTAGTCCAAATCACTTGATTTGCCTAATTTATGTCTTCTGGTTCAATTCACAGGAACAAATTCGGGTATAAAACTTCGCTGCAAAAGATAGGCTTTCTCTTTCCCAATAGTTCCCTCACCTGCCAGGTACTCTGCACTTTCCCATACATTATTAATTAAGATCCAATGACCCAAAATGTTTTCTAACTCTGTTTATAAGATTTCTCTTCACTCTGATATATTTGTTTGTGACGCTTGTTCTGATTAGCTTTGCCATTCTTATTGCTACTATCCTAATTACTTTTATCACACACTTTCATTGGTGGCATTCTTCTAATCGGGTAAAGATAACTCTTGAGAATTTCCTCTGAATTCCCACCTCCTCTGCCCTAGAAACCAAAGGGGTTTCTAGTCGAACTGATAAGTTGCCCGATTTTGTCCCGTTGTGACTGTAGAGGATATTTTGCATGATGTCTGTCCTTTTAAATTTATTAAGTTTTGTTTCATGGCATATGATGTGGTTTATCTTGGAATATCCCCATACACACTTTAGACATATGCATGTTGTCATTGGTGTAATATTCTGTAGATGTCTATTAAAACTAGTTGGTTCACAGTTTTCTTCTAGTCTCCTGTTCCCTTTTTGATCTATCTTGTTCCACCCATTACTGAGGGCAATTTTCTGTATTTTCATTTCTGTTTTTGCTGTTCACATTTTGGTGCTGTTACTCGGCACGTATATGTTTACATTCTTATATATTCTTGATTGATTAGCCCTTTTATCACTATACAAAGTCCCCTTTACCTCTAGTAATCATTTTTTAAAGTTCTCTTATGTCTAATATGAATATAGCCATTCCAGTTTTCCTGATGTTGCTGTTTTTACAGTATGGATAAGATGTTTTGAAGTGTTTAATTAGAAATATCTTCCTTTCTTCCTTCGTGACATAGAATATGGGGGTACTATTCAAAAAATATTTTTAAATCAAATTACTTTTAATGTAGTGAAGTGTTTTTTTTATATGAATAAATATATTTTTCAATTGAGATGCATAAAACCAATTAAGGTCCCTATTTATCTCTGCTTGGCAACTGGCTACTAACTTCTCAGCATGAGGCTGAGAACAGCAGTGCATGTTGCAGACTGCTCTATGTGTGATGAGGAGGCTGAGTGCCTTGGTCTCTTTTCCTGTCCTCAACATTGTAACTGACAGTTCCAGGAGTTAGTGAACTGCATTAAGCCTGAAAGCAATAATGCTTTATCAGAAGGTGGATTTCCAAAAATAAGTTGTTTGCTTTCCTTTAATCTCGTAGTTTCACTGACTAAATAGAATAGTAGATCATAGTAAAGTCTGTCTGGGACTCAGAGGGCATGGCTTCTAAGTCTTGTTTATACCAACAGTGGGACTGCATTCATGTTACCTGGCTTCTTTGTGGCATCACCTCCTCTCCTGGGAAATGCTGGTCACGAATGCACCTCCTATATCAGTTGCAAAAAAGATTGAATCATGGGTGGTCAGTGATGGGAGGAAGAACAGGAGGAAATGCTGCTTTGGATGTTTTCTATGAGATCTCTCTGCAGGCCAATAGCTGTACAATGAAGACAACAACATTGCTTATTTTGAAAAGGTTCTGACAATCGAATAAGTTAACACAAAGAGTTTACAGCAGTACTTAGTATATTATAGCCATGGGTTAGTTTTTAGAAAGAAACGTAGGTTAGTCTATGACGTTTATTATAATTCTTGAATTATTAGTATGGGCTGTTCACGTTGTATTATCTTTAATTTTATTTTCATAATGACCTTGTAAAGTATTATTATACCTTTCACAGATGTCAAAACTGAGACTCAAGCTCAGTGGAGTTCAGTTACATTGCATTACTCAGTACGTGGCCAAGACAGAATTGACTTAGTTGATTGACATGTGAGGTTGTGCTTTATTTTGAACACTGACTGGAATAATACCAGAAAATTCTATTTTCTATAATTAAAAATTGAAGCTCTTAACAACTGCTGGAAAGCCATTACTTTAAGTAGAATCAAGAATCTTTTTTACTTAAATATGATACAGCCAATACGCAAATGTGCCAGGACTGAAGGTTGTACTAATGGCAGGGTGTTCAACTGGCTGCCCCACAGCACAAAGGGGCATTGGGCTTCACTTGGTTCTTAGCCACAGGGAGATGGAGTGCTGTGGGCCTGAGTGTTTTCCTAGAATAATTCACTTTCTGTAATAATCCAGGGACTTTATATTTTTTAATCATCTCTGTTTGCTCTGAAAGGCCCGTGTGCATGTTTGAGAAAATGTGTTTGGTTTTCATGTGGTGTCATTTTTATGTAGGACCTTGAGGCTAAGCCGTGATGGCTGCATTTAGTAAATAATGAATAATAAACAGAGGAGGGAAATATTGAAAGAAAAAAAATCTGTGAATTTGCACAGCCCCAATGAAATTAAATGGAACAAGTCTCTATCAATTTAAGCAAACTTATAATATAGAATTTAATACTCATGAAATTGATAAACTCAAAATAAAAAGATAAAACCTACCATATATTAATTTCCTGCTCTGAGCAGGTTACCTACCACATGTTATCTTACATATCTTTTACACCAATCATGTGGAGCAGATGATTCTTTCATTTCGCAGATGTCAAAGCAGAAAATTAGAGAGATTAAGTAATTAAGCAAGGCTACACAGCAAGTAATAGTAACAATAAATGCCATTTACTGAGCTATTAGCATATGTCAGATACTGTTTCAAGTGGATATGAGGTATTTACTCATTAATACATATTAATATTATGCCTACCCTGCATCAGGCACTGTTCTGAGCTCTAGGCATACAGCAGGGTACAAAACAGCATGCCGTCACACAGCTCATGTTTTAGCTGAGGAAACTATAAACAGAGTAAACAAAGGAGTTCATTTTAT
>NW_016107482.1:1868813-1882105 GCF_001604975.1 Cebus imitator | reverse complement strand
TTTTTAGACCGAGTCTTGCTCTGTCACCTAGGCTGGAGTGCAATGGCATAATATCAACTCACTGCAACCTTCACCTCCTGGATTCAAGCGATTTTCCTGTCTCAGCCTCCTGAGTAGCTGGGACTGCAGGTGTCTGCCACCATGCCCAGCTAATTTTTGTATTTTTAGAAGAGATGAGGCTTCACCATATGGGTCAGACTGGTCTTGAACTCCTGACCTCATGTGATCCACCTGCTTTGTCCTCCCAAAGTGCTGGGATTACAGATGTGAGCCCCTGCATCCAACCTATGTTATAATATTGCATAATATAAATGCTATGCAAAGTGATGCATCTGGGGAGGGGAACAGAGGGCTGAAGGGTGTACAATTTAAAATAGGATAAAGGGCATTTTGGAGAAGCAAGTGAAGAAATGGTGTTCAGCACTCAAGATAAAGCACTGAAGGGTTACATCTGTGCCAATCTAGTAACCTGTCACTGCAGCAGGGACCAGAATGAAAACTGAGGTTAAGAGCATGAACGGTGTACAAAGGGAGTGTCAAACTTATGGGCTTACACAGAGCCTGGCTGTGATGTTCCTTTTCCCACTCATTACTATAGTGTAGTTGTTAAGAACAGATTCTTTAGAAACAGTCCTCCTTGGTTCAAATAGTTCTCTAGGGGAGTATCTGAAGGCAAACTCTTTAAGCTCACTGAAAAGTTTCATTAGCTGTGGGTTGAAAAAAAGTGATAAATTATGCCTAAAATGAGCTGAATGATTATGTCTCCCCACAATTCCTATGTTGAAATGCTAACCCCCATGGTGATGGTGCTGGGTGGAGGGCCATTTGGGAGGTGATTATGTCATGGGGGCAGAGGCTGTATGAATGAGAGTAATGTCTTAGGTCTCTCTCCCTTTCTACAATGTCAGGACACAGCAGAAAGGCATCATCTTTGAGCCAGAAATCAGGTCCTCATGAAACAACGAATTTGCCCTGATCTTTTACTTCTCAGCTTCCAAAATTGTGAGAAATAAATGTTGTCCTCTTTAAAAATTGACAGTTTATGGCATTTTGTCCAATGATAGCAGTCGGAATGGACTACAGCAATGTCCCGTAAGGTGCTGGTAGGGCTAGTGAGTCCTTTGATCTTACTTTCTACTGCTCACGTTATCACAGACTCTTCTGAATGCAGGCCGCCCCACATCCCATGCTCCCATCCAATTCTGTCAGGGATACCTCTGTTTAAGTCCTTTTCTCTTAAACTTGGCTTTACCTATATCACTCTTTCCTCAAATTTTATTACTACTTCTCCAGTTTTCTTTTTCATGTCTTTGCCCTAATATGTTATCTCCTTCAAGTCTCTACAGGGACCTTACTGAAGTGTGTTTCTTGACTGAGCACAGTGGCTTAAGCTTGTAACCCCAGCACTTTGGAAGGCCGAGGTAGGTGGATCCCAAGGTTAGGAGTTCAAAACCAGCCTGAACAACATGGTGAAACACCATCTCTACTAAAAATACAAAAATTAGCTAGGTGTGATGGTGTGCGCCTGTAATCCCAGCTCCTCAGGAGGCTGAGGCAGGGGAGAATTGCTTGAACCCAGGAGGTGGAGGTTGCAGTGAGCTGAGATCACAGCACTGCACTCCAGCCTGGGCAACAGAATAAGACTCCATTTCACCCACCCCCCCAAAAATGTGTGTGCCTTGCAAGGTGATGCTTGTCCTAACTGGAGGTCTTCCTTCACCTTCCTCATTGTCTTTATTCTGATTGGGAGGTCAAGTCTCAGTGCAGCACAAACATACAGTTTAGTACCTAGAAGGAAGTAACTCCAAACAAAAGAAGAAACAACAAGCATCTACATAATAAGACACCAGTAGGAATTAGGAGAGGAAGACTAAGAATGGATATTGAAAAGGTTGGAGCTGGAGGGAAAAGGCTGGAGTATAAATTTGCATAGATAAGAATTTAACAACCTGAGAGAAACGGCCAATGCCTGAAGTTTAACATCTGAAGAGGACAGCAAGAAGGAGCTTCAATGTACTGTGGGGGTCATGCTTTAAAGCTGGAGCATAAGAATGATTAGCAGTAAATGCCATAGAGACAGCAGGACTGCAGTGTCAGAGCACTAAAGTGAGGGCCAGGAGGTTTAGGGAAGCAGATATGGAAATGTGGCAGTTGATATATTGTGTAAAAAAAAAAAACAACAAAAAAAACCTCTTCACTATGTTCCCAGGCAGGCTGATAGGGAACCCTTTTACACTGATGTAAGCCTTGCTCTCAAGGCTAAAGCTCACAGCAGGAGATGCTGCCATGAACCTGAGATCTCTAGAATCAATGCAAATAACAAGCACGTGGTATCAATGCAGAGCATGAGATTCTGGAATGGCAGAGACCAGCTGATGGGACTGACCTGTCAGAAGCAAGATGTAATTACTAAGATATAGGAAAGCTAGAGTGACAAGGAGGGTGGCTTTTGAACCCTGATATCTGTAGTGAGGGCTAACAGATTATGGCATTCAATAAGGCAAGATAGGTCAATGCCTGGTTGTGGTATTATATCACTTGTATAACAAAAGAAAAATAAAAAGGCAGAGAAATAGAAAAAGAAAAAGGAAAGAAAGAGAAAAAGAAAGAGAAAAGGAAGGAAGGAAAGAAGGGAGGGAGGAAGGGACAGGAAGAGAAAGAAAGGAATGAAGACTGTAAACTGCTGCCCAGGAGGCAGATGACAGCCTGCACAGAAAACTTTGGCTCCCAGTGTAAGACAGATCAGAGTCCTGAAACTCAGCATAAAGGAGAATTATGCAGTGCCACCACAAGTACTAATGCTAAGTATTTTCCAGGTCAAAAAAACTCATGACCATATATATGACTAAAATTACACAGCCAATAAAAGAAACTCAGGATTTTTTTTTTTAAGTTCTAGAGTACAAGTATAGATCGTGCAGGTTTGTTACAGAGGTATACGCGTGCCTTGGTGGTTTACTGCATCTATCCCTGTGTCATCTACATTAGGTATTTCTCCTAACACCCACTTATAAGTGAGAACATGCAGTGTTTGGTTTTCTGTTCTTGTGTCAATTTGCTGAGAATGATGGTTTCCAGCTTCATCCATGTCCCTACAAAGAACATGAACTCATTCTTTTTTATTGCTGCATAGTATTCCATGATGTATATGTACCACATTTTCTTAATCCAGTCTATCATTGATGGACATTTGGGTTGCTTCCAAGACTTTGCTATTGTAAACAGTGCTGCAATGAACATACATGTGCATGTATTTTTATAAATAAATGTCTTATAATCCTTTGGGTCTATACCCAGTAATGGGATTGCCGGGACAAATGGTATTTCTGGTTCTAGATCCTTGAGGCATCGCCACACTGTTTGCCACAATGGTTGATCTAATTTACACTTCCACCAACATTCTAAAAGTGTCCCTATTTTTCCACATCTTCTCCAGCATCTGTTGTCTCCAGATTTTTTAATGATTGCCATTCTAACTGGTATGAGATGGTATCTCAATTTGGTTCTGATTTGCATTTCTCTAATGCCCAGTGATGATGAGCTTTTTTACATGTGTTTTTTGGCTACATAAATATCTTCTTTTGAGAAGTGTCTGTTCAGATCTTTTGCCCACTTTTTGATGGTGTAGTTTGTTTTTTTTTTCTTGTAGATTCTGGATATTAGCCCTTCGTCAGATGGGTAGATTGCAAAAATTTTTTCCCATTTTGTTGGTTGCTGGTTCACTCTAATCATAGTTTCCTTTGCTGTGCAGACGCTGTTAAGTTTTAGATCCCATTTTTCTATTTGGCTTTTGTTGCCATTGCTTTTGGTGTTTTAGTCATAAAGTTCTTGCCTATGCCTATGTCTTGAATGGTATAGCCCAGGTTTTCTTCTAGGATTTTTATGGTCTTATGTTTAAATCTTTAAATCACCTGGAGTTAATTTTTGTATAAGATGTAAAGAAGGGATCCAGTTTAAGCTTTCTGCTTATGGCTAGACAGTTTTCCCAACCCCATTTATTAAATAGGGACTCCTTTCACCATTGTTTGTTAAAGGTCAGATGGTTTTAGATGTGTGGTGTTATTTTTGAGGCCTCTGTTCTGTTCCATTGGTCTATATCTCTGTTTTGGTACCAGTACCATGCTGTTTGATTACTGCAGCTTTGAAGTATAGTTTGAAGTCAGGTAGCATGGTGCCTCCAGCTTTGTTCTTTTTGCTTAGAATTGTCTTGGCTATGCAGGCTCTCTTTTGGTTCCATATGAAGTTTAAGGTGCATTTTTTTTTTTTTTAATTCTGTGAAGAAAATCAATGGTAGCTTGATGGGGATAGCATTGAATCTATAAATTACTTTGAGTACAGTGGCAATTTTCATGATATTCTTCCTAAAAATGAGCATGGAATGTTTTTCCATTTTTTTTGTGTCCCCTCTTTTTTCCTTGAGCAGTGGTTTGTAGTTATCCTTGAGGAGGTCCTTCACATATTTTGTTAGTTGTATTCCTAGGTATTTTATTTTCTTTGTAGCAATTGTGAACGTGAGTTTGGTCATGATTTGGCTCTCTGTCTGTTATTGGTATATAGGAATAATTGCAATTTTTGCACATTGATTTTTGTATCCTAAGACTTTGCTGAAGTTGCTTATCAGCTTAAGGAGATTTTGGGCTGAGATGATGGAGTCTTCTAAATATACAATCACGTCATCTGTAAATAGACAATTTGACTTCCTCTTTTCCTAATTGAATACCCTTTGTCTTTTTCTTGCCTGATTGCCCAGGCCAGAACTACCAATACTATGTTGAATAGGAGTCGTGAAAGAGGGCATCCTTGTCTTGTGCCACTTTTCAAAGGGAATGTTTCCAGTTTGTGACCATTCAGTATGATATTGACTGTGGGTTTGTCATAAGTAGCTTTTATTATTTTGATATACATTCCATCCATATCTAGTTTATTGAGAGTCTTTAGCATAAAAGGCCACTGAATTTTGTCAAAGGCCTTCTCCGCATCTATTGAGATAATCATGTGTTTCTTGTCTTTGGTTCTGTGACGCATTACATTTATAGAATTGTGGACGTTGAACCAGTCTTGTATCCCTGGGATGAAGTCAACTTGATTGTGATGGATAAGGTTTTTGATATGCTGTGGGATTTGGTTTGCCAGTATTTTACTGAAGATTTTGGAACTGATGTTCATCATAAATATTGGCCTGAAATTTTCTTTTTTAGTTGTGTCTCTGCCAGGTTTTGGTATCAGGATGATGCCAGTTGCATAAAATGAGTTAGGGAGGATTTCCTATTTTTGTATTTGGAATAGTTTCAGAAGGAATAGTACCAGCTCCTCTTTGTACCTCTGGTAGAATTCGGCAGTGAACCCATCTGGTCCTGGACTTTTTTTGGTTGGTAGGCTATTAATTGCTGCCTCAACTTCAGACCTTATTATTGGTCTATTCAGTGGTTCAATTTCTTCCTGCTTTAGTCTTGGGAGGGTGTAAGTGTCCAGGAATTTATCCATTTCTTCTTGATTTACTGGTTTATGTGCATAGAGGTGTTTGTAGTAATCTCTGATGGTAGTTTTTATTTCAGTGGAATCAGTGGTGATAACCCCTTTATCATTTTTTATTGCATCTATTTGATTCTTCTCTCTTCTTTTTTATTAGTCTGGCTAGCAGTCTGTCAATTTTGTTGATCTTTTCAAAAAATAGATCCTGGATTTATTGTTTTTTGTTTGTTTGTTTGTTTGTTTTTAAGGCTTTTTTGTGTCTCTTTCTCCTTAAGTTCTGCTCTGATCTTAGTTATTTCTTGTCTTCTGCTAGCTTTTAAGTTTGTTTGATCTTGCTTCTCTAGTTCTTTAAATTGTGATGTTAGGGTTTCAATTTTAGATCTTTCCTCGCTTCTCATTTGTGCATTTAGTGCTATGAATTTCCCTCTAGACACTGCTTTGAATGTGTCACGGAGATTCTGGTACATTGTGTCTTTGTTCTCGGTGGTTTTGAAGAACATCATTATTTCTGCCTTCATTTCATCATTTATCCAGTAGTCATTCAGGAGAAAGTTGTTCAGTTTCCATGTTCTCAGCCAAGCCATTTCCCAATGAATTCAGTCTTTTTGCAGTTTCCCGGTTATCATTTTCCTTGTCTCCAGGTGTGTAATAGGGAAAAATATATTTGATAGCTGACAGAGCCCTCATTTTGGTTCCATGATATATGGAATTAGAGGTCTGTTGATGGTAAGGACAAAGTGAAGTTCCTGCATGCTCCTGTGTCCCACTTTTCCTGTTCAGCAAAGGTAGTAGTAAATCAGAAATAATGCGTCCTACAGGAATTGCAGAGATTAAGTTACCATTCAAGATGCAAAGTTCTGAAGGATGCTTCCGTGTGTTGTCTATGACATTCAAGGAGTTTTCATGGCCTGTGGAAATAAAAGTAACTTTTGGCAAATGGCACTGGCCTGCTGTAAACTTTGTACTACACGATGCTACAATTGTGGCTATCGTTTGGCAAAGTTTACAGTGGGCTCCACATCAAAGCCTCTGGCATTTAGTATGTGGCTACGAATCTGGTGAATACACTCTCTTCAAAACAAATAAATAAGAAGGAACAAAAAAGCTGCAACCTATGTGGGAAAAGCTGCTATGTTAATGGTCCCCAGGCGTGGTTAATTTTTTTGCTTTCTGTCACAATATTGAAAGGAATCTTGACCATTGCTATAGACTGAAGGCTGTGTCCTCCTAAAATTCATATGATGAAACCTGCTCCCCAATAGAAAGATATTAGAAAATGGGGCCTTTGGGCTGTGCTGTCATGAATAGAATTAGTGTCCTTATAAAAGAGGCTACAGAGGGACCTGCCACCCCTTTCACCATGTGAGGATACAGTGAGAAGTTGGCCATCTGTGATCACAGAAGCAGACTCACATCAGAAACCAAAGCTACCAGCACCTTCATCGTGGACATCCCAGCCTCTAGAGCTAAAAGTATTTTGTTGTTGTTGTTGTTGATAAGGCACCCAGTCTATAATTTTTTGATAGCAGCCTGTACAGCTCAGATAGTCAGCTTTACTATATCTCTAGAACATCTGGTTAATACTGATGACATAATGTGAATAGGGTATTATTTGTAGGGTAGCAAGCACTCTCTCTATATTCTAGTAAAACACGTATATGACAGGAAAAGAGAGATAAACTCACAAGAAATTAGGGGTATGAATATAATTTGATTCTCATGGACCTGATAGTTTGGAACATGCTGATATCTTGTGTCTGAGGTAAAAGACAAATGGTTGCTTCTCACACCTGCTATTATCAAGCATGAAGCATAGCACTGAATGTGGCTCTTTGGGTTTTGATGGCAGCATATTCTGTACTTAGAATAATGCTTCATAGTATTTAGTGATCTGAAAGTCTGGTAGTTTTGAATTGGATCTAGAAAACGAGGCCATTTTTGGCAGGTCTAGGTATGGTGCAAGCTGCCATATCATTAGAGTCATAGGATCTCACTGACCCAATGGAGCTACGGCGTATGTTATAGATAAGGCTGCCATATGAAGCTGGCAACCTCCAATACAAGAGTTTCAGAGCATAACTCTAGGGTTGTAAAGAAACACTATGCCTGTGCTGGAATAAGATGACTGAATGTTTTAAAAGCAGCTGCTGGCTGGGCACAGTGGCTCACACCTGTAATCCCAGAACTTTGGGAGGCCGAGGCAGGTGAATCACCTGAAGTCAGGAGTTCGAGACCAGCCTGGACAACATGGCAAAACCCATCTCTACTAAAAATACAAAAAGAAAAAAATAGTTGAGTGTGGTGGCAGGCATCTGTATTCCCAGCTACTAGGGAGGCTGAGGCAAGAGAATAGCTTGAACCCAGGAGGCAGAGTTTGCAGTGAGCCGAGATTGCGCCACTGCACTCCAACCTGGGTGACAGAGACTCTGTCTCAATAAAATAAAAGCAGGTGCTGTTATGGTATGTGCTGTCCTGGAGAGAGCTCTTGCCCCCAGGTTTTCTGGTGATGATACAACTGCAGCTATCGAATTCTTAGAGACGAAATGACATATTAAACTCTCAAATAAGATGCCTGCTCTAGAACAAGTAGGATTGGGGAGCTACCTTCTAAGCATATGTGCTGAATAAGCAGTTAATATACTATGTCATGATCCCCAAAACTAGAGTCTGTGATACAAAAGATGTAAGTAACATGTCCCTCTCACCATCATTCACAATGACGTGCTTATAAAATTTATTTTCATTTTCCCCAGAAACCTAACCTCTGATATAATAAAACTACTTGTTCTGGGTGCAGAGGTGGAGAAACATTTTATTAGATTAAGGGAAAGATTAACTCTGATTGCAGAGCTTCTGCTTCATAACATGGGCAGTAATAAGTGTGTCTCATAATCTGTAAATTCACTGGGGTGACTCTTGACGATTCTCACAAGTGGTTAAAATTAAAGGGCCATGCTAGCAATCTTCACCAAACAGCATAAGGCACCTGAGGACATGAAGTACTTAAGGATAAAATTCTGGATCATTCTACTAGGAAAGCAAATTAGTATAGCCGAAGTGAGCAATTTTATAATTTGGGGTAGAAAAGGAAAATGATAAAAATCAATTATTTCTTCAAGTCTAGCTGCAATAATAGGGATTCTAACTTATCTCATTAATCCTTTCTATGAAATCTTTCCAGAGGTTTTAGTTGGCCATCAAATTGAAGGAAATTCTGTGACAGGGCTGAGATAATATAAGAAAAAATTGGGACAGAGAAGAGCAAGGAGTGGGCTGCATTGCAGCCTTTGTGCAGCAAGTCATATCCTCTGAACCCACCTTGTATTCTAACCACTGCTGGGCTAACTCTGCATAGGTTTTAATCAATTCACACAGGGGCAACCTGCTGGTGATTTGCTTTGGAACACTGCCATCCTAGGGCTTCTTTCACTTTGTGGCATGCCATATCCACAGGAACCTGCTTGTCACTCATCATGTGCATCCAAAAAATAAATAGAAGTTAGTGCTCCTGTGGTCACCTTGACCAACTAGGGGAAGGAGTCAATGGATGAATGTTCTTCCCTTAGTCCCCCAGGCAGCTAGATACTTGTCAGAAAACCCTGTGGTAATAGACAACTAATAAATGATTTGACTTTCTCTCCTTTTTTGTCGCCCCCCGCCACCCTGCTACCTATAATGAAATGAAAATGTGCTTCTTAAACAATTCAAAAATTTTATCATAAGTATAATTTCAATTTCAGGGTTTGAATTAGGAAAAGGCAACTAAAATATTGGTACTCCATGCCATAATTAAGCAACCTAATGCAAATATCAATCTCTCTACTGATTCTTCCAGAAGCCCCTCACTTCTGCTCGATCATCTCTGGGACCAGAACCCTGTTCACCCAGAGGCACATTAGTGTTTTCTTCTTGACTTCATGATAGCCAGGAAGAAACTTGATTTTATTATATTATCATCATTATCTTTTTTTGACACAGGGACTTGCTGTGTCACCCAGGCTGGAGGGCAGTAGATCTCAACTCACTACAACCTCCACCTCCCAGAAGTGATCCTCCCGCTTCAGCCTCCCAAGTAGCTGGGACTGCAGGTGCACACCACCATGCTTGGCTAATTTTTTTGTATTTTTCATAGAGACAGAGTTTTTCCATGTTGCCCAGGAAGGTCTTAAACTCCTGGGCTCACATGAATCTCCTGCCTTGGCCTAGCTCAGTGCTGGGATAACAAGAGTGAGCCACCACACTCAGTGCATTTTATTTGTAAGGAAACAAGAATAATATGAAGGTATCAGCTCTTGGAATCAGGAGACTTGAATCCCAGCCATGGTTTTCTTACTATTAAGATATGGTCCTTGGATAAATTGCTTAATCTCTAGGATCCTCCTCCTCCTACCCACTACAATGAAGTCCCTGGGCTGCTCTTCAACGTAACTTAAAAGTCATGTATTTGTGGGAAAATAATTTTCCTATATGAACCCAAGTCTATCAAAAATTGGGAGTGGGTCCAAAAGGAAAAACAAATGATTATCAAAGTTATGTTATTTTTTGCATGCATACCAATGATGAAGAAGTGGTTAGGGCATTTTTCCAGCACCTCTAGATTATGGTGTTATTGGGAATGCCATAAACAATTCTGTGACTCTGTCCTGCATGCACTGTGGGGAAGGGACTCTCAAAGTTGTTCATTATTTTGAGATCTGCCCAGTGCTCCACTCATTTTATGAGATTCTCTGTATCTGGGCCTAGCCACGCTTTTTTCTAAGTAATCCACTTTATATATTCTTAATTTTAATTATACTTTTTCCTCTTTGAACACACTCTAAAAGTTGAGTTGGAAGAGGCAAGTTCAGGTGTGGGTACTCCCCTGCCCCTGCCCAGGTATTTGATTTCAGGCAAGCCAAGTGCTTAAGCATCAGCTAATTAGTCTTCCCTTTCCTCTCTTCTACTCACCTTCTTTTCTTCTTTATTATTTTTCTTTCATCTCTTCCTCTTTCTTTTCCTTCTCTATCTGCTTAGAAGATGAAAATCGAATTAAATATTGTATACACCACCTGGGATGGGGGAGTGAGGACCTCCCTGAATACTCCTTCACAAAAGTAACAAAAACACTAGAAATGTTTGTCAAAATCAAGTTCTTCGGATTTCTATAAATTAACCAAAGGCTTGCAAATGTTTTGAAAAATGTTTATGTTCAAGAAGAAAAAATGTTGAACCGTGGCAGTAACAATGGGATGCTTGCCTTTTCACTTGTCGTGGTCCCATCTCTTCTCCAATTGTGCAATGACTTTGAAAATCAGCAGGCAGTTAGCAGTTGGAGGGGAAAGAATAATTTTGGACACCAAATGTAGTTCTCTTCCCTTAATGTATAGAGCACCTTTATGTGCATTTGTCCTCTATGGCATCACAAAGAACCAGAGTTTTGCAGTAGTTGTGACAACAAATCTAACACTCTAGCAGGAGATAGGCTGAGTAGAAATCTTCTCTACTGTGAATTTGAAAAACGTTCTCAAACCATTTAAAGATGTGCACAAACACATTTTGGGCACAAAAATCATAAAAGGCTTTCTCAAAGAGTGAAAATCTTAGGCAGGGTTGGCCATCTTGCTTGCTTGGATGTACAGAAAAAGTTATAGAAGGGGAAATTCGGGAGGTGGTGTTGGGGAACTAGTCTAATTGGATTTATGATCCTCCGCAATTTTTTTTTTAATTTTTAAATTTTATATTTTTAGGTTTTGTTACAGTAGGTAGCAATCAGGTATGACCAGGGCAGGAGAAAGCTCCCCACCAACACACCTAGGCAACCATCAGGCGATGAACATGCAGTTGTTAACTGCTTCTCTAAAGTGATAATTGATCACAGCTGGCATCTGGGAAAGGCAGCCGCCTCGTAGATAGAGAACACCTGAAACTGATCAGCAGCTTCCCCATAGTGCCTTGGGAGTGAGAAGTAAGGCACCGTCCCAGAAGTAGGCCAGTGTATAAAACGCCCAGTTAAGAGGTCAAAGCTGAGTACTTGGTCCTCTTTCAGGTTTGTACGTTCTTTCTTTTTTTTCTTTCCTTCTTTTCCTTACTGTTCTAAAGCTTTTTAATAAGCTTGCACTCCTGCTCTGAAGCTTGCCTTGTTCTCTTCTGCCTGTACCTTTCAGTCGAATGATTTCTTTCAAGGAGGCAAGAATTGAAATTGCTGCAGACCCCTCTGGATACCCCACCAGTTAATCAAGGTAACTGGGATCTCTGCCACCGCTAACAGTTTCTTCACGTTTTTTTTTTCCTCTAAAAGCCAATTTCACTAGCTATATCACAATTATTACTTCTTTAGTTACCTTTAAGCAATTTCAGATTCACTATGGGAAATAACCACTTCTGAAGATGTAAGTTTAATTAGTATTCTGTCTATTCCATTTACTAAACCATGAATGAAGATTATCTTAAAATGAACCTCATAATCTCATGCAGTGTAGCAGAACTTATTGTCAGCTTAAATAATTTGTCATTTATCTTTGGAGACTAGGGATGGCACAATAATTTTCAGTCTTGACTCAGAAATGCTGATCATCCAATGAGGAATGATTTCTGCAGGGAACTCAGCTGTTGACACCCGTCAGTCTTGAGGTCACACAATCTGCCACTCAGATTAAGTGTGACCACTTAATTCTCCTGTCATCTTTGATTTACCCATGATTCTGCATTCTTCTGCATCTGCACTTGGAAAACCCCTACAGGGTATGCTCAGTTCCAGAGATTCATACACCTTTTGTACATATATAAATGTGAATTTACTCATGAGCTGTAGCATCACCTTTCACCTACTGCTATTCTTGCCTTTCATTCCAGTGCCTGGTTACATATGAGTGGGTAGTTCCTGCTCTAAGCAGAAACCTAGTCCAAATCACTTTATTTACCTAATTTATATCTTCTGGTTCAATTCACTGGAAGAAACTCAGGTGCAAAGCTCCATTGAAAAGCTAGGCTTTCTCTTTCCCAATTGTTCCCTCACCCGTCAGGTACCCAGCACTTTTCCATACATTATTAACAAAGATCCAATGACCCAAAATGTTTTCTAACACTGTTTATATTATAAGCTTTCTCTTCACTCTGATATATTTGCTTGTGACACTTGTTTTGATTAGCTTTACCATAATATTGCTGCTGTGCTAATTACCTTTATCACAGATTTTCATTGGCAGCGTTCTAATCAGGTAAAGATAACTTTTGTGAATTTCCTCTGCCCTAGAAACCAATGGGGTTTCTAGTTGAACTGATAAGTTGCCCAATTTTGTTCCATTGTGACTGTAGAGGATACTTGGCATGATTTCTGTCCTTTTAAATAAGTTGTTTCATGGCATATGATGTGGTTTATCTTGGAATAACCCCATACACACTTTAGACATATGCATGTTGTCATTGGTGTAATATTCTGTAGATGTCTAGTAAGACTAGTTGGTTCATAGTTTTGTTCCAGTCTTCTCTTCTGGATCTTCTGTCTTGTTCTACCCATTACTGAAGGTAATTTTCTGTATCTTCATTTCTGTTTTTGCTATTCACATTTTGGTGCTCTGTTACGAGGGAGAGATATATGTATAATTCTTACATCTTCTTGATGTATTAGATCATTTATCACTATACAAAGTCCTCTTTAACTCTAGTAATCATTTTTTAAAATTCTTTTATGTCTAATAAGTATAGCCACTCCAGTTTTCCTGATGTTGCTGTTTTTACAGTATTTTTTCATCCCTTTATTCTCCTTGGATTTGTGTCTTTGAATCGAATGCGTTTTTTCCTGTAGACAATGTTTTGTCATATTTTTAATTCAGTCTGACAGT
>NW_016107482.1:1836494-1868778 GCF_001604975.1 Cebus imitator | reverse complement strand
TTTTTGTAAGTAGAGATAAAGTCTTGCTGTCTTGCCCAGGTTGATCTTTATCTAACTCCTGAGCTCAGGTGATCCCCCTTGGCCTCCCAGAAAGCTAGGATTACTGGCAGGAGCCACCATGCCTGGCCGGTCTGTTTTTGTTTAATCCATCTACATTTAATGGTGTTGATACAGCAGAATTTATATATGGCATTTAAATGTTTGTTTTCTACATGTTTCTTTTATATTCTTTCTTCCTTCTTTACTGTTTAGTTTTGCACTCTTTTGAAATTGTAGTGTTTTAATTGTATTAATGATTATTTTAGTATTTCTTTATGATTTCTGCCTGGTTTACCAAATGCTCCTTGACTTAAAAATAAGCTTTGGATTTATGCTAGCTCAGTTCCAGTAATATATGAAAATATTTCTCCTATATAGCTCTATTTCACTTTGTAATATTGTTGTTACACATATGACATCCACTAATGTTAGAAATCCCACCATACGTTGTTACAGTTATTGCTTTTCCATCTGTCATCATTTCCTTAGAACATTACAGCTTTGCTCCCACCCACCTCTCTTGTACTATTTTGGCACATATATATATATATATATATATATAATATTTTACAGCAATACCTAATCTATATATTATATGCTTTCTTTTTAAATAAGAAAAAAAATTGAGAAAAGATACACTTAGAGTGTCTTCTATAGTTTAAATAATTACCTTTTTAATTGATGTTCTTTGTTCACTTATGTGGTTCCTGATTATGAGGTTATTTTTGCTTTTAGCCTGAAGAACGTTTTCAGTATTTTCTGTAAGATAGGAGTGCTGGCTACAAATTCTCTCAGCTTTTGCTTTTCTGAGAAAGTCCCTATTTGCTTTTATTTTTGAGAGAGCGTTTTGCTGCCTATAGGAGTCTAAGTCTTTCATTTGTTTCCTTTGAGCACTATGAATCTGTTATTCCACTGCCTTCTGTCCATTGTTTCTGTTGAGAAATACACTGAATAACTCACTGGGTTGATCTGTAAGTGGACACATTATCTTCCTCTTCATTTGAATATTTTTCTCCTTGTGTTTGATTTTCAGTGTTTTACTGTGATGTGTTTGTGGGTTTCTTTGTGTTTATATCACTTGGAGTTCATTGAGCTTCATGGATGTGTAAGTCATTGAGTTTTAATTAAATTTTGGAAGCTTTCAGGCATTATTTATTCAAGTAGTTTTTCTTATCCTTTCTCTCTCTGGTCTTTCTTGTACTTCTATTATTTCTAAGTTGGTGCGTTTAATGGTATCCCATATTTCTGTGAAGCTCTGTTCTTTTTTCTGAAAATGGTTTCTCTGTTTTCCAGCTTGCATAATCTCTATTGATCTGTGTTCAATTTTAGTAATTATTTTATCTGCTAGTTCAGTATATTATTGAGTCTCTCTAGTGATTTTTTAAAGTTTCAGTTATAGTTTTCAATTTAAGAATATTTGGTTTTTTTTTATAATTTCTATTTCTTTATTAGTATTCTCTATTTGATGTGGCATTGTCTTTTTTTTTTTTAATTTAATCATGCTATGTTTTAGTGTTGTGAGTATATTTATACTGGTTACTTTGAAATTTTTTGTTAAATTCAACATCTGGTTGCTCTTAGTCAGATTGGTCCCCATCGTATGAGTTACATGTTCCCCTCTTTGCATGACTCATGTTGGAAACCAAATATTTTAGAAAGTAAATTGCAGCAACTCCAGGTACTGGTCCCCACATTCTTCTGAGGCTTAAGATTGTTATCTGCTTGTTTATTTGTTTGGTGACTGGCTGGATTATTTTAGTGAAGTCTGCTTGCCACCCACCCCCTGACACACATAGCGTTCAGCCTGTGAGGCTGCTCCTCAGGGTTGGGCAGTTTGGGGTGTGCCCACAGTTACTCTGGAAAAACAGTGATCCTGGAAGGGCTGTATTCCACCTTTTTTCCAAACCATATTCAACTGTTAAAATCTAATAGCCATTGCTCTACCATTTTTAATAATGCCCTGGGATGTACTTCTCTTTATAAACTAATCCAACTCAATTAAGCCTACTTCAAAAATATCGTTTTGGGGGTTAATTTTTTAATACTTATTCTGATTCCAGAAGGAATCAGTTCTCCTATTCTCTAGTTCTCCTTTGCAAAGAAGCTAGCTTGTAGTTTAGACTGTATCTCAATTAGAGCTGTGAATCTCCATTAGACCTGTGAATATCTTACCAATTGTCTTCACTACAACCTATTCAAATGCTGAAGAAATAAGTCTTTGGACCCTACTATTCTTGTCATGGAATTCCTGAAGGAGAGCCCTCATTTTCTGAGCGAAGGCTGGGCAGAAGAAGGTACCCCTCACCTGTCTAATGCACTATCTGGGACTTGGCCTCAACAACAGGCATGTGGGAGCAGGATGAGAAATACTGACTTCCTGTTGAACAGGAAGAAAGCCATTCAGCTTGGGAGAAAGGAAATCCTATGTTCTTCACTGTAGTCCTCTGGAGTAAAGCCTTTGCCTCACAGAGCTGAGGGCAGTGGGAGGAGGAAGGGAGCAGTGTTGGTTCAACTACCACAAATTCTTGAGTTCTTTTAAACCAGTTTTTCATGCATTGTTTGAATAGGTCTTTATTAGCTGCTTCACCTTCAGCCAGTTTCCAGTCTTTTTTTGTTGTTGTTTTAAAGTTACCACTAGTTTCATTTGAGAGCATGCTAGCAGAGTTCCTTGTGCTCTCATGCCTGAAATTGATCTCCTGACATCCCAAACTGAGGATTTTGTTGACATTCTTCCTTCTTGGAACACTTTCTAGAGAGAAGATGAAAACAGGGATAGGGCCCCCTTCTCAAACATCTCACTAGCTCGCTTACTTTAAGTTTTCTTTAGCTCTCTCATCAATCCTCTGGCTTAACAATTTTATATCTTCTCCTGGGTGTAGACATTTCAATCTGCAGGGTTTTATTATTATTATTATTATTATTATTATTTCAAAATCTTTCTATTGCTGGTCCTGGAATTTTGCTTTCTTCAATGTGAAAGCCAAGCATTTGAGGTCTACGTTTTCTCATGCTTAGTGAAGAATGCTTCTTGAAACTAACAGTCTGGATTGAGAGAAAATAAGTACAAAGAGTGTAGCTTGAAAGAGAGAATGCCTTTGAGTTTCTCTAAAAACATCTGGTTATATGTCCATGTTACTTCCTTTGCCAGGTTTGCCCTCTTCTAACCAATTGACAAACTTCTGATTACCCTTATGAGATCCAGATGTCAATCCTGAAACACTGATTGCATGCCACAGAGGATTAGATTACCCCAGCGTGTCTCCCCAGTATGTGCTTACATAGATTTATATATATGGTATTTTACCTTGATATTCCTGTTGTTGTTTTGAGTTGTTCTACAGCCTCTTTTAGACAGTGAGCACTCATAATGGTGGCTTTGAGGTTCTGTTACTGCACAGTAAATATTTTGTGAGTTAAAGGATGAAAATATGAAAGAATATCTGATTGAACAGAAATCAAGGAGATGTTGGAGACAGGTGTAAGCTGCCTAAAGCACAGTTCATATTAAGGTCTTCTCACAGGAGGAAAAAATTCCAGTTCCTTCAATTTCTAGGAGATAAAAAGTTTTCATAGAAACTTAGTGCTAATTCTGGGAACAAAAAAATCTATTTAGGTCAGTAGAGAGCAGTAAGTTTGTGAGCATTTGGAAGTAAGCAGACAGATTTTTAGTTCTCACTTTGCCAGTAAGCTTTGTACACAGACTTCTGGTTCTAATCTGTTAAGGGTAAGAATAGGAAGGTTCCGCTATGTGATGAATGTTGCCTTCAGCTTAAAATATTATGCAACTTTCAAAGATTCAGAACTGTAAGGTTCAAGTGGAGACAGGATTTTTCTAGCATATCAACCTGTATCCTAGTTTCTAAAGATGTGAAACATTTTTTATCCTTTCCCCACTGCTTACCAAGGACCTCAAAAGCAAGTAATTTACATTTCAGGGTCAGTTCTGCAGATTCTTTGCACTAGCAGATATTTGTTTCTTCTCTAATTAACTGTATTTGCAAGCTATTAGGAATGCTTTCTTTGAACATGCAAGGAATCTGAGAAAACAGGAGGAGATGTGGATGGCTGCCACAGGCCAAGTTGAATGGTCTGGATGATTTTGATTATAGCTGATCATTCACACCTCTTTCCAAATTAGTGTCCAGCGATGTCACTTTGCAGTTTTAAATTGTCCATATAGAACACATTTATGAATATTTACATCACAGAAATCAGCAAAGCTGCAATCTTGGCTTTTTTTTCCCCCAGATTACCCCCACAGAGCCAGTATATCATCACAGCTCTGAATTATTTTATACTGTCACTTTTTGGGACAAAAAGAATTGTGTTGTCTGTGATAGAAACCTGGAAACATGCGTCAGTTGCAATCAAATTATACTTTGCAGCTTGGGATATTATGAAGCCTGCTGGCCTGGGACTTAAGCTCTGAGCTTTCATCCTGCTTCAGCTATCTCTGTCACCTGATATAAACTGCTTTATCTCCCTTGGACTCTGTATCAGTTGTAAAACAAAAACACTGGGTTAAATCATATGGGAGAAATTTTGCTACTGATTATCATTTTAGCTTTAGAAGGAATATATACTGAAAAATACTTGCCTGATAACACCCGTAAAATTACATAATGAAAAAAAAAGCCTGGATAATGTCTCTTAAGATGACAGATACTGTGTTATATTGATACAAGAGCACTCCTTTCACGCAGACCCAGTTACCTATTCAAGGCAAAAAGTTTTTTCAACCCTTGAATATTTACTTAAAATACAATATTTCATTAGCCTTTTATCTAAGTTTATCTCTGTGCTTTTGGTATCATTTGATATTCACACCCCTCTTTTCTCCTTTTCATATGCTTCCTCTGAGATGGTCTGAATCAATTCTGATCTGCACTGCAATTAAAAGAATGAATCAGCACTTATTCTCAAATGCTCATTATCTCAATTTGTCTTATTACTAATTTCTTTTTATTTCCCCATTTTTTTACATTTTTGTAAAAACTTTGTAGATAATTATGGCAATTTTTTTATATACTTTTGTTTAACTATAAGTTGCTAAGCAATTTTTCATTAGTATGAATGGGCAAGAAGACCGTCCCCGATAAAGTTACAGAGGAGGCGAAGCTTGTCTTCCTTGCTCTCTCTCTGTCTTCTATTTCTGGTAATAGCCATAACGAAAATGAGAGAAAACAATAAATAACCACCATTGGCTTAGTACTTACCATGTCCAAAGCTCATCATAGATTGACCTTTCCAGGAGCAGACATTAACACAGAGTTTGAAGTAGATGGTGTTCAACACCTATAGAAGGAAAAGTCCAATTGTAAGGCAGCCCACAAACCCTGAGAATAACTAACTGGTGGGAGCCCTGGAGTGAATATTGGTTGACAGAGTTGAACAACTCTTTTAGCCCTCACGTGGGGCTAAAAGGCTGAGCCTTGATACCCCTACCTTTGTCAGTTACCACATGTGGCCCACCCCAGGAAGGTCATGTCCTGAGGTGGGCTGTCCTTGGCAGCAGAGGGAGATCCTGAGATGTCTGACAGATGGCTTCCCTACATCTGGCAGAAACTCACTCTTGAATGAAGATTGGAGCAATGTAGCTACGTATTGACCATGCCCCATATACAACTTGTCCTGACAATTTCTGTCACTAGATGATAGAAAAATGAAAGATAATCCTTTCCCTGAGTAATAGATGATCCAATCAGTCTTCAGAAGAGTGATCCACTTAAAACTTCACATTTCTCAAAAATGTTGCCATTGTGTATCTGCGTCTTTAGAATGCTTGCTCTCCCTTTCTGAAGTGACTCCGATTAGGCTTTTGTCTGTGCCTCTTCATGGAACTGCTTCCACCCTTGTCAAGGTCATGAAAGATTAATATTTTCCCAGATTCAATGGTCAGTCCTCAGTTTGTATCTTATTTAAGCTTTCAGTAACATTTAGCCAAGTTGATTACTTTCTCTTTCTGTAAACACACTTTCTATGGCTTCTAAAACACCACTTTCTTACATTTTTCTTACCTAATAAACAGCAGTTTTTCAGTTTCCTTTGCCTAGTCTTCTCTTACTCGATGACTTCTAAATGTCTGCATGCCACAAGGCTAAGGTTTCGGCTTCTTGTCTTTCTGTCAAGATAGGGCACCTCATAAAGTACTGTGGGTTAAAATGCCATTTATATGTTGAAGGCCTCCAAACTATTTTGGTAGCAATCTGAAAGTCATTTATGCGGGATAGGACTAAGATGTTCAGCACTTAACTGAAGTCCTAACAAAATAATTAACTATGACTAAGCTTGCCCATGATCAGACAATGGCAGCTACATGATGACCACGACTTGACTACCAGTGATTAAAGAAAATATCAGTTGTAGAGGCAACCCTATTTTATTTTTATTGTATAATTAATTTTTACTTTAATAGTTTTTGGAGTACAGGTGGTTTTTGGTTGCATGGACAAGTTGTTTAGTGGTTATTTATGACATTTTGGTGTACCTATCACCCAAGCAGTGTGCACTATACCCAGTGTGTAGTCTTTTATCCTTTCCCTCAAGTCCGCAAAGACTATTATATTGTTATTATGCCTTTGCATCCTCCTATCTTAGCTCCAAATTATAAGTGAGAACATACGATGTTTAGTTTTTATTCCGGAATTACTTCAGTTAGAATAATGGCCTCCAGTTTTCTCCAAGTTGCTGCAAAAGATATTTTTGTTGTCGTCGTTGTTGTTTTTGGATGAGTAGTGGTCGATGTTGTACATATATCACATTTTCCTTACCTGTTTGTTGGTTCCTGGGCACTTAGGTTGGGTCCATATCTTTGCAATTGCAAATTGTGCCACTATAAACATGGGTGTGCAAATGTCTTTTTCATATAATGATTTTGTTTCCTTTGGATAGCTACCCAGTGGTGGAATTTCTGGATCAAATTGTTGTTCTACTTTTAGTTCTTTCAGAAATCTCTACACTGTTTTCCATAGTGGTTGTATTTGTTTACATTCCTGCCAGCAGTGTAAAAGTGTTCCCTTTTCAACACATCCATACCAACATCTATTGCTTTTTGACTTTTAAATTGTGGCCATACTTGCAGGATTAATGTGGTATCACATTGTGGTGGTCATTGGCATTTCCCTGATCATTAGTGACACTGAGCATTTTTTCATGTTTTTTAGCAGTTTGTATATCTTCTCTTGCGAATTGTCTATTCATGTTCTTTGCCCACCTTTTAATGAGATTGCTTTTTTCTTGCTGATTTGTTTAAGTTTATTGTAGCTTCTGGATAACTAGTCCTTTGTTGGATGTATAGTTTTTGAATATTTTGTCCCACTCTGTGGGTTGTCTGTTTACTCTGCTGGATATTTCTTTTGCTGTGCAGGAAATTTTTGGTTTAATTACTCATTTTTGTTTTTGTTACATTTGGTTTTGGGGACTTAGTCATGAATTCTTGCCTAAACCAATGTTTAGAGAAGTCTTTTCCAAACTTGTCAACTAGAATTTGTGTGGTTTCAGGTCTTAGATTTAAGCCTTTGATCCATCTTGAGTTGATGATTTCTTTCAACAGTGTTTTGCTTTGTAGTGTTCCTTGTAGAGATTTTTTTTTTTTTTACCTCTAAAAAGTACATATAAAATATATATATAAAATGTGTAAGTATATATAAAATATATTTTTTACCTCTAAAAATATGTAAGTATATATAAAAATATTTTTTACCTCTAAAAATACCTATATAAAATATATTTTTTACCTCTAAAATATTAGGTAAATATGTTTTACTTAAAATATATTTTTTACCTCTAAAATATGGAAGTATTTTTCATCATTATTTTTTGCATCTGTTGTAAAAGGAACTGAGTTCTTGATTTGATTCCCAAGTTGGTCAGCCTTGATTACAGCAATGCTACTGATTTATGTACATTGATTTTTGTATCCTGAGACTTTACTGAATTCATTTATCAGATCTAGGAGATTTTTGGATGAGTCTTAGGGTTTTCTAGGTATACAGTCAGTCATATCACTGGCGAACAGTGATAGTTTGACTTCCTGTTTTTCAATTTGGATGCCCTTTACTTTTTTCTCTTGTCTGATTGCTCTGGCCAGGACTTCCAGTACTATGTTGAATAGAAGTGCTGAAATGGGGCATCCTTGTCTTGTTCTAGTTCTCAGAAGAAATGCTTTCAACTTCTTCCCCTTCAGTATGATGTTCTCTATGGGTTGTCAGATATGGCTTTTATTACTTTGAGGTAAGTCCTTTCTATGCATACTTTTTGAGGGCTTTTATCATAAATGTTGGATTTTTATCCCATGCTTTTGCTGCATCTATTGAGATGAGCATGTAGTTTTTGTTTTCTGTTCTGTTCATGTGTTGTATCACATTTATTTACTTGCATGTGTTAAACCACCTCTCTGTCCGTCATATGAAACCCACCTGATTATGGTTTATTATCTTTTTGATATGCCTGAAAAATTTGGTAGCTAGTTTTTTATTGAGAATTTTTGCATCTGTGTTCATCAGGAATATTGGTCTGTAGTTTTCTTTTTTTGTTATGTCCTTTCATGGTTTTGGTATTAGGGTGATAATGGCTTCATAGAATGATCTAGGGGAGAATCCCTCTTTCTCTGTCTTTTAGAATAGTTTCAGTAGGATTGGTACTAATTCTTCTTAGAATTCAGCTGTGAATCCATCTGGTCCTGGACTTTTTTTATTGGCATTTTTTTAAATTACTGATTCAATTTTGCTCCTCATTATTGGTCATTCAGGATTTCTATTTCTTTCTGATTTAATACAAGAGGATAGTATATTTCCAAGAATTTATTTATCTCCTCTGATTTTTTCGAGCTTGTGTACATAAAGGTGTTCATAGTAGCCTTGAGTGATCTTTGTATTTCTGTGGTATAGGTTGTAATATCTCCAAATTCATTTCTAATTGAGCTTATTTGAATGTTTTCATTTCTTGGTTATTCTCACTAATGATCTATCCATTTTTTTTAATCTTTTCAAATAACTAGATTTTTGTTTCATTTATCTTTTGTATAGTATTTTTGTTTGTTTCAATTTCACGTGGTTCTGCTCTGATTTTTGTTATTTCTTTTTCTGCTGGATTTGGTTTTAATTTCTTCTTGTTACTCTTTCTTTGAGCTGTGACCTTAGATTGTCTATTTGTGCTATTTCAGACATTTTGATGTAGACATTTAATGCTATGAATTTTCTTAGTACCACTTTTTTGCTGTATGCCAGAGATTTTGATAAGTTGTATTGCGTTTTCATTCATTTAAAGAAATTTTTAAATTTTCATCTTGATTTTGTTAACCCAAAATTATTCAATAGCAGTTCATTTAATTTTCATGTATTTATATAGTTTGAGACTTTTGCAGTTGATTTTCAGTTTTATTCCACTGTGGTGTGAGAAGTTACCTGATATGATTTTTATTTTCTTAAGTTGATTGAGACATGTTTTGTGGCCTGTCATATTGTGTATCTTGGAGAATGTTCCATGTGCTGATGAGAAAAATGTATAATCCACATTGTTGGGAAGAGTGTTCTACAAATACCTGTTAAGTCTATTCATTGTAGGGTATAGTTTAAGTCCATTGTTTATTTCTTGCCTTTCTGTCTTGATGATCTGTTAGTTCTGTTAGCAGAGTTTTGAAATCACCCACTATTATGGTGTTGCTGTCCATCTTATTCTTAGGTCTAGTAGCAGTGGTTTTATAAATCTTGGAGTTCTAGTGTTAGGTACATATATATTTCGGATAGTAGTATTGTCCTGTTAGACTAATCCTTTCATCATTATATAGTGTCCTTCTTTGTATTTTTTTTTCTTTTTTTGAGACAGTCTTGCTCTGTCGCCAGTCTGTAGTGCAGTGGCACAATCTTGGCTCATTGCTGCCTCCACCTCCCAGGTTCAAGCAATTCCCCTACCTCAGCCTCCTGAACAGGTGGGACTACAGGTGCGTGCCACCATGCCCCGCTAACTTTTTGTATTTTAATAGAGATGGGTTTCACTGTGTTAGCTAGGATGGTCTCCATCTCCTGACCTCACGATCTGGCTGCCTTGACCTCCTAAAGTCCTGGGATCACAGGTGTAAGCCACCGCACCCAGCCCCTTTTTTCTCTCTCTTTCTTTCTCTCTCTCTCTCTTTCTTTCTTTCTTTCTTTCTTTCTTTCTTTCTTTCTTTCTTTCTTTCTTTCTTTCTTCTTTTTTTTTTTTCTTAACTGTTGTCGCTTTAAAGTCTGTTTTGTCTGATGTAAGAATAGTTACTCCTTCTCACTTTTGGTTTCCACTCGTATGGAAAAGACTTTTTCTGACCCTTTACCTTAAATTTATGTGATTCTTCATGTGTCATGTGGGTCCCTTGAGGACAGCAAGTATTTCCTTGGCGGTATTTTTATCCACTCTGTTATTCATCATCTTTTAAGTAGAGCATTTAGATCATTTATATTCAATATTAATATTGAGATATGAGGCACTGTTCTAGTCATGTTAGTTTTTTCCTAGATACTTTGTGTGTGTTGTTGTTTTTTTTTTTGTTTGTTTGTTTTTGTTTTTTTTAAAAAGCCTTATGACATTTATGCTTTAGGGAGGTTCTATTTTGGTACATATTGAACTTTTGTTTCAAAGTTTAGAACTCACTTTAGCATTTCTTGTAGTGCTGTTTTGGTAGTAACAAATTCTCTATTTGTTTGTCTGAAAAAGACTTTATCATGCCTTCATTTATGTTGCTTAGTTTTGCTGAATACAAAATTTTTGGCTAATAATTGTTTTCTTTAAGGAGGTTAAAGATAAGACCCTGAACCCTTCTAGCTTATAAGCTGTCTGCTGAGAAGTCTGTTATCTGATAGATTTTCCTCTATAGGTTACCTGATGCTTTTGTGTTAAGCTGTTAAGGCTCTTTGTTTTGTCTCGACATTAGAGAGCCTGATGGCTATGTGCCTTGGTGATGAATTTTTTGCAAAAATTTCTCAGAGGCTCTTTGACCTTCTTGTATTTGGATGTCTAGATCTCTAGGAAGGTCAGGGAAATTTCTCTCAATTATTTCCTCAAATAATTGTTCAAACCTCTAGACTTCTCCCTCAGAACAGCAATTAGTCTTAGGATTGGCTATTTTACATAATCTCATATCAAAAAATTTGTTCGTTTTTAAAAAATTATGTTTTTGTCTGATTGGGTTAATTCGAAAGCCTTGTTTCAAGCTCTGACTTTTTCTTCTACTTGTTTCTTCTATTCTGAATAATAGTTGATTGTTGAAATTTTTTTCCTGCATTTTGTATTTCCCTAAGTATGTCCTTCATTTCCAGAAATTCTGATTTTTTTTAATGATATCTGTTTCCTTGGATAATGTTTCATTCATTTCCTGAATTGTCTTTAAAATTTTTTAAAGTTGTTTTTCACGTTTCTCTTGTATCCCCTTGAGTATCTTAATAATCAACCTTCTGAATTCTTTATTTGGTATTTCAGAGATTTCTTCTTGGTTAAGATTCATTGCTTGGGAGCTAGTGTGATTTTCTGGGTATGTTACTAGGTCCCTGTTTCATCATATTACCAGAATTACTTTTCTGTTTTCTTCTCATTTAGGTAGACTGTTTCTTCAAATTATTCTTGAATTTATTTTTTATTGAACTGTTTTTTTTTTTAGTTTTTTTTCTCTTCTTAAGAATCTAATTTTAATGTTCACAGTTTATTTTAGCCTCATTTAATTATTGGTGTTTTTAGGGGTAAAGACTCTGCGTTCCTTAGTTACAGTGAGTCTTTGTGTGCTGGCTGTCTTAGAAGTTGATTGTAGTAGTTATGCATTTGGTGTGTGGGCAAGCTCACTGTCTCCTATGGGGTTACAATGGCAGGGATCTCTTGAAGCTTACCTCATTCTGCCATGGTGTACACTTTATTTTTTCCCCAGTATTTTATTTACTGAGTTGATGATTCAGGGAATAGAGGAGGTATCTTTGGGAAGGCACTGGTGTAGCTGAGGCACATGGGCAGAGGTCCCAGCCTTAATGAAGGTACCTGGGGGAGCTCTCAGTTAGATATGCTGAGGCACTATCAGCATGAAGGTTGGGAGCTCAGCCAGGCCTGTAGGAAAGCTATCCACCTCACAGCTTCACTTCTGTCCCCAGTGTTCCAGCTATTGGAATCAGACAGGCACCTCTTTTCCTCTATAGTAATGTGGATCTTTCAAATAGGAAGGAATTGTGACTGCCTGAATCTGGAAAATGTTCCTCCTGTGGGACTGCAATCACCATGAATTGTTCCAGGAAGGCTGTTTATAGATGCATTCATGCTTCTTTCCCACGGGAGAAGCCCCAGCTGCGTTTGCAGTGGTGTACTTGGGGGAAAAAAAGGATCCCTTCTCCAGGAACTTTCATAATAGCAGAGGCTGCCAGTCTGTTGGGTTAAAGTTGGGGACTTTCCTGACTATGCCCAGCACTGCAATTGTCTCTGGCTTCCCACCAGCAGAAAGATCTTGGACAGAGGGCCTACCATTCATATTCTTTTGTCCCACAGGATATTCCCTTGATATGATGCCCTTCCCCTCCCCCTAAGAGTGAGACTTCCTGAAAGCTGAACTGCAGTGATTGTTATTGCTCTTCTGGGTCTAGCCACCTAGTGGGGCTATCAGGCTCTCGGATATAGTGCTGGGGAAAGACTGCAAAAGGTCCAGTGACATGATCTGTCTTCATGTCTCCAAATAGTAGGTACCAGCACCTGCTCTGACAGAGGTGGCAGGGGAGTGATGTAGACTTTGTAAAATTCCTTAATTGTAGATGAGTTTAGTGTGCTGGCTTTTTCCAATTCTGGTTATGCTAGCAGTGAACTTGTCATGTTGACAGACTCAGGACCTCTGGTTAGCCAGCGTGTTGCAGGCAGTTCTGTTAGGTGAGATCCTGCCGCCACTTCCTCCTTCCTGGGAATGGTGTTATCCTTTCCAGAAGTGTTGTAATGGCCTGAGTTGTTTAGCCTCCAGCCACGTGGTGGTGCTTCCAAGAGAGAACCAGCTGCACTGTTGGCAGTGGGGTTTGAGCTTTCCCTGAATTGGCTAGGGAAAGTATTCTGGTTTCTCAGGTGATAGGCAGGTCTATAAAGCTTTCAAAAGTTGATGTCCTGTGTGTTCAGCCATAGAACAGGTAGAGAAATAGCATCATGTAGGGACAGGATTAGGTAGGTCTGAGCTCTGGCTCTCCTTGGGCGCTGCCTGCCATGGACATTGTTGAGAATGGGGTGTGGTTCTCAGGCCCCTGGGGTAATGTTCCTGAAGGGAGCATAACTGCCTCTGCTGTGCAAGAGTTTACAAAGGGACTGGGAAGTAGTGGACAGCAGTCAGTCTCACCCAGCTCCCATGCAGTTGGCAAGGCTAGTCTCATTCCTGCAGTGACCCACTAACAGTGCCAGCTGCAGATCTTGGCACTCTGTAAACAGAACTCAGAGCTGCCCCAGACCACAGGCTTTCCCTCAGAGACAGCAAGCACAGCAGCTTTCAGGCCACGCCCACCCCATCTGCTCATAAGTTTGGCCACCCAGCTCCTGTCTGCCACAAACTTCCCATTTGCCCCTGGGTTCTGTTCAAGGGAGTTCGCCCCCATCAAAATTATATCATAAATTTCAGTTGGGAACTTCCTTCACCCTGTGACTCCTCTCTGTGTTCACTGGCTGACTTTCCCAAGGGCCCCTGTGAATTATAGTCAAGGATGGCTTTCCTGGGCTTGACTGGAGATTGGGAAGGCTGGCAAGTCTCTCCCCCCTGCTACTTCTACATTTGTATTTCACACTGCTCCCAAAATCCATTCTGGTTCTTGATCGGGTTCAGTAAGGCCTTCCTCCGTGCATGGTTTGGATTTTCAGATTCCGTAGTGTGGATATATGCTCAGATGCAGGCTCTCCCTCTCTCACACTCTGGGAACTTAGGTTTTCACCTGTCTCACGAAGTAGACTGCAGCCTGCAGCTTTTTTGAAAGGATCTGAGGATTCTTTTAGCTTTCCTGGTGAGTTCCTGTGATGTGATCTCTCTTCATGTCTCCCAACAGTAGATACCAGCACCTGCTCCGATGGAGGTAGCAGGGGAGTAACATAGACTCTGTGAATCTTTGATTGTAGATGGGTTTAGTGGTTCTTGGGGAAAAAAAAAAATATATATATATATATATATATATATATATATATATATATAATATTCATATTCACAGTGTGAATCTCTACCCACTATTCTATCCTTTCAAGTGCCAGAGGCATACTGGTAGTGCTTGCTATATGCCATCTTGAAAAAATAGAAAGGCAACCCTCTTTTAGAGAATTGTTAAGGCATGTTTGGAAAATGAGCCTTGGAATCAATACAGTGGGGCACATTCCTCTGCTTATTCTATATTCTTTCTCGCACAGCTTGAGACAACCCAAACTCACCATTGCCACAACAGAATATTTAGCTCACTAACCCCTGAAATTTACTCCTACTCAGTTTTCCCCAAGATCGCTCATTAGACATATCATGTTCCCAGTCACTCAGGCAAAACAAAAGAAAAAAATAAGCTGTTTTAAATTTCCCATTTCTTTGACACCCCAAATTGAACTTAGCCATAAGTCTTGTCAGTTCTTCGTTATTAAATAATTCTCAACTGTCTGCTTCCTACTCCACTCTACTACGTTCCCTTTACAACAGCATCACCTTTTGTCCAGAGAGCCAATGAGTCTCCCTGTTTCTATTCCTTAACACTATCTTTAAATCTTAAATAAGATCATGGTCCTCTCTACTTCACAACCTTTCAATGGTTTACCCCACACCAATAATTAAAGCCTATGTCTTTACATTGATCTTCAAAGCCCCACATGGATGGGCCCTGCCAATCTTCCCATCTCAGGTATCATTCTACAGTTGCTACATCGGCTTTCTCACTCTTTCTCAGCAAGGACAGGCTACTTACTTCTTCATCCTACAGAGCCTTTGCAATTGCCTGCACTTCTTCCTGGAACACTCCAATACCACCTCTAGGCAAAGCGCTTTCTTCACTTTTTTTTTTTTTTTTTTTTTTGAAACAGAGTCTTGCTGTGTCACCAGGCAGGAGTGCAGTGGCATTAGCTCACTGCAACTCCACCTCCCAGGTGCAAGCAAACTCTTCTGTCTCAGCTTCTCTAGTAGCTGGGACTATAAGCATACACCACCATGCTCAGCTAATTTTTGTCTTTTTAGTAGAGACAGTGTTTCAACATGTTGGCCAGGATGGTCTCGAAGTCCTAACCTTGTGATCCTCCCACCTTCGCTTCCCAAAGTGCTGGGATTACAGGCATAAGCCACCACCCCCGCCTGCTTTCTTTACCTCTATTCCCATCTCTGTGCACCAGTTCCCTTGGTCAGAGAAGCTATCATTGTCCATTTTACCTAAATAGTACATTCCCCCTCCCACCAGCCCCCAGCCAGTTTCTGACTTCTTTCTGTGCTTTATTTCCTAGGCAAAAAAACTTATTTTCACTTGGAATTATATTACATATCTCTACTTTTATTTGTATGATTTTTTGAGACTGTAAGCTTCCCCAGTGAAGTCAAAGTTTTGATCCATCTTAATCACATCCACAACAGCAGCTGGCACACAGTCAAATCTGAGTGCTTATTTAATGAATAAATTCACACTGATCGGGGCAGAAGAACGTGGGTCTAAATCTTGGCTGGCTGCTTTCCATGTTGTGGTTGTTCTTATTAACTTTGTTTTCTCATCTGTTAAATGGGAAGATAATACTTAGTTCACACAGTTTTGGTAAAAAGTTCTTAAAAGATTTTGGATATGAAGTATTATATGTAGTACAGAACTAAAAGTATCAGTTTTTTTATTTGTAATTTCTTTATAATGTAGAAATGATAAATTGTTACTTGCTACTGTTATACAAGTTGAAACTACCATCAAATGAAATAATGAGGGCACTTTGAATACTCATTTATGAAATACAAAGCTTTTTATTTTTCCACACAGGAAGTGTAAAGGAAAACTAGAAAATATCACTCTTCATTTTGTAATTGGTCCTTTCTTCAAACGATCGATAGAAAGAGTTTTACCTTATTTTTTATTCTAGGTAATCATAAAGAACATGTTTAGGTAATATGAAGATACAAATAATTTTCTACTGAAGTCAGGAAAAGAGCCAGCCAGAAGTTCATAATTTTGAGGCATCATGATATTTTGTTCTGTTTCCCCATAGCTTGGTCCTTAAAAAGAGACTTACATAATAGCAGGATTCAGACAAGTGGATTAAGGTAAAGAAATGCGTCAATCAAATCACATTTATTTTAAATGTGCCAGACAGACCTCCAGCCTTCAGTTTTTCCCTCACATTTGGCTAAGCTCCATTGTTAGAAATGGACTCCCTTTGGAATTTCAAATGCTTTTTTGGTTTAACATTGCAAATCAAATTAGAATACAGTTTCTTTCTTTCTCTTTCTTTCTCTCTTTCTTTCTTTCTCTCTTCCTTTCTTTCCCTTTTCCTTTCCTTTCCTCCCTTCTTTTCCCTCCTTTCCTTCTTTCTCTCACTCTTTCCATCCCTCTCTCCCTTCCTTCCTTCCTTCTTCTCTTTCTCTCTCACACAGTGAAGAGTTCTGTATTTATCTGATCATATCCAAGCCTGATGGCTTGGAAAGAGATAAGCGAACATTAGCATTTCTGCTTATCTTTATTTTTACATTTATTTATATTTTGCTCATTTTATAGATTCAATAATTTAAAAATATATAAACTATATAAAATATTAAAATGTATATATAATATATAGATACTATATACTTAATAAGTAGCATATATATTAAAATTTGGAACTATGTAATTACATACATAGGTAGCACATGGTAAAGATATATTTTATTTATCAACAGAATGAAATCTGAACTCCTTTTTAATGCATCAGATAAAACCTTCAATTGACTTTTTTTCCCTTCTGCAATTTTTTGCACTTAAATAAAATAGCATAGAAATGTTTTGAGTTCCTGCACACTTGGTGTAGTCTCGTGCCTCTCTGCATTTGCATCTCTAGGTTCTCAGCCTGGAAACTCTTTTTCTTCTCTGCCTACAAATTCTTACACCAAATGTCAATTGAACCTCAGCTTCTTTGGGAAGTGCTCCCTGACTTTTTAAACAGCTTTATTGAAATATAATTTACACACCATAAAATTCACATATTTAAAGTGTACGATTCAGTCTTTTTAGTACGTTTAGAGTTGTGTCCTCATCACTACCATTTAATTCCAGAACATCATCGTCCCAAGGGAAACCCTTGGCCTATTAACAGCCACTCTCCACTCTTTCTGATTTGAAAACATTCTGCACCCACAGTAATCAAAACAGTGTAGCAGTAAGACAAGGTTAAAGGTATATCATACATATTTCAGTTCTATGTAATTGAGGGGTCAGAAGTAAATCCTTTCGTGTATAGTTCAGTGGTTTCCAACAAAAGAACCATAACAATTAAGTGGGGAAAGGACAGTATTTTTAGAAAAACTTTGCTAGTCATCCCCTTCCACACTCTCTTGTGGAAGCCTGTCTTCCCCTCTTAAACTCCATTTCTTCCTCTATTCCCTTCCACTCAGGGTGAAAGCTGCTTTCCTCTCCTGAATTCCATCTTTCTGGATTCTCTCACTCAGTGTGAGAGTTAGCGGTTTCTTTCTCTTTCCTTCTCCTGTTTCTCTCTTTTAAATAAATCACTTTCTACCAACAAACAAAAACTTTGCTGGTGTTAATTGGATATCCACATTCAGACGAATGAAGTTGGCTGGCAGCTTCATATATTACACAAACATTAACTTAAAATGGATTATGGATCTAAATGTAAGCCCATTTGTTTTGTAAATGTACTATCAAAGTGAGAAGGCTGGGTGTGGTGGCTCATCCATAATCCCAGAGCTTTGAGAGGTCAAGGCATGAGAGTCACTGGAGTTCAGCAGTTTGAGATCAGACTGGGAAACATAGGAAACTTATCTTTACAAAATAACCAGAACCAAAAAATCAGCCTACCTACTCTGTGGCTGAGATGGGAGGATTGTTTGAGCTTGGAAGTTCAAGGCTAAAGGGAGCTACGATTGTGGCACCGCATTCCAGCCTGGGTGACAGAACAAGATCATGTCTTTAAAGAGAAAAAAGTGAAGAGAACCTACAGAATGGGAGAACATATTTGAAAATCTTATATCTGGCAAGAAACTTGTATCTAGAATACAAAAATAACTCTTCAATGTGATACTCAATGTGATAATAAAAAGTAAACCCAATTAAAAACGTGCAAACAATGTGAAGAGACATTTCTGCAAAGAAGTTATAGAAATGGCCAATAAACACACGAAAAGATATTTAACATCCTTAGCCATTAGGAAAATGCAAATCAAAACCACAAGAAAGCTCTTCATATCCACTAGTATGGCTATAATGGGAAATATACAAAATAAAAGTGTTGAAAGAGTGTGAGCTACTATACCCTGACACCAAAAAATACTGTCAGATAAAACTAAGAAGAATACAAAACAGAAAACTTTAATGAATAGACTGTAACTCACTTAAGTGTTTTCTATATTCCAAGTCTAACTTGCTCTTTAGAACTCAAGTTTCCAGAGACTTTTTAGAGAATGTCATCATTTTTGATTGGCCATTGTGGCTCATGCCTGTAATTCCAACATTTTAGGAGGCTGAGATAGCAGAATAACTTAAGTCCAGGAGTGTGTTACCAGCCTGGGCAACATAGTGAGGCTCTATCTCTATTTAAAAAAAGGAAAAGTAAATACAATAAAACATATCATGATTATTTTAAGGAAGTCAATTCAGCTGTGCAAATTCTTTCCTATTCAACCAGAAAAAGATCTGTACCCACAAATTTGCTATAGTGATGCTTACATATCTTAGTGTTTATGCACAAACGTGTTGGTTCCTGATAGCTATTCAGAGTGCACTTTTTGCTGAAATACAGTGACAAAGTTGTCCTTCAAACTTCACCATCACTCTGACTCTCAGTGCCATTCCTTCTTTACCCTAAATCATCTTCTCTCTTCTCCTTTTACTTCGACCTGAATCCGTTTTCAGGAAACTTTGTTGATAATCGCTTATAAATGTTAGCCTCTAGGCTTATTCCCCAAGGGGGCTGGAGTTTTCAGTCTGACTGAGTCTCAGCAAAGCAGTGATGGAAAAGTTTAAAGGCCAATGCCTCAGCAAGTTCATCATGTGGACCACGAGCTTGTCCGCTTAATCATAACCATGATCTTACCTTCCTCACAAGTCTGAGGATATCTTCTGTTAAAACGCATGTGCTGAATAAAGAGACACCCACCCCCTCCAAAGCAGGCTGTGTGTGTTGCTCACCCAGGTGTGGGCAAACTGAGTCTGAAAAGGGAGTCAGAGAAAGGCAGTGGGATAGGAGTTTGTTTTGTAGGTTTGGGTGGGCAGTAGGAAGTTATAGAAGTTACATTTTAGGATGGTTTTTTGCAAGCTGGGAGGGGGTGGTAGTATGTGGAGTCACAAGGTTAACCAAGTTCGGTTACAAAGTCCAATGGCTTTTTATCAATTAGGGCGGGAATAAGGAAAACTAGAGAATGTCTCAAAGCTAAGTGGGCACTGCAGGGATGGATTCTTTCATCCTCTTTCGTGGTCTTCCAGTTACTTCAGATTTTCCAGGAACTCATCTGGAGTGTCACTGCAGGTCACAGAGGTTAACATGGTGTCCATGGCACTGTCAGCCCAAAAGGCCTTACATTCCTGTCTTTTTATGTTAGCAATATAAAGGAATAAAATGAAAAGTGGAGGGCAGTGGAATATTAGGAAGACTGGCAAAGAGGGGTGATGGGCCAATGTTTCTCAGGGCTTCTTCGACTGGGATTGGGGGCAGCACCGAAACCAAAAAATGGGAAAGAATTTAGACTGCTGGAAGACTTCAGGGCAAGGGGTGATATTGCGGGGTTATTAGAGCATTTGTCATATTGACTGATTGGTTATCAGTTGTATATGATTTTGTAGGAAGTGAGAGATTAATCAGAAAACACAGGGTCCAAATAAGAGAAGGAGAAAAACAACAGCGGACTAAAGACCGAAAGAAGCCATGATGCCCAGTTAGAGTTTCCAGCCAGTCCAGCCAGCTCCAGAATAAACGTTTGCCTGATTAGCAAGCGTTTGGGCTCTGTAATTTATTGATGGCACCATATACGAGGCCAGAATAGTTTCAGTAATAAAAACAGTATCCTTCATTTAGGAATAGGCAAAGACCTCCTTTTTCAGCAGTTAGTAAATCAAGACCTCTGTGGCTTTGGAGGACAACCGCAGCTAGGGAATTTACTTGAGTTTGAAGAAGGGATAGTGATGGAGTTAATTCCGCAATGCTAGCAGGGAAATCATTAGAGAGGCTGTGGAAGGTGACACTTGAAGTGGTGAGGCTTGCTATGCCCGTGCCGAGTGCAGTAGTGTTTCCTAACCCTACAAGTAAGGGGATCAATGGAACGACCCGCTTGTGTTGTCAGGACCACAAGGGGGACAGGGTGGCAAACTGAATTTTGGGAGTAAGAAAAACTAGGGTACAAGTGCCTATCCAGTTGATAGGAAGGCAGATGTAAGAAGAGGACCCACAGAGGAAAAAAAAGTCCTTGGCTTAGACAGAACTGGAAGTGTAAACTGAAAAGGTGAGAAAGTGTTCTAGGGGGGCTGGGGTCTTATACCCAGATACCAATGAAGCCAGCAAGCGCTGAGGCTGTTAAAGGTTGTAGTGGGGTTTGGTAGGGTAACTGTGTGGAGGGGGAGCTTTTTGTCCATGTTGTATGAGGAAGCATGTGGTATTTATAAGTAACCATTTACTTTCATTAACAAGATTGAGTATGAGCAGGGAATGGGAGCGAGATTAAGAGTGAGTATAAAAGAAAGGAAGACAACTTTATTGGGGTGGAAGAATTATCTGAAGATAATACACTGAAGATTATCCACTCTAAGAATTAAGGGTGACAGCCTGAGGGTAAAACCATGAAATATCAGCTATAATTGCCTAGAGGAAAAGTGTGAACCGGCAACTTAAACAGAAGCAGGGCGTGTAAAAGTAAATGAGTACAGTGAATTTGAGTAGAGTTGAGACAGAAAATAACACTTTCTGAGGTCTGGTTTAAGTAGTAGGGGCAACTGCGTTAAACAGTGGTGTTAGGGAGAAGATGCCTAATGAAAGTAAAAGGTATGTTCGGTTTATATAGGGTTACTCTTCCGCTTCGGGGGGTACAGGTGAGATTCAGAGAAGTGGGGGAGAGTACTTGAGACTTCCAGGAGGAAGTGGGGGAGTCAGGCCTATTATCTGATGGACACAGCTTTATCCTGGAATGATGGACCCACTGGGGAGGGTCTTGAAGAGAGACAGTGATTGGGGTGCTATAGATGGCCAGGAAGGGTCCTGTCCATCGAGGTTGCCAGAGGGTTAGGCTTTTAACTAGGTGGGTATCTGGAGTGGATAAGAGGAAATTAGTAGCCTGGCAAATTTCATATCTGGCCTGTTGGAGGACTGGAATATCATCACACCAAGAGGACTGGTGTCTGGAATAAGGCTATGCCAAGCAGAAAAGTGCAGCCGTATAGGAATTCAAAGGGGACATATCCTGTGGGTTCTTTAGGACTGGCTCGAATCCTGAGTCCTCTGCAGTGGATAACTCCAGCATTGGCTGGGAGGAGAGTGGCCTTAAGGAGGGCCTTTATTAAAAGGTCATTGATAATAGAGGACCCTTGTGTGGTGAGAAAACCTCTAAAAACCTCTTTTTGCCCATATGGCAGTATGGTGGTGTAGGATGTGGAAGGCATACTTAGAGTCAGTATAGAAATTAACGTGTAGTCCTTTGGCAATAGAGCACGGGTTTCAATAAATAATTAAGTTGGAGGAGGCGAGGGGTGGAAAGTAAGTGTGTAAGGTGTGAAGAGGAAACTTTGGAGGTCGTGAGAGCTGTACAGGGTAAGTGGGGCATAGCCTGTGATTCTGAGTGATTCTAAGAGTATCAGGGTGGCAGCTGCTGCCACGTGTAGGCATGAGGGCCAGTCTGGGACTAAGTTGTTTGGATAAAAAGGCTACAGGCCATGGGCCTGGCTCCTGTGTAAGGATTCCAAGGGCACAGACATTTATTTCTGCTGTGTAGAGATAGAAGGGTTGAGAGGAGTTGGCGAGTGCGAAAGTAGGGGCAGTCTCAAAGGCCTTTTTTAGAGAATGGAAGGAAGAGTGGGGGAAGGAATTTTTGGTCTATGGGGTCAGCTGAGTTTCCTTTTGTACGTTCATAAAGTGGTTTGGTTAGGGAGGCAAAACCTGGCATCTAGAGGCAAATGTATCCTACAATGCCTAGGAAGGAGGGAAGCTGTTGTTCTGTGGATGGGGCTGAGGTTTGGGAAATTAACTGGACACGGTTGGCAGGGAGAGCACGTGTGTGCTGGTGAAGGATTATAACAGATGGGGAAGATATTTGGGCTTTAGAAAAAAGTGTTTTTGAGGTCAAGAATGGAATAGTGAGTTGTGGAAGGGGATGTGGAAGATAGGAGGGCATAGGGTTTTGGTACGCCCAGGTGGATGGGAAGTACAATCTGATTGAGGTAGAGGACTTGGACTAATCTGTAGAATTTTTCTGGCTCTTTGGACAGGTAGGATAGGGAAATTGGAAGGAGATCTTGTGGGAATTAAAAGGCCATGTTGCAATAGGTGGGTGATAACAGGCTTTAGGCCTTTTAAAGCCTGTTGGGGGTGGGGTGCTGGTGCTAAGCCAGGTAAGGGTGGTTAGGATTTAAGGGGATGATGTGGGGTGAGTGACTTGCATCAGTGGATGGGGAGGTAGTGTCCCACACCCTAGGGTTAAGGTAGGGGGACATAAGGGGAACTATTAAAGGAGGTACAGGTTTGGGGAGGCTGCTGGCAATGAGATGTGGCTGTAGCCCAGGAATCATTAAAGAGGCAGGCAGTTTTGCTAAGATATCTTGGCCTAACAAGGAAACTGGACAAGAGGGCATAATTAGGAAAAAATATGAAAAGGAGTACTTGCCTAATTGACACCAGAGTTAGGGAGTTTTCAGAGGCCTGGAGGGCTTTCCATCGATCCCACAGCAGTTATGGAGGCCAAGGAAACAGGTCCTTGAAAAGAGGCAACGTGGTGTGGGTGGTCCCCATGTTAAGAAGGGGATGGGTTTACCCTCCACTGTGAGTTACCCAAAACTCGGCATCCATGGTGGTCCAGGGGGCCTCCGAGATGTTCGAGCAGCAACAGCTTCAGCCGCCAAGCTGAGGAGACCTGGTAAAAATTCAGTCCTGGGAGCTTTGGGTTGGAGCTCCATGAGCTCCAGGAGCAGTGACATGAGTTGGACATTCTGACTTTCCATGGGGGCCTCCGTACAGATGAGGCAGGCTTAGGAGGAATCCTGGGCTGTGAGTATTCCTTGGCCCAGTGGCCAGGTTTCCAACATTTGAAGCAAGGTCTGGGAGGGGTGGCTGGATGCTGCAGTCTGGGTGCTTGAAGTCCTTGTGAATCAGTGGTATGGCTGGGGTTTGCGCTATGGCAGAGGCAGGCATTTGTAATTCTGAGATTCGCTGCCACTGGGCAGCTTTTTTCCTGTTAATGAACACCTTGGAGGCGAGGTTGATTAATTCCTGTTGTGGGGTTTGAGGGCAATAATCTAATTTCTATAGCTTTTTGTAATGTCAGGGGCTGATTGGGTGATAAAATGCATATTAAGCATTTCTCAGGGGTAAGAGTGGAATGATGACATTTAAGTCACTCCAGGTGAGGTTACAGGACTGGATTAAGTATAAGAGAATCTGATGAAAAGGAGCCTAATTGTTAGCCGACTTGCGAAATGTCGAAGAAAGAGGAAGGAATGTGTACCCTTAACCATGCCTTTGGCTCCAGCCACTTTTTGAAGAGGGAATTGTTGGGGCAGAGGTGTTAGCCGCAGCACTAAACTGTAAGCCGGACAGAGTATGAGGTGGGGAGGTGACAGGAGAGGTATAAGGAGGTGGGTTGTGGGCAGAGGAAGAGGAGGGAGACTCTGGTTGGGGGTGGTTAAGTCCTGGATTAGGGCCTGGTTTGGACAGGCAGGGAGGAGAAAGCTCAGAAGGGTTGGTGGACAAGGAGGATGCTAGGTTGCTGGCAGAGGCAGAGGGGCAGACAGAAGGGAGAGAAGGAAAATTTGAAATGAGTTGCATTGACACCAGAGATTAGGGTGGGATTGGTGTGTAAAAAAAAAAAAAAAAAAAAAAAAAACTGTCTGGACATAGGGAATTTCAGACCGTTTGCCCATTTTATGACATAAGTTGTCTAGACCAGCAGAATGGAAACGTCTAAGGTATTTTTTTCTGGCCATTTAGAGCCATTGTCCAATTTACATTGTGGCGAAGCGGTATTACAGAAAGAAATAAGATGCTTAGGTTTTAGGTCAGGTGATAGCTGGAGGGGTCTCAGGTTTTTAGAAGGCAGACTAAGGGAGAGGAGGGAGGAAGGGAGGGTGGGAGGTTGCCCATAGTTTAAGAAGAGCGGCAGAGACTAGGAAAGTGAATGTGCGACCAAGCAGCTTAGCAGGCGTCCCAGACTAAACCTTGGTATGAACTTCGGGTGAATCGGTCAAAGAGGGCATCCTCTGCATTGATCCATCACCTGTGAGTGCCAGTGAGTGACCAGAGCAGACATCTCTGCAATGATCAGTCACCGAGGGAAGACTGTCTTCCAAGTTCTGTGACCTACGTACAATTTTTTTTCTAGTTATGAACCTCACGGGAGGTCCTGTCTTTCTTGCCTCTGCTGAAAGGAAGAAGGAGGCTGAGAGGTAGTGAGAAGTGCTAAACAGTTGAGGCAAATCGCTTATCTGATCTGAGGATGGTGAGTGGGTCTGTAGTCTGGTCTGATGAACCTAGGTCAGGGGTAGGTCCCTTCATAGAGAGAGCACAAGGAGAACAGGGATGGGGAGTTTGGTCTCCCATAGGAATTCCCCTGTCCCTGCTTTCAGCACCAAATGTTACAATGTGCATGCTGAATGCAGAGACCCCCAAATAGGCTTTGTGTGAGCAACATGGCTGTTTATTCACCTGGGGGCGGGCAGGCAAAGTCTGAAAAGGGAGTGAGCGAAGGGTGGTGAGATAGGAGTGGGTTTTATAGGTTTGGAATGTCCAGCGGAAAGTTACAGAAGTTACAGTTTAAGGCTTTTTTTTTTTTGCAAGCTGGGAGGGGGTAATAGGGTGTGGAGTCACAGTTGACCAAGGTTGGTTACAAAGTCCAATGGCCTTATCAATTGGGATGGGAATAAGGAGCAATAGAGAACGTCTCAAAGCTAAGTAGACACTGCAGGGGTTGATCAATTCTCTTTTCATGGCCTTCCAGTTGCTTGAGATTTTCCAGGAACTATCTGGAGTGTCTGTGCAGGTCACAGAGGTTTACATGGGTTCTCTGGTGCTATCAGTCAGCCTAAAAGACCTTACATCTTCAAATATAAAATATTTTGGAGGTCTCTGGCACAGAGCTGGGAAGCCAACATCAACAAAAACTTTCTGGAGAGAAAGGCAGAAATACTTCATTAGATGAGACCTTTCACTCCACTCTCAGCAAGCACGCAGCTCAAGGACGTCTAAATCTGTGTTACATGGAATATGATTTATTCTTAAGCTTGAGTCAAATAGCACTTAAATATTTCTATTTGTTCTTACAGGTGGAGTGTATATCCATGTTTTAAGAATGAATCTTGGGTAAATTTGCTCAACTCTCAGAATCTTAACCCAGTAACAGGCGTAAGTCGCATGAGCAATGACCAGTTACAAAAACAAGCAAAACAGCAATCACACAACATGCTTCAATTAGCTCGCTCTCTCTCTTTTGGCTTATTACAGTCACTTTTCTCAGAAGTATGATCTTGAAAGCTGGCTAAGGCAGATTTATTTCCACAGATTAAAGGGATCGTGGTCCTTATTTTGGGGATTGTACACGGAGGAGAAATACTTAAAAAATATATCCCATTCACACTTATCTCCTGCAGTCCGCGCTTTGCAGTGAGCTTGTGTAGTGATTGTCAGCTCTGGATATTCGTGCGCTGACAGAATGATGTATGAAAGCCCCATGTCAGCAGAGTAGCATCTGCTACAAACATCCAATCTGCCTCTATTTACCGGAATTCTGACAGACATCTCTTTCGTTTTACTTGATGCTTTCCTTTGCATAGACTCTACTTGTTTGTTTTAGATAAACCTTGAATGAATAAGAACATAAGTAACTTTGGAAAAAGAAAACAAAATGCCAGAGGACTTACTGAAAATGAAAACTGGCCTCCTAAAGGAAAATAAATCCACTTAAGAAGCATAAATAGCCACTACTGATATGGGCGTTGACTGAGGCAATGGATAAATATCTGATACTGGTCATGGAGAACACAGTAATATCTACCATTTATGAAGCAGCTATTGTGGGTTCTGTTTGGTAGTAGGAGCTTTTTATGTAATATGAATTATCCCTGTTATCACCACCATCTATCAAAGGCCTCCTGTGCATGTGGTCCTGACCTAGATACCACTCACCTGCTGTATTGGTGCAAGAATAGCCTTTAGCTCGCCTATTTCACACTGTGCAGCGATCATTTATTTTGTGGCAGTTATATATATGGTATTCTGTTTGATGTTCTACATTTAGTATGAGGGTAAAGTAGTAATAACTATAACACTAGGCACTGTCTCTTAAATAACCACTATGTATGTGGCATTATGCTATATATATAGGGAAGAAAATAATATTGGTCACCAGATGATGAACATCTGTTTGCTACGCAATGTGCCAGCATTGTTCAAACTGGTACATTCAACTTGAGAAAGCTTTACAGTAAAGGAAACTGAGACACGGGGGTGTTAAATGCATTTTCCAAAGTCACACAGCTAAGTTTAGGGGCTTCCACTGAACTTGAGTGAGGCTGATTCTGCAGCATGATCACGCCCCAATCTGCTGCACAGTGTGTGTGTGGTGTGTGTGTGGGTGTGCGGGCACACACACATGACCACAGTGGACTCATTTTATGCTGCTCTATGCATCTGAAACAAAGGCTCTTGACAAAAGATTCATAATCTCACAGCTTATCTTTTAAGAATTAACTACAATTACAAGTTGTTTATAGCTGAAAGAGTTCTTAAAAATGGAATCTGATTTATTCAAACTATGATTAAGGTAAAGGATTTGATCTTTAACATAATTTTTTTAGTCTTACTCATTCAAGAAAAGGATATTTTTCTTACCTACTTCATTTGTAGAAAATATGAACCAGAGTTCAGCCAAATATAAAACAATCATACCTATTTGTAGGTAGATCAACCACAATTTAAAAAAAAAAAAAAAAAAAAAAACAGCCAGGCATGGTGGCTCACCCTGTAATCCCAGCACTTTGGGAAGCAGAGGAGATCACAGGAGGCCAGGACTTAGAGACCAGCCTGTCCAAAGTGGTGAAACCCCCTTTCTAGTAAAACTACACAAATTAACTAGGCATGGTGGTATGTACCTGTAGTCCCAGCTACTTGGGAGGCTGAGACATAAGAATTGCCTGAACCGGGGAGAGGGAGGTTGCTGATTGTGCCACTTCACTTAAGCCTGGGCCACAGAATGAGACCTTGTCATAAAAACAAACAAAACCTTGAGTTTCAACAGAGCAAGCCAAGCAAATGGGACACCTACTATTGTCTATAATGAGAAGAAGAAGAAGAATAAAGACCACAAGCAATTGTGGCTCCTTTGATCACTACCCTTCTTTTATATGGGCTCAGATCTAACCAACAACTTCATTATATATAGTTAACATGTCTGTGATAATTATGGTGTTGGTATTTTGCCCGGTGATGCATATTATTAGTACATTCTCAGTATTTCTAGATCATGAAAAGCAAAGAATCTTAAAGATACAAGTATTTGAACTAGCGTATTATTTTGGTAAGGGCTAACATGTAGGAAAGTTCAGAAGAGTATTTGCTTGGTTGTTTTTTATCTGTCTTGACTCTTGGAAAATCCCACCTTCCATACCCAGAGACTATCACTCCATGGCTATGATTGTCCAACATAATTTTCTGTCCAAGGGTATCAGGAATCCTTCATCTCTCATTAGCTTTGGCTACTTGAATTACTTGGGAGGAGGAATCAAGATACAGTGGTGGCGAGGTGGAAGAGAAGAAGGGGATGCTTGCAGAAAAAAGCTACTATAGTTTCCCCTCAAATCACAATTCATAAGTATCCATCTACTCCTAGTTGATGTTTGGATTGAGAGTAATCAGAGTTATTAATGAGTGATCTATGGAATTTTATGACTCATATCTTAGGTATTAAGGAGGAAAAGGAAACTACTATATATAAATTTAGAACTCCATACTGGCCAATTATGCTTATCAATATCATATATTATCCTATTACCATTTTAAACTTTTAAAGTATGCTCTAGAATTATATAGATTTTATATAGGAAGAAATAAAAGATTAGAAAAGTTTTTTAATTGCTTTAAATTTAGAGAACAAGTAGGTGGATTAGTGTGGATTCACAGCCTGGTATACTTTCCTCAAAGATGACTTTTCTACCTCACCACACATACCTTTACAAATAACTTTAGGAAAAATGTAAAAGCAAAATATTTTTACAGGAATATGTTTTTTTTCTACACCCCTTTTCTTCCTTATACAAAATTACCTTGTACTAACTTCCTCACTTGCCCATGTAATAATCTGATTATTATATATGCCTCCATGTAATTGATGTTAAATTATTACGTACCTTTCACCATGGGAGGTTACAATGAGAAATTACTTTTTTACTTAAGAATTATTGAGACTGTAATAATATTTCAATTGAAGAAAGAGACTTGAGAGGGGAAGGAGCTAGAAATTAGCCCATGTAGGTGACCAACCACCAACTAAGCATGCCTCATCAGCCAATAGAGGTTCCAGGAAAGCTAGTGCTGTCTTTGGCAGTGGAATGAACTCGGTGCTCAACAGCAGATGGTGTCAGTACCACTTTACTTCATGCTCATTGCATTGCATTTTATAATAATCGTATAAATCTTGAATAAAACCCTTTAAAATTACCAATATAAACTACAGATAAAGAGAGACCAAGAAGGTAGCAGGGTGCAACTGAAGATGTATGAAGAGAAGAGTTGAAGTATTTAGCTTGTGACAAAGACTTAGGTTAGCATGATTGCTGTTTTCAATTACGAAGTGGCCTGTTTTAAGGAAAAATTGTTAGACCTCTTATTTTTATTTCTTCTTTATTTTGTAGCCTAGAGAAAAAATAACATCTATATGTGAAAATTATTAGGTGTTATATTTTGGTTTAATGAAAGCAAGAATTTTCAGATTACTAAAGGTGTCCTAAAATGGAATGAACTGCTTGGTGAGGCAGTAAATTTCCCACCACTGGAAGTGTGTAGTGAGAGGCTACAGGGTCACTTATTTGGAATTGATAACTCTGGTTTGAGGGTTAATATAGATGACCTAATGTCCCTTCCCATTCTGAGAGTCTATGATTTGATATTTGGCTGTGTGTTCCAAGAATGTTTTAGTGTGATTACTATAGCCAGAGCCAATTTGGTGGGTCTATGACCAACTTGGCAGCCTCTTGATAATTTTTGGTATTTTGTTATAGTTTTCATTATATATGTGTGTGTGTGTGTGTGTGCGTGCGCGCGTATGTACATGTATATATATATACACACACGTATATATATACACACATATATATACACACACACTCATACACATATATATACACATATATATGTATACACACTTACGTACACACACACACACACACACACACACACACACACACACACATTAATCTCTGGGGTACATGTGCAGAACGTTGCAGGTGTGTTACATAGGTATACAAATGCCATGGTGGTTTGCTGCCTCCATCCCCCATCACTTATATCAGATATTGCTTCCAATGTTATCCCTCCCAAACCTCCCCACCCACCTCTGTCCCTCCCCTGACCCCCCACCCCCCAACAAACCCCAGTGTGTGATGTTCCCTTCCTTGTGTCCATGTGCTCTCATTGTTTGACATCCACTTATGAGTGAGAATATGTGGTGTTTGGCTTTCTGTTCTTGTGTCAGTTTGCTGAGACTGATGGTTTCCAGCTTCATCCATGTACCTGCAAAGGACATGAACTCATCCTTTTTTATGGCTACATAGTATTCCGTGGTATATATGTGCCACCTTTTTTTTATCCAGTCTATCATTGAAGGGCATTTGGGTTGGTTCCAAATCTTTGCTATATGAACAGTGCCGCAATAAACATACATGTACGTGTGTCTTTGTAGTTGAATGTTTTATAATCCTTTGGGTATATACCCAGTAATGGGATTGCTAGGTCAAATGGTATTTCTATTTCTAGATCTTTGAGGAATCGCCAGACTGTCTTTCACAATGGTTGAACTAATTTACACTCCCACCAACAGTGTAAAATAATTCCTATTTCTCTACATCCTCTCCAGGATCTGTTGTCTTTTAATTTTTTAATTATCGCCATTCTAACTGGTATGAGATGGTATTTCAATGTAGTTTTGATTTGCATTTTTCTAATGATGAGTGATGATTAGCTTTTTTCATACGTTTGTTGGCTGTATAAATGTCTTCTTTTGAGAAGTGTCTGTTCATATCCTTCACTCACTTTTCGATGGGGTTGTTTCATTCTTTTCTTGTAAATTTGTTTAAGTGTCAATTCTAGTTATTAGCCCTTTGTCAGATGGATAGATTGCAAAAATGTTTTTCCGTTCTGATGATTGCTGGTTCATTCTAATTATAGTTTCTTTGGCCATGCAGAAGCTCTTAAGTTTAATTAGATCCCATTTGTCTATTTGGTTTTTGTTGCCATTGCTTTTGGTGTTTTCGTCATAAAGTTCTTGCCTATGCCTATGTCCTGAATGGTATTGCCTAGATTTTCTTCTAGGATTTTTATGGTGATCAGTCTTATGTTTAAATCTTTAATCTATCTGGAGTTAATTTTTGTATAAGGTGTAAGGAATGGATCCAGTTTCAGCTTTCTGCATATGGCTAGCCAGTTTTTCCAACGCCACTTATTAAATAGGGAATTCTTTCCCCATTGCTTGTTTTTGTCAGGTTGTCAAAGATTAGATGGTTGTAAATGTGTGACATTACTTCTGAGGCTTCTGTTATGTCCCATTGGTCTATATCTCTGTTTTGGTACTAATACTATACTATTTTGATTACAATAGTCTTGTAGTATAGTTTGAAGTCAGGTAGTGTGATGCCTCCAGCATTGTTCTTTTGCTTAGGATAGTCTTGGCAATGTGGCTCTTTTTTTGGTTTCATATGAAGTTTAAGGTGGTTTTCTTCAATTGTGTGAAGAAAGCCAATGGTAGCTTGAAGGAGATAGCGTTAAACCTGCAAATTACTTTCGGCAGTATGGCGATTTTCAGGATATTGATTCTTCTTAACCATGAGCATGGAATGCTTTTCCATCTGTTTGTTTCCTCTCTTATTTCCTTGAGCAGTGGTTTGTAGTTCTCCTTGAAGAGGTTCTTCACATCTCTTGTTGTATTCCTAGGTATTGTATTCCTAGGTATTTTGTTATCTCTGTAGCAATTGTGAATGAGAGTTCACTCATGATTTGGCCCTCTGTCTGTTATTGGTGTAGAGGAATGCTTGTGATTTTTGTACATTGATTACGTATCCTGAGACTTTGCTAAAGTTGCTTATCAGCTTAGAGATTTTGGGCTGAGAGGATGGTGTCTTCTAAATAGACAATCATGTCGTCTGCAAATAGAGACAATTTGAGTTCTTCTCTTTCTTTTTGAATACACTTTATTTTTTTTTCTTGCCTGATTGCTCTGGCTAGAGCTTCCAATACTATGTTGAATATGAGTGATGAGAGAGGGCATCCTTGTACCAGTTTTCAAAGGGAATGCTTCCAGTTTTTGCCCATTTAGTATGATATTGCCTGTGGGTTGGTTGTAAATAGCTTTTATTATTTTGAGATATTTTATTATTTTGTTCCATCTATACCTAATATATTGAGAGGTTTTAACATAAAGGGCTGTTCAATTTTGTTGAAGACCTTCTCTGCATGTATTGAGATAATCATGTGATTTTTGTCTTTGGTTCTGTTTGTGATGAATTACATTTATAGATTTGTGGATGCTGAACCAGACTTGTGTCCCTGGGATGAAGCCAACTTGAGTGTAATGGATAAACTTTTTGATGTGCTGTGGGATTCAGTTTGCCAGTATTTTATTGAAGATTTTTGCATCAATGTTCATCGTGGATATTGGCCTGAAATTTTCTTTTTTTTTTTT
>NW_016107482.1:1819704-1836399 GCF_001604975.1 Cebus imitator | reverse complement strand
TCCTGCCTCAGCCTCCTGAGTAGCTGGGATTACAGGCACGTGCCACCATGCCCAGCTAATTTTTTGTATTTTTAGTAGAGACGGGGTTTCACCATGTTGACCAGGATGGTCTCGATCCCTTGACCTCGTGATCCACCCGCCTCGGCCTCCCAAAGTGCTGGGATTACAGGCGTGAGCCACCGCGCCCGGCCGGCCTGAAATTTTCTTAATTGTGCTTTTTGGCATCAGGGTGATATTGGTCTCATAAAATGAGTTACAGAGAATTCCCTCTCTTTGTATTGTTTGGAATAGTTTCAGAAGGAATGGTGCTAGCTCCTCTTTGTATCTCTGGTAGAATTCAGCTGTGAACCTGTCTGGTCCTGTAATTTTTTTGGTTGATAGGTTATTAAATACTGCCTCAACTTTATACCTTGTTATTGGTCTATTTGGGGATTCAACTTCTTCCTGTTTTAGTTTTGGGAGAGTGTAAGTGTCCAGGAATTTATCCATTTCTTCTTGATTTACTGGTTTATGTGCACAGAGGTGTTTGTAGTAATCTCTGATGGTAATTTGTATTTCTGTGGAATTGGCAGTGATAGCCCCTTTATCATTTTTTATTGCATCTATTTGATTCTTCTCTCTCTTCTTTTTTATTAGTCTGGCCCGTGGTCTATTTTGTCGATCTTTTAAAAAGCAAAAAACAAAACAAAACAAAACAGCTCCAAGATTTATTGATTTTTTTTTTTTTTGAAGTTTGTGTCTCTACCTCCTTCAGTTCTTCTCTGAACTTAGTTATTTCCTGTCTTCTGCTAGCTTTTGAGCTTGTTTAATCTTGCTCCTCTAGTTCTTTTAATCATATCATTAGTGTGTCAATTTTAGATCTTTCCTAGCTTCTCCTGTGGGCATTTAGTGCTATAAATTTCCCTCTAGACACTGCTTTAAATGTGTACCAGAGATTTTGATTGCACCGTGGTCTGAGAGACTGGTTGTTGTGATTTCCATTATTTTGCACATGCTGAGGAGTGATTTATTTCCCATTATGTGGTCAAGTTTAGAGTAAGTGTGATGTAGTGCTGAGAAGAATGTATATTCTGTGGATTTGGGGTGGAGAGTTCTGTAGATGTCTATTAGATCTGCTTGGTCCAGATCTGTGTTCAAGTCCTGGACATCTTTGTTAATTTTCTGTCTTATTGATCTGTCTAATATTGACAGTGAAGTGTTAAAGTCTCCCAGTATTATTGTGTGGGAGTCTAAATCTATTTGTAGGTCATTAAGAACTTGCTTTATGTATCTGGGGGCTCCTGTATTTGGTGCATATATATTTAGGATAGGTAACTCTTCTTGTTGCATTGTTCCCTTTACCATTATGTAATGCTCTTCTTTATCTCTTTTGATCTTTGTTGATTTAAAGTCTGTTTCATCAGAGACTAGGATTGCAACCGCTTCCTTTTTTTTTTTTTTCTCTCTCCAATTGCTTGGTAAACTTCCACCATCCCTTTATTTTGAGCCTATGTGTGTCTTTGCACATGAGATGGGTCTTGAATCTTTATTCAATTTGCCAGTCTGTGTTTTTTAATTGAGGTATTTAGCCCATTTAATTTAAGGTTAATATTGTTATGTGTGAATTTGATCTAGCCATTTTGATGCTAGCCGGTTATTTTGCCCATTAGTTCATGCAGTTTCTTCGTAGTGTTGATAGTCTTTACAATTTGGTATGCTTTTGCAGTGGCTGATACTGGTCGTTTCTTTCCATGTTTAGTGCTTCCTTCAGGAGCTCTTGTAAGGCAGGCCTGGTGGTGTTGACATCTGTCAGCAGTTGCTTGTCTGTAAAGGATTTTATTTCTCCTTCACCTAGGAAGCTTAGTTTGGCTAGATATGAAATTATGTGTTGGAAATTCCTTTTTAAAATTATGTTGAATATTGGCTCCCACTCTCTTCTGGCCTGTAGGGTTTCTGCTGAGAGGTCTGCTGTGAGTCTGATGGTCTTCCCTTTGTGGGTAACTCAACCTTTCTCTCTGGCTTCCTTTAGCATCTTTTCCTTCATTTTCATCCTGGTGAATCTGATGGTTATATGCCTTGGGGTTGCTCTTCTCAAGGAATATCTTTGTGGTATTCTCTGTATTTCCTGAATTTGAATGTTGGAGTGCTTTGCTATGGTGGCGAAGTTCTCCTGGATAATATCCTGAAGAGTGTTTTCCAACTTGGTTTCATTCTCTCCATCACATTCATGTACACTGATCAAATGTATATTTGGTCTTTTCACATAATCCCCTATTTCGTGGAGGCTTTGTTTGTTTATTTTCACTCTTTTTTTCTCTAATCTTGCCTTCTTGCTTTATTTCATTGAGTTGATCTTCAATCTCTGATATCCTTTCTTCTGCTTGATTGATTAGGCTATTGACACTTGTGTATGCTTCACAAAGTTCTCATGCTGTGTTTTTCAGCTCCATTAAAGCATTTATGTTCCTCTCTATGCTGGCTATTCTGTTTAGCATTTTGTCTAACCTTTTTTCAAGGTCCTTAGTTTCCTTGCATTGGGCTAGAACATGATCCTTTAGCTAAGAGAAGTTTGTTATTACCCACCTTCTGAAGCCTGCTTCTGTGAATTCATCAAACTCATTCTCTATCCGGTTTTTTTTTTCCCTTGCTGGTGAGGAGTTGTGATCCCGTGGAGGAGAAGAGGTGTTCTGTTTTTTGGCAATTTCAGCCTTTTCCACTTGTTTCTTCCAATCTTCATGGATTTATCTACCTTTGTCTTTGAAGTTGGTGACTTTCAGTTGGGGTCTCTGAGTGGACATCCTCTCTGTTGATGTTGAAGCTATTTATTTCTGTTTTTTTAGTTTTCCATCTGTCAGACCTCTCTGCTGCAGGTCTGCTGGAGGTCCACTCCAGTCCCTGCTTGCCTGAAAATCACCTGCAGTGGCTGCAAAATAGCAAAGATTGCTGCCTGTTCACTTCTCTGGTAGCTTTGACCCAGAAAGTTACCTGCCAGATGTCAGCCAGAGCTCTCCTGTATGTGGTGTCTATTAGTCAGGATAAACAGGGGTCAGGGAGCCACTTGAGCAGGCAGTCTGTCCCTTATCAGAGCTCAAGTGCTGTGCTGTATGCTCCATTAGTCCCTTCAGAGCTACTGGGCTGGAATGTTTAAGTCTGTTGAAGCGGGACCCACACTGACCTTTTTCCCAGGTGCTCTGTCCCAGGAATGTGGGGGCTTTATAAGTCCACAATGAGCTACTGCCTTTTTTCAGAGAAAAGACTTTATTCCTGTCCAGCAAGAAGGGAGTTCAGTCACAGTCTGCCTGGAGAGGCTTTGCTGAGCTGCTGTGGGCTCCACCCAGTTGCTGTATAAAATTCCCTGCGACTTTGTTTACACAGGCTAGTTTAGAATCGCCTACCTGAGCCTCAGTAATGGCAGACGCCCCTCTCCCCACCAATCTCTAACGTACCAGGTCAAGCTCAGACTGCTGTGCTGGCTGCAAGAATTTCAAGCCAGTTCTTAGCTTGCTGGCTTTTGTGGCAGTGAGACCCACTGAGCCAGATCACTTGGCTCCGTGGCTTCAGCTCCTTTTTTTTTTTCAGGGGAATGAGCAGTTCTGTCTCACTGGCATTTCAGGCACCACTGGGGTCTGAGATAGAAGGGACAAAAAAAAAAAACAAACCCCAAAAACTAATGCAGCTACAGTGGCTGTCCAGTTTTGTGCTGGAAACCTGGGACGCTGGAGCAGTAGGGACTGGAGGGAATCTCCTGGTCTGTGGGTTGTGAAGACCATGGGAAAAGTGCAGTATCTAAGCCAGGGTGCAGAATATCCAGAAAAGTCCCTAGGAGATGGAGTTCTCCGCCCCCTTGCACTTCCCAGGTAAGGCAACTCCCCACCCTGCTTCAGTTTGCCCTCCTTGGGCTACTCCCACTGTCTAGTAAATCCCAATGAAATGAACCTGGTACCTTGGTTGGAAATGTGAAGATCACTTGCTTTAGGTGTTACTTTTGCTGGGAACTGCAGACTGGAGCTGTTTCTATACCGCCATCTTGGCAGAAGTCTTGTTATTTGTTATATATCTTTTTAAAGTCTATTAAAATTGGAGTAAATAAATTGGCCCTTTTGTGTTGATTAGTGGCTCCTGTCCTAACAGAGCTCCTTCCCACAGAAAGAGCAGTTGATGATAAAGTACATTGAATTGAGGCCCAATCACTATCCTGAAGAATCATTTTTTTCTGTACATAGTGCAAATTTTTTTCACTATTTACAATTCGTGAAATTATGAACGCTTGAAAGAGAATTAGGATCACATAGAAGGCAATTCTGAAATGGATTTGCAGCACTACAAGGTTGTGGATTTATGAGAAATGAACACACACTCATTCTCTTTCTCTCAATCTCTCTCAATTTATTTACCCAAGAATATAGAACTAAATAGAAGTGAGAATCTACTTGTCCCTTATGTCCATATGAGGCATAGAACTATGGTTGACAGTTTCCATACTGGTAGGACCCTTGAAAAATATATTTAATACTTGAATTTGACATTATAAATGTGTTGAAGTACAATAAATGAGAAGAAAATATAGTGTTAAGAGATCCCTCCTGGCTACTTGAATATATGAAAACCACATATATGATATATCCTAGGCCATTCAAGTCTTAATTATTTTGATGAACTTGATGCTTTTCTTTTTCATTTTAACTGAATGTATATATCTTATTGGATTTTGTGTGTATTTAGTCTTCTGGTTGAAATAGTGATTTGTTATTTCTTGGGTGCATTAAAGATTTTCAGCGTGCTTTGGGCCTCATCACTGTATTGCCTTGGCATGCAACACTTTCCAATCTTCTGTTACCTGCTTATTCATCTGTTGTTTACCCTCTTTTCCATATCATTAATATCAATGACAAATTAAATGCAACCTAACTCTCAGCTGCATAGCACCTCCTAAGAAAGCCTCCTAGCTGAATAAGCTTTCATTTATCACCTGACTTTAGATCTAGCAGGTTGGTCATTCTTCAATTCATGAAACAATGCTTCAAATACAATCCTAGCTGAATTCATGTTTCCAATTATCTAATAGAATTAAGACTTTTTTATCTTTTGTCTATTGTTAACATTGATGATACAAAGTCAGGGATAAGTTTGTTCTACAGTAATATGCATGTTCTTAATCATAAATGCATCATACTCTTGAAACATATTCATTTGCTCTTATATTTCATTTCTGTTAATAACTCTGATGTTTGGCATTAAATATAGAAGAGGATGCTGAAGATCAGCTGTTGCTTCTGCAACTTGAAGGAAAGTACCCCAATAGACTTCTTTTACTATTTTTTTTTTACAAAATATTATTTTTATTATTTTGCTTTTCACATTTGGGAGGTTCCAGATGCAAATACAGTGGCTTGAGAAATTCATTGGTCATAGCCTTTCAAGATATTCAATCACCCATTTCTTGCATGGCTCCAAAGGAAACTCTCATGTGTGATGAATCAATGTACTGATCACAGTTTTAGTTCTTTATCATCTGTTTAATATGTAGAGAAAGGACAGGTTTTCTTGAAAAAGATAGACTTTTGATATTTCTCCCTGCAAGATTATTTATTTCCTCTTATTGAATAGATCAGAAGGATAGCATTCGATGAAAGATTTTTCCTTTTTCCAAAGTATTTTAAACCTTTTTTTTTTCTGCAATTCACTGATTTGTCTACCAAAACTATCTTCTCAATTTAAATTTCTCCATCTGTCAGATAGAAAAAAACTATAATTTACTTGGAAGATGATCTGTTTAGTTTTTGCCTGTGATTATAGTACCAAAATTGAGAAGACCTTGTAAGTCATAATAATAGTACAGGATTTCATTGCTTCAAGATGCACATAAAATGTTTTAAAATAACATATTAAGTATCATTTATTTATAACCTAATCTCTAGATGTTAAGGAAGAAATTGGAATCTTATAAAATATTTTGAAAAAATTTAATGTGAGTTATGAAAAGACAGGCTGGGCGTGGTGGCTCATGCCTGTAATCCCAGCACTTTGGGAGGCCGAGGCAGGTAGATCATGAGGTCAGGAGGTTAACAGCAGCCTGGCCAATATGATGAAACCCCATCTCTACTAAAAATATAAAACTTAGCTGGGCATGGTGATGCACGCCTGTAGCCCTAGCTACTCAGAAGTCTGTGGCAGAAGAATCATTTCATCCCAGGAGGCAGAGGTTCTAGCACTGAGCTCAGATTGCACCACTGCACTCCAGCCTGGTTGACAGAGCGAGATGCCATTAAAAAAAAAAAAGATAAATAGTAATAATAAATGTTATTAATATTGTATTATTTTTGATAAAACCTGACCAGAAAATAAGATCATGGCTTCTATAAGTTTCAATGATTCTGTGATTATGTGGTCTAGTCATATCTATTTGTGTCTTATTTGATAGTTTTTATAGAATCTCAGAAGAATGTATCTTTATACAACATTACCTGAGAAAGGAAAATATATCTTAGTTCTATAGAGAAATAAGTAAATTGGCTAAAATGAGGTCCATTTTTCTGTTCTCTGAGATCATAATGTATTTACTGATTTTATGACATTTGCCATACTAATACTATTGTTAATATATCTAGTCTGTGAGTTCTGGAAGCAGAGAGTATAAATTTTATTTTAATAAATGCAGGAGGTGGGACAAAACATTTACTGAATGAATGATATTCCTATTCTACATTCCTAGTCTTTTCCACTTCAAGAAAGATACTCAGTATCACAAGTTTCATGTGCTGTACAAACTTCCTGTCATGAATGTGAAGCTAAGACCTGTCTATATTTTCTTCTTGTATATCAGCTCATTTATATTACCAAGCAGAATAATTCAGCTGTCTTGTGAATGCATTAGTCAGCTTCTCTATGGACTTAATTCTCTCTCTCTCTAGTATCCTGCTCTTTCCCTCTTTCTCTTTCATACATCTGCATCCTGTTCTCCATAAGAAGACTGCACTGAATTTCTTTCTGACTCATAAAATACTCTTCCCAATTTTCCCCATCAGTCTATTTGTTTAACATCTATTTGAATGGTTTCACTTTGCCTTTTCTCTTTGAATCTGTGAATCTTAGAATTTAAAGAGGTGACTTCAGCAATAATTGAGTTGTATGCTTTTGTTTTTGAGTTGTAAAAACAAAAGCATTGAAAGTGGGAGAGGATAGAAAGATGACCCACAATTGCAGTCTGATCCTTTTTACCCTGGATGAATGTTTGTCATTTGATTTGGTAACCCACGCTCTTAAATACCTTCCTGTGTCTCAGGAATCCTCCATTTAAGAATCAGAGGCTAGCTGGGTGTGGTGACTCATGCTTCTAATCCCAGCACTTTGGGAGGCCAAGGTGGGTGGATCACTTGAGGTCAGCGGTTTGAGACCAGACTGACCAACATGATAAAACTCCATCTCTACTTAAAAAAAAAAAAAAAAAGTACCATAGCCAGGTGTGGTAGGCACCTGTAATCCCAGCTACTCAGAAGGCTAAGGCAGGAGAATTGCTCTAACTTGGAAGGGGGAGGTTGCAGTGATCTAAGATGGCATCACTGCACTCCAGCCTGTGTGACAGAGCAAGACTCTGTCTAAAAAAAAAATAATAATAAAAAATAAAATTAAAAAAAAAAAAAAACAGATGCTGCCTCATACTCTAGAACTGAAATTGCCACATGCCAACTGTTATATCCTTTTCCAAGTTGTTAGGAAGGCTAAGGCTCTGCTATCAGATGCACCCACATTAGACCTTAAGTTGGAAGCTGGTAATAGGACCAAAGTGGGGCTCCCCAGTTTACCTGACAGAGGAGGCAGCTGCGTGGACTTTCTTGAAGCAGCAGTTGCATGATTTCCAGGGTTTTCTCATAATAAAGGTCATGATAATGTAGACAGCACTGGCCTCCTTCACTGCACCAGTTCTGTGGTGTAGTTTTGATCATTGTAAATGCTTAATTCTCTAGGATTCCTTGAGATTCTGTCACCGTATTTGTTTTCTGTTGCATTCAGCCAAGTCAATTTTGTTGTTTGAACTGTTTTTTTTTTTAACCTGCTTAATTAACTTCTTAGTACTACTGCCACTTGCAATTATATTTATCTTGCTAATTTCCTAAATGTCTGCTGCTCCCACTAGAATGTAAGCTTTGTGAAGGCAGAAACATCATCTATCTTGCTTTCGTCATCTTGCTAGCTTTCTAAATGGAGGGTATATCATAGAAATACACCCTTTCTATTTCAACAGAGCTTCACTCATAGCAAGTGAGTGGGAAATATTTATAAATCAACATTTATATTCATTAATATATAAATATTCATATATTAATATTTATTAATAAATTAATATAAATATAAATATTAACATAAATATTAAATATATTTAAATAGATTTTTTTTTCTCTTCTGAAAAAAAAACCCTTTTGTTGTTAAGTTATTTTTATTCCCTCAAATACCTATTTTGATTATTTGGATACGTGATTTTTTTCCTCATTTTTCATTTTGTTTTTGCTAATCCTATATTTGATTTTTCTTAAATATCTCGTGGTCTCTTGGCTGTTCATCTATAGTTATGGCTTAAGGCAAATGTCATTTAGCATAAGAAGCCATCATCAGGCTGGGTGCAGTGGCTTATGCCTGTAATCCCAGCACATTGGGAGGCCAAAGCGGATAGATCACAAGGTCAAAAGACTGAGACCATCCTGGCCAACATGATGAAACCCCAGCTCTACTAAAAATACAAAAATTAGCTGGGTGTGGTGGCAGGCACTGTAGTCTCAGCTATTCGGGAGGGTGAGGCAGGAGAATCGTTTGAACCCCGAAGGCAGAGTTTGTAGTAACCTGAGGCTGTGCCAATGTGCTCCTGCCCAGGCAGCAGAGCAAGACTCAGTCTCAAAATAAATAAATAAATAAATAAATAAAAATAGTCATCATGGGTTTCCTCTGTTCTTGGTCGGTCTCTGTACCCATAGGTTTCTGCTTGAAGAGGGCGAGGGCTCATTATAAGTTTATATGTGTGGATGATCTGTTTGCTTCGAAGAAAAGTAAGCATGAGATTTTCTATCCCACTTCCTATCCATAGTTTTAAAGACTAAGTCCTTATGTTAGGTACAAACCAGGAGTTCTGGCTCTCCCGAGACAGATAATAAGGCATTACTGGATGGGAATCCTCTCCTTCTGGATGAGCAGCTACTCTCTGCTGCCTGTATCTGTGCGTGGGGAGGATTGAGGGAGTGATAATCTGGCAGCTCTGATTAATGAATCCCCTGATCTTCACCCTCTTTCTGCTCGAATTTCTCTTCCTATCCACCTCAAACCACAGAGTCTTCATTGTGAGTAAAACAGCCCCAGCTCCCAACTTCCCGTAGCTTCTGTATCTTAGATTTTAGCATAGTTGCAAGGTCCTATTCTCTTTCTGTCTTCCAGAATGTCAGCAAAAAACACTGGTGCCCTTCCTCTCCTTTTCCCTGTTACTTATTGTCCTTTGTGTATTTTCTATATAATTTCACTAAAGTTTGGGAAGGTTGGTAGATAAATGGTACAAATCAGCTTGCATCTTAAGCAAAGAATGAAAAGAAGATAACATGTGTATTCCTAAATTACACTTCAGTCATTCTGAATAGAGCACATAGTAATAAATCCACAAATACTTTTAAAATTAATTTCTGCTGCAGTAGTGTATGCAGGTCCAGGTATGTAGGTCAGAATTGAAGATGGTTCGCTTTAGAGAAGATTTGGTTAAAGCGTTTGTTCAAGGCATGTCCCCTTTCTTCCTTCCATCTTTCCCTTCCTTTCCTTCCTTCCCTTCCCTTTCTTTCCTTTCCATTCTTTCTTTCCTTTCCATTTTTTCATTTCCTTTCTTTCCTTCCTTCCTTTCCCTCCTTTCCTTCCTTTCTTCTCACTCTGCCACCCATGCTGGAGTGCAGTGCCATGATTTCAGCTCACTACAACCTCCCCGTCCCGGGTTCAAGCGATTCTCCTGCTTTAGCCTCCTGAGTAGCTGGGAGTACAGGTATGGACCACCATGCCTGGCTAATTTTGGTAGTTTTAGTAGAGATGGGGTTTCACCACATTGACCAGGCTGGTCTTGAATTCCCAACCTCAAGTGATCTGCTCACCTTGACCTCCCAAAGTGCTGAGATTACAGGCATGAGCCACCGTGCCCGGCCAGCCTGTTCCCTTTCACAGCATCTCTGAAAATGAGCCCGGCCCTTGTTTATACATACTTCTAATTGATTAGGTGGTAAATATTCAATAAACATACATTAGGAGAAGAGAAAAATAAGAAATAAAGGAAAGAAGCAAATAGTATACATTATTTTATTTTGTAATAAATAAGTTTGAGAGCTTGTTTTATGCCAGATATGGTATAGGTGCTACAGTTAGAATAGCCTTTGTTCTTGTTGAGGTCAGCCTATCAATTTCATTTGCCTTAACTATCAAAACAATAAGATGGTGCAATGTAATCAGGGATTCTTTTAATACCCTCCTCTCGCCAAATATTTTTTTTTCTATTTTTTCTGGACTAAAAATCCTTTGCAATGCATGATGCTAATACCAGTTAATTTAAAGAGTGATTTTCCCTGCCAAGATAAATTGTAATAATTCCATCTTACATATCAAAATCCAACAGGAAGCTAATTGTCTTTGAATCAAAAGACCCAAAGACATTCAGTGTCTCTGCAGCAAACATCAAATGCAACCCCAGGAAAATATTTGATCATGAGTCATAAAGATCTGTTCTGGGCCATGAATTATATTTAGGGGGGACAGTAAACACACTTTGCTTTCAGGTTTATATCTTCAGCAGGCTCATTTTCTCAGGTGTTAATATGAAGAGATGTAAATAGCCCAGGAACTACTTTTTGAAACACAAGCTATAAAATTAATGATCTTTGCCAAAGATTCCCTCATTTCTCATCACGATAAACAAATTGGACATAAAATAGCCTGGCTGGATGTGCCTTTGCTGGTGGATAAGTATATGTTGGGGGGAGTTTTGGGTAGTGGGTAGTACTATACCTTTATTTAGCAAAGGGGAGAAGAGAAGAAAATTAAAAAAAAAAGCCAAAATATTGTAAAAATACATGCAGAAAGGCAATGTGAAAAAATAAAAAAAAAAAAAAAGCAGTGCTTTAAATTATATTGATCTAAAAATGACAGGTGTTCATTAGAATACCCAAAAGACATAAACTGAGATAATCAAACTCATGGCTTACATGTAAGGTGGATATGTGAAAGTTTAATTTGAAAATCATCCCATTGGCAAGGTAAGGGGGTGCCGAATCTAAGCGGTGTGAAGCTGTGAACCTGTCAGCTTGAACATGATTGCTCACTGAAACAGGGGCCTCTGCCAGGGAAGGCCCATTTTTAATTTATTTTTCTCCTTTGTAAACTATCTGCTGTACAGAATGACGGAATGTGGCATGACTACACAGACCTTGCTAGAGACAGAAGACAGGGACCAAATTCCTTTACTAGAAAGGATAACAAAACATTACAAACATTAAAACATAACTTTATTTTTTTAATTTTCTGCAAAAAATTAAAGGTCAGTCTTAGTCAATGCTTAAATTTTCTAAAATTTATTAAGAGGAAATATATACAGAGATTGTATATACACAGGTAGTGTTTTAATACATGCACATAGATAAGATTTCCATTTTATCATGAAATTTGATTCAGTTACATGTGTTTATTTTTATTCAGATGTCTATCATTTATTACGGAAAAGCCACCTATAAAATCGATTAAGCCCATCAGAAATATTTGCTGAACTGAATCCAGATAATTTTATGTTCATCAGAATTCTCTGTGGTAATAAATGTGGTGGAAAAATAATCTTTAAAAAGAAATGGATGAATAAACATACAAAGAAATAAATAGCAGAAAATTATTTCTCTAGTTAAAAAACCACACCTCAATGAATATGAATTACTTGTTGAGTGATCTAAAGGCTCATTCATACCTCCAAAGCATAACATTGGAGGATGTTATCCTTTGGTGGTATGAATAAGCCTTTAGATCCAAAACTAGATATCTTACATAAATTAATTTTTCACAGTAATCCTGTCAGGTAGGTACTATTATTATTTTGATTGTGTAGATGATGGCACAACTATAGAAGAGAAAGGTTGAATAATCTTCCCAAAGTCCCTCTGTTGCCAAGTAGTACAGCCAGGATTTGAACCAAAGCCATCTGGCCTCTTGTCCAGAGCTTCTCAAGAATGTGAACAGTGAGTACTCAGTGGGTGATGCCTATACACACAAGAATGCGGAATGAATTGGAGCCCAGTGTGTGAATTATCCTTTCTCAATTGGTTATCCTCCATGTCCTCCATCTTGTGTATCTCAGATAACTACATGTGACCACAAAGAAATGGATACAGTGGAAAGAGATAGATAAACAGTATTCCTGTCTTTGACAGATATTTAATCTTGAAAAGGAGATTGGAAGTTGGGCTTCATTGAAGAGACCAGCTTTTCACAAATGGAGAGGTGATTAAGAAGATTCTAATTAATAAAACTCTGGAAATGAGATCAATATCTAATAAGCCTCTCCCCACTTCTAAGTGAAGATCTTCATCCCACAAGAGCCTAAGTTATTGGCATGGCCATCCTCATTTAACAGATGAGAACATTTCATTTCTGAGAGATTAAGCAGCTCGTTTGACATTGCAGGTATGAGCAGAAACAGAACAAGATTTTAATTAGAATCCGTGTAATTCCCAATTTTATGTTCTTCCCCTAGGAAAAATTCCATGATAGCTGGTGACTGTATTCAGCTTAGCGAATGGAACCAGGCTGGGTGGCACAAAGAATCTGTATTCAGTGCAGTTTGAGCCATTGTCGGTGTGGGGTGGATTTGGACCATTGTTACTGTGTGTCAAATTTTACACAGTTAAGTCTCTCTCAGTGGAAAATGGGAGGAGTGGCTCTGTGTGTGAGTGTTTGTGTGGGGATGCTGGCTGGGAGTGAGAGGAAGGAGGAAGAGAATAGCTGGTTTATTCTCTGGTTTCTGTGTGTGATCCTTCTCTCTCCTCTCTACTGGGTACTACAGAAAAGATAGGAAAACGGAAGGTGTCATTTGATCACTGTTGTTGTTTTGATTGTTCTGGGCACCACTGCACTCAGATACATTTCTCACCCCTCTGCTCTGTACTTCAGGGCAACTGGCCCTGGCTGACTGCATATCCAGCAAGAGGTGGACTTCTGACTGAGCCTGACCGAATAAGATTGTGACAAAGAGAAAAAAGCTATGACATTTCTCTCCCTTCCTGAAATGTTTCCGGTGACATTTCTTTGGTCTCCTCTCTTGTTTATGGGCCCTCTGAGGTTCCTACCAACCTACCATTTGATAGCCCCTGCCCTTGGGCTAAATAACCCTGGCCTTTCTCATTGACTCTTGAAGTGGGGAGGCTTCCTGCCACGGTAAGCCTCTGACCTCCTTCACCGTCCCCTGCTCAGCTTTTCAGGACCTCCTATGACCCTTTGGGTTTCTGTTTTCTTATTGGTCCCTATTGATAATTTGGAACAGATATAATCTGCTCAGCACAGTGAACTTGGAATGTAGATTATTTGGCTCGTGGCAGTCCCGGAAATTTCTGTGTCATAAGTCCCTGAGGGATGTAGCTTCTTTGCCTCTCTTCTGATGACTATTAAGGTGTCCCATGTGCATCCACACTCAAAAGTCCACCTCACCAAACAGACAATATCTGCTGAAGTTAACTCTCAAGAAACTCTCATTCCGGGGGTTCTTTTCGAAATGATTCTTTGCCCAAAATTGTTAGATGTGCTAGTTGTTCATCGACTCTCTTCAGACAAAAGTCTGTTTCTTCAGCGGTGAGTACGATGTGACTTTACACTCTTAAAAACTTGACGGACAAAGATAAAGCTATCCGAAGGGGTTCTCCTGAAGCTCCCCACATCTGTATAAAGTTAAAGAAAACCACTCTGCTTCTTTTTAAGGATTGTGGAAGATGCAGGGGCCACAGAATATCAACAATTCTTTGTAAAAACCTAATGTCTTCCAGCCTTCCCACCTTCCTGATCAATCCCTTAGCCACTCTGTATGGAATGTAACATTGCAGTGGGTGATTGGTAAGAGCGGACGAACCAGGTTTTGAATACCTTCTCTATCAGTTACCTAGCATTTTCCTTTAGAATGTGGAAATATTTGGCAACTCTTGTTTTATTTCTTAGTCTTCTAGTTGTAGACAAACACAAAAACTAATAATCCCATTCTGTCACCCATTCTGTATATTGTGTAATTATTTTTCAGTAAGTCATATATGAACATGTTATAAAATGGATGCTATTCATATATACAGACACACTGAGGAATTTACATATCTTTTAATCCTCCTTGGCCACATGCTACCCCTGTCAAGCAACACTTCCTTTTGTTTTCCTGTGTGTCTTTCCAAGAATATTCTGTGCATCAAATATAATATTTTTTAACCAGATGGTAGCATATTATAAACATGACTCCATCCCTTCTTTCATCTTTGTTGTATAATACACCTTGAGAATTCTTCTGTATACATACACAGGCTTCTCAGTTTTGTTGCAGCAGTGTGATACTCAATTATATACATTTACAATGCCAGTCCTCAATTGATGGACTTCTAAGTTGTTTTTTTATCTTTTGTTAATACACACACATACTCCATATGCAACCTGTGCATATGTCACTTTACATGGGCACCAGTACATCTTCAGGACATAGCCACAGAAATCCAGGCCTTGTGTACTTTAATATGCACTGGAAATGTTGATGTTAAATGTTAATGTGCACTTCAAATGTTGATGAAGGTTAACCAAGTGCCATCACAGAGAATTTTGATACTTTTTTTAAGAAAGTAAGATAATTACTGTTTGTGTATCAAACAATGCAGTATATTATAAACTTATTTGAACTTTACCACCCTAAATAAGTTACCCATTGTAATTTAAATTTGAACACTTCTTTGAGTGACATCGTGCCCCTTTTCAGCCACTTCAAGATATTTGCATTTTATTGTTTGAGCTGTTTGCTCACATTCTTTTCCATTTTTTTGTGTATCATTAAATTATTATATTAATTTATAAAGTTGTTTTAATTATTGAAGACATAATCTAGTTATCTGTACTACGTATTTTAAAGATTTATCCCAACTTTAAAAAGTGTTATTTAGGAGTCCAAGTGCTGGTTTGTTACATAGGTAAACTTGTGTCATTGGGGTTTATTGTACACATCATTTTATCATCCAGGTATTAAGTCTAGTACCTTTATTTTTCCTAACCCTTTCCCTCCTCCTACCCTCCCTTCTCCAAAGGCCCCAGTGTGTGGTGTTCACCACCTTGTGTCCATTTTTTCTTATTTAGTTTCCACTTATAAGTGAAAACATGTGGTATTTGGTTTTCTCTTATTACTATTTTTTTCTTTTTATTATTATTTTTTATACTTTAAGTTAAGCGGTACATGTCCAGAATGTGTAGGTTTGTTATATAGGTGTACACATGCCATGGTGGTTTGCTGTATCCATCACCCTGTCATCTACATTAGGTATTTCTCCTAATGCTATCCCTCCGCTATCCCCCTACCCCTTGCTATCCTTCCCCTAGCCCCCCACAGGCCCCAGTGTGTGATGTTCCCCTCCCTGTTTCCATGTGTTCTCATCATTCAACACCCACTTATGAACAAGAACATGCAGTGTTTGGTTTTCTGCTCTTGTGTCAAGTTTGCTGAAAAGGATGGTTTCCAACTTTATCCATGTCCCTGCAAATGACATGAACTCATTCTTCTTTTATGGCTGCATAGAATTTCATGGTGTATATATGCCACATTTTCTTTATCTAGTCTATCATTAATGGGCATTTGGGTTGGTTCCAAGCCTTTGCTATTGTGAACAGTGCCACAATAAACAATACGTGTGCATGTGTCTTTATAAATTGAAAGATTTATAATCCTTTGGGTATATACCTAGTAATGGGATTGCTGGATCAAATGGTATTTCTATTTTGAGATCCTTGAGGAATCACCAGACTGTCTTTCACAATGGTTGAACTAATTTACACTCCCACCAACAGTGTAAAAGTGTTCCTATTTCTCTACATCCTCTCCAGTATCTGTTGTCTCCTGATTTTTAAATGATCACCATTCTAACTGGTGTGAGATGGTATCTCAATGTGGTTTTAATTTTCATTTCTCTAATTACTGGTGATGAGCTTTCTTTCATATGTTTGTTGGCTACAAAAATGTCATCTTTTGAGAAATGTCTATTCATATTCTTTGCCCAATTTTGGATGGGGTGGGTTGTTTTTTTCTTGTAAATTTGTTTAAGTTCTCTGTAGATTCTGGATATTAGCCCTTTGTCTAATGAATAGATTGCAAAAAAAATTTTCCCATTACGTTGGTTGCTGGTTTATTCTAATAATAGTTTCTTCTGTGTAGAAGCTCTTAAGTTTAATTAGATCCCATTTGTGTATTTTGGCTTTTGTTGCCATTGCTTTTGGTGTTTTAGTCATGAATTCCTTGCCCATGACTATGTCCTGAATGGTATTGCCTAGGTTTTCTTCTAGGGTTTTTATGGTGTTAGGTCTTATGTTTAAATCTATAATTCATCTGGAGTTAATTTTTGTATAAGGTGGAAGGAAGGGATTGAATTTCAGCTTTCTGCATGTGGTTAGCCAATTTATTCAGTAGGGAATGGTTTCCCCATTGCTTTTTTTTTTTTTTTT
>NW_016107482.1:1800747-1819529 GCF_001604975.1 Cebus imitator | reverse complement strand
TATGTGGGCTATTTTTCAGTTCTGTATGAAGTTTAAGGTGGATTTTCCAATTTTTTGAAGAAAGTCAGTGGTAGCTTGATGGGAATAGCATTGAATCTATAAATTACTTTGGACAGAATGACCATTTTCATGATATTGATTCTTCCTAATCACGTGCATGGACTGTTTTTCCATCTGTTTGTATTCTCTCTTATTTCCTCGAGCAGTGATTGTAGTTCTCCTGTAATAACAGAGTGAGTGAGAAGGAAACGCTCCATGCTCTGAGTTCAAAGTTACGAGTCCTTTATTAATTAGCTGGCAACCGAGAGTCAGCTCACATTCAAAATCTCTCAGCCCCAAGGAAGGGGCTTGATTTCCCTTTATACCTTGATTTAAATAGGGGAGGGGGTGCCTAGCTGAAGCAGAATTTTACAGAAGCAGAACAAGTAAGTTAGTAGGAGGAGGCTGGTAACCAGGTTTCCATAGTTGCTGGTTACTAAGAGTATTTCCATATGATCATCAAGCGCAGTAGCAGGGGGAGCTTTCCATACAATCAATCTCCAAGGAAGGTATTCATAATACCAGATAGACTTGCCAAACAGGATACAGTTACAATGGTTACAGGTGCTGTGAATAGTGTGAACCACTCAACAGTTCAAAGCTTTGAGTGCAGTGTGACCCAGTAATACACCTGTGGGGCCACGGCAGGGAGGAGAGGCTAGAGAGAGATTGTCAGGTTTTGCAGCTAAGATGGAGTCAGTTAGGCTAACCCAAGTTAGGTTATTACACTCCCTGAAGAGGTCCTTCACATCCCTTGTTAGTGGTATTCCTAGGTACTTGATTCTCTTTGTAGCAATTGTGAATGGGAGTTCACTCACGATTTGACTCTCTGTCTGTTATTGGTGTTTAGGAATGCCTGTAATTTTTGCACATTGATTTTTTTATCCTGAGACTGCTGAAGTTGCTTATCAGCTTAAGGAGATTTGGGGCTGAGATGATGGGGTCTTCTAAATATTCAATCATGTCATCTGCAAATAGAAATAATTTGACTTTATTTTTTCCTAATCGAATACGCTTTATTTCTTTTTCTTGCCTGATGGCCCTGGCCAGAACTTCTAATACTATGTTGAATAGGAGTGGTGAGAGAGAGCATCCTTCTCTTGTTGCTGTTTTCAAAGGGAATGCTTCCAGTTTTTGTCCATTTAGTTATGATATTGGCTTTGGGTTTGTCAGAAATAGCTTTCAATTTTTAGATACATTCCATTGATACCTAGTTTATTGAGAGTTTTTAGCATAAAGGGCTGTTGAATTTTGTCAAAGGCCTTCTCTGCATCTATTGAGATAATCATGTGGTTTTTGTCTTTTGTTCTATCTATATGATGTATTACATGGATACATTTGCATATGTTGAACCAGCTAAATGCCCCAATCAAAAGATGCAGACAGATAAATTGTACAAAGAGTCAAGACCAATCAGTGTGCTTTATTCAGGAGACCCACCTCATGTGAAAAGACACATACAGGCTCAAAATAAAGGGATGGGGGAAGATTTACCAAGCAAATGGAGTTGTTAAAATCAGGGATGCAATCCTAGTCTTGGATAAAACAGACTTTAAACCAACCAAGATCAAAAGAGACAAAGAAGGGCGTTACATATGGTAAAGGGAACAATGCCACAAGAAGAGCTAACCTAAATATATATTCACCCATTACAAAAGCACCCAGATACATAAAGAAAGTTCTTAATGACCTAAAAAGAGAGTTAGACTCCCACACAATAATAATGGGAGATTTTAACACCCCACTGTCAATATTAGACCAACTAGACAGAAAATTAACACTGATATCCAGGTATTTGGTTTTCTATTCCTGTGTTAGTTTGCTAAGGGTAATGGCTTCCAGTTCCAACAATGTCCCTGTAAAGAAAATAATCTTATTCTTTTTTTATGGCTACATAGTATTCCATGGTGTATATTTATCACATTTTCTTTATCTAGCATATCACTGATGGACATTTAGGTTGATTCCATGTCTTTGCTATTGTGAATAACACTACAATAAAGATATTTGTGCAAATGCCTTTTTAGTAGAAAAATTTGTATTCCTTTGCATAGATATCCAGTAATAGGATTATTAGGTCAAATGACATTTTTGTATTTAGGTATTTGTGGAATCAGCACACTGTTTTCCACAATGGCTGAACTAATTTATAATCCCCCCAGAAGTGTATAAGCATTTCCTTTTTTCCACAACCTCAACAGCATGTTATTTTTAAATAGCCATTATGACTTTTGAATGATAGCCATTATGACTGGTATGAGATGGTATGTCATTGTGGTTTTTGTTTGCATTTCTCTAGTGATCAGTGATGTTGAGCTTTTTTTCATATGTTTGTTGGCTGCATGTATGTCTTCTTTTTACAAGTGTCTGTCTATGTCCTTTGACCACTTTTTTATGTTTTTTTCTTTGTAAATTTGAAGTTCCTTATAGATTCTGGATATTAGACCTTTGTCAGATGCATAGTTTGCAAAAATCTCCTCCCACATAGGCAGGTTGTCTGTTTACTCTGTTGATAGTTTCTTCGGCTGTGCAGAAACTCTTTAATTTAGCATCCCATTTGTCAATTTTTGCTTTCGTTACAATTGTTTTCAGCGCCTTCATCATGAAATTTTGCCTGTGCCTGTGTCCTAAATGGTATTACCTAGCATGTCTTTCAGGGTACCCCAATTTTTCATTTGACCTTCTTTTTTAAACATACAGAAGTTTTTAAAAAATTAGAATATCAATCAATAATGTTGGGCATCTGTCACAATTTAAAAGAACATTAGAAAAAATTTACCTTATTACCTAAATCATTTTATCATTTTATTTTTTACCTTTAAATGTCTGTTCCCTCTAGAATTAGTTTTGCTATATTAATTTATTTTCTGGATGTCTACTATTAATATCTGATGTGATATTTATGCTGTTTATTGAATATACTACTAACATTTTATTATAATTTTCATATGTTAAACTTCCATATTTATTTAGATATATTCCTTTACTTTCCATTCTGTTCCTCTAATCTGTTTATTTCTACATTACCACCCTGGTTTAAATGATTATAGCTATACAGTTTCCTGTATCAGCTAGTCTAATTTATACTCACAAATCTTCTATTTCAGAATACTTCTGGCAGTTTGTGAGCATTTATTTCTTTATATTAATCAAAGGTAATTAATCTAGTTCTTTAAAATTTCTGTTGGTCGTTTTCTTAGAAATTATTTACATTTATAGGTGAATTTGGGAAAAAATTGAAACTTTATGAAAACATTTTACCTAAGGAGAGCATATACCATTTTCTTCTTTTATTTCTGAGTAGAATTATTGTATTTTGCTTATATAGCTTTGGTATGCATTTCACTAAATTTATTCTTATTTCTAAAAATTGCTTGTGTTATACTAAAAGCAACATAGTATATTAAAAAAATACATTGAACAATTGTTATCCTCACATCAGCTGAAAAAATAATTCCAGATCAATGTAGTTTAAGCTTTATGTAAACCATTTCTCAATCGTGTTTTCTTCTTTCCTTATATATGTACAATTTTTAAATTCTTTCTAATAAATATATTGTATCACTTTGTTATTTAAAATATTTGTCACAAAGAGCTATACTTCTGATGGCTACCAGTGTCTGTCAACCTTATATGTTATACAATACATTCATGTTAATATATATTGGTATAGTTCATTTGTTTTACCTAAACTGTAATTCATTTGAAATATTTCATTGATATATAATTATCTATTGTATAAACATATATGTTTATTTTTTCTCTCAATTATTGATAACCCTATCAGTTATCGACTTCTTAAAAATCAACAATGCTGTTACAAAAATTATTCTATACATCTCCTAGGGTATGTGCACTACAGACCAGCAAAATTGATATTATTTGAGAATAGGTGCACCATTTCAGGCCCTGTCTTCTACGAAATCAGAATTTTAATTATTAAAAAAAAAGATTATTGTATGCATAGTTGAAGAAGCATGGCACTACATATACATGGAAAAGAAAAATTGCTGGGCTTTAAGATTTGCATATTGTCAACTTTACTAAGTTTCCCAAATTGCTCTTAAGAGTAGTATCAAAATCTCATTTATCAGCATATGAGTTTTATTTTCTTCACTTCTCTTCCAGGAGTTGCTATTGTCTGGTATACACTTTTGCATTCTGAATGGTATAATATGTAGTGTTAAATAGGGTTTGAATTTTTGTACTTCTCTTATTGGTGAGTTTGAACATTTAAAAAACATGTTTAATGAACATTTTTGTAGAGGTATAATTTAAATAAAAATTTATCCATTTTAAGGGTAAAATTGGCTGTTTTTAGTAAGTTCATAAAATGTTACATTCATCACAGCAATACAGGTTTAGAAAGCGTTCATTATCTAATGAATTTTCTTCATGACCATTTGCAGCAAGCTCTGTCCCCATTCCCAGTTCTAGGCAAACATTGATCTATATTTTTGTCTTTATAAGTTTGGCTTTTCTTCATATTTAACATAAAGGACTCATAAAATAGGTTGCATTTTGTGTTTAACTGTTTTCATTTATAATATTTGTGAGATTTGTCTATATTGTAGCATATATTAGTAGGTGGTTCCTATTTATTATTGAAAGTATCCCATTGTATGAATGCAATGGGATTCCATATTTTCTATTTACAAGTTGACACTTATTTTAACAGTTTCTAGCTTTTGACTATCAGGAATAATGCTGCTATAAAATCCATGTGCATGTGTTTTTGTGGACACACTTATATATTTTTTTCTATCTTTGGGTAGATTCCAGAGTTAAATTGCTAAGACATATGGAAAATTTATGTTCATCATTTTAAGAAACAATTTTTAAAATGTAGCTTTACCATTTTATATTCCTGCCAGCTGTGAATGAGGTTCCAGTTTCTCTACATCTTTAATAATATCTTACATTATTTTTCTTTGATTATAGTAATTATAGCTGGTATATAGTAGTAACTAATTGGAATTTTTAATTTAATCTTTCCTAATTAATGTTGATTTGAAACATCATTCCATGTGCTCATTATCTGAATGTCTACATCAGTGAGACATCTGCTAAAATCCATTTTGTTGTTTTCTTGTTACTAAATTGTAACACTATATGGGTGTGTGTGTGTGTGTGTGTGTGTGTGTGTGTATATATATATATATACACACACACATATATATATGAAAATATACAGTATGGATATAAGTAATACATATGTGTGTATGTAACTCTATACAGACACATATACATGCTGGATAAAAGTCCTGTATATGTTTGTATATAAATATATATATGTGTCCACATATTACTGTATGTATACATGACATATATATGTACTCTAGATACAAGATATATATATATATAATTTTTAAATGTTTTCCTCAAGTTTTAAGGGACTGTGGCTTATTTTTACATTTTCTAATGGTGTACTTTGAAAAATAATTTTTTTATTATGATGTAACTGGACTAATTATTATTTTATCTTTTATGAATGATGCTCTTGGTATTTTATTTAAGAGCACTGTCAAACCCAACCTTATAACCTTTTCTATATGTTTTTCATAGAAATTTTGTAGTTTTCGCCCTTGCATTTGGGTCTACATCACCAAGCAGACCAATATACAAATTAAGGGAATTCTAGAAGAAAAAGAGAACAAGGTAGAAAGATTACTTTAAAAAAATTACTGAAAATATCTGAAATCTGGAAAGAAAAATAAATATGAAACATAAAGGATCCCAAAAAGTTAATCTGAAAAAGTCTACAAAAAACATAATAATTAAATTGCTAAGTCAAAGACAAAAAAAAATAAAAATAACTTTTCACATATAAAAAAAATCATGACTATCAGTGGATTTTTCAGCAGAAACTTTGCAGGCCAGGGGAGAATAGAATGATATATGCAAAGTGCCAAAAGAAAGCAAATAAAACAAAACTGCTAACCAAGAATATTATACCTGGCAAAACTGTCCTTTAGAAATGAAGGAGAAATAAGGACTTTACAGAAAAACAAAAACTGAGAAAGATAATTTATTACTACTAAATTTGACTTATAACCAATGCTAAATGGACTTCATCCATGATCAATGCTGAATTAGCTTTTGCTTTGGTATCAGATTAACATTTGCTTCATAGTTTTAGAAAGTGTTCTTTATCCTTTGTTAACTAACATTGTGAAGGATTGGCAGTACTTTGTCTTTAAATATTTGGGCTTTTATTTGGAGGAATAGTTACGATGATTAATTCATTCTGTTTGTTTTCTGTTTACTTTTGTATCAGTTTTGATAATTTTCAAATTAATAAAATTTTAGACTAATTTGCTGGGATTTTTATTTATAATTTTATGCATAATCTGGCATTTCATTCATAATATATTCATAATCTGACATTGATAATCATAATTCATAATTCAATCTAGAGTAAATATGCCTCTGTTTTCAGTTTTAATCTTTGAAATAACTAGCATCTTTTAAAAAAATCTTATTCAGTCTGTAAAGGGCATTGCACATTTTTTTCTGTAAAGAACTCAAAGTCTTTGGGAGAGTGATGTCAACATGGTTGCAGAATAGAAAATCCCCTGGCATCATTCCCCTAACAAAAATACAACTAAAAACTATTCAAAGACCAGAGTCTAGTCTCATTTTACTAGAGCTCAGGAGAGAAGCCTCTGGGACCACAGAATCAAAAGAAGCTGCCAGAGAGACAAATTGTCATTCAAGACTGCATTACTACTACTCCAAGCTGGCATAATAACATTCACAGATAATTTTTGTAGACCTATGATTGCTGAGGTGAGGAGAGAGAATTGAAGGTAGGTTTTCAATCTTCCCACCAATCTGGGAATTTTCATGGGACTTCCATTCTGATTCTCTCCCACAAAGAGACTCAGAGTGGCAGGAGGGCTAAGCCAGAGACTGGCCAGTGCCACAGTGCTGCAGAGGGCACAATTCATGGGAGGGCCTGAATGTCTACCTGGATTTTTCACAAAGCCCATATGCTCCTGTGGAGCCTCCCACTAACACTGAAACAACTGGAATGTAAGAATTAATTTCCCACGCTCACTTAAGTGTTTCCCGAACTGAGAAACAATGGCAAGGCAGCAATACAGTTCTGGGAATACTTGAATTTCCAGTGCTTAGTGTAAGTCTTCCCCAAAACATGAAGCAACGGCAGGGCAGTAATTTAGTTCTGAAGCAGTGTTTACATTTTAAGTGCTCACTGTAAATCTTCCCTCAGATCAGGAAATAATGGAAGGGCAAGTTAATTCCAGTGCAATGTTTTAGTTTTGGGGGCTCCCTTTAATTGCTCCTGAGAATGGGACTAAACAGGACAGTATTTAAGTTAGATTAAGTTCAATAGTAAGCACACAATAACAACCTATAATAGATACGCTAAAAATCAACAGCACAGAATCAGACTACTAGAGAAAAATCACTTAATCACAAGAGAAAGAGTAAGACAGGATAAAAGAAAGAAAGGTACATAAGAGGTCTCCAGTTTCCTACTCCCACTTCCCTTAGGATTGCATTGGTTAGTTGGCTTTTTTTGTGACTCTATACAAATTTTAGGATTAAAGAAATATATTTAAAGAATGTCATTGGTATTTTGATAGGGATTTCCTGGAATCTTTAGATCATTTTGGTAGTATAGACAAAAATTAGCAATATTAATTTTTCTGAACCATGGGCATATTTTTCCATTCTTTTTAATGTAAATTTTAAGACACAAATTTACTTCTAAAAGTCTTTTTTTCACTTAAAAATGTATTTTATTTATTTATTGTATTCATACTTGTTTATATATTACATGTATAAACTATATATAACATATATATAAACATATTTTATATGTGTGTATATATATTTTATATATATATATTATAAGTTCTGGGGTACATGTGCAGATCATGCAGGATTGTTACATAGGTATACATATACCATGGTGGTTTGCTGTATCTGTCCCCCCATCACCTACATTAGGTATTTCCCCTAGTGTTATCTCTCCCCAATTCCCCCACCCCATTAACCCTCCCCTAGGCCCCCCACCCCCGAACAGGCCCCAGTATGTGATGTTCCCCTCCTTCAATTGTTTCCATCAGTGTTGTATAGTTTTCCTTGTAGATACCTTTCGCTTCTTTATTGAATTTATTCCTAGGTATTTTATTTGTTTATTTCATTAGCTATTATAAATAAGATTGCTTTCTTGATTTCTTTTGCAGATTGATCACTATTAGCATATAGACCCACTATTCTTTCTTGTATGTTGGTTTTGTATCCTGTAATTTTAATGAATTCATTTATCAGGTCTAACAATTTTTGGTGTAGTCTTTCAGTTTTTCTAAATATAAGATTATGTTATCTGCCAACAAGGGTAATTTGATTTTTTCGTTTCAAATTTGGAAGCCGTAACTTATTTCTTTTGCCAAATTGCTCTGACTAGGACTTCCTCGTATTTCTTTTTGTAGTTGATATATAATTTTAGTCTGTTGTGGCCAGAGAGCACAATCTGTCTGACTTCAGTATTTTTAAATTTATTATTTTGTGCGTGATCTAATGTGTGATTTGCACTAGAAAGTGTTTCTTGTTTCCAATGCAGAAAATAATGTATATTCTGCATTCATTGGGGTGAGCATTCTATATATGTTATGTCATGTTGATTGTGTTTTGTTATTTCCTGTCTCATTTCATTAATAGTAATAATGTACTGAAGTCCTCAGTTACTATTCCTGAATTGTCTCTTCATTCTTTTAATCTTTTCTATTATTGTTTCATGTATTTTGGGTCTGTTCTATTATAAGGCCATTTATGCTTGCTATGTCTTCTTTATACACAGCTTCTTTTTATGAAATTCCCTCTTTGCCTCTAGTAATACTTCTTTTTTTTTTGCATCTATTTATCTCACATTAATCTAACTCCTCTCTTTCTGTTATGATTTATGTTTCTAGAGTATATATTATTTTACACTTTTAAAATAAAAATGTGTGTGTTTCTTTCAACTTGAAGTTCTTTGCTTCTAGACAATATATAATTAAATGTTTCTTCACCCAGTCAAACATCACCTAATGTTTGATTATTTCTTAGTATACTTTCCTTTGGATTTACATTTCACATTCTGCTATTTATTTTGTATATATCTTCTGTATTTATTGTTTCTACATTTTTCTACTTTATTGCTTCCTTTTTGTATTTAATTATATATAAAGAGGAGGTACAAACACAGGGGAAGTAGAAAAGATTTTATTTTATATTTTAATGGAATTATATTAGACTTAAAAATAATTCAAAAACCAGTAAAATCTTTCAATAAATGAAGTGGTAAATTAACATATGCCATCAAGTGAAATTCTTGATTGACAGCCCACACCTCATGCATCAAAACTCTGCATATGTCATTCCACTGCCTTGCATCCTCCATTGTTATAGATGAGAAGTAGGCTGTTAATTGTCTTGGTACTTTCCTGGGTATGATGTGTATTTTTTTTCTCTTGCTGCTTTCAAGATTTTTGTCTTTCACAGTTTGACATACGTGTGTGTGTTTGTGTGTGTGTGTGTATGTGATTTTGTTTTTATAACATGTTTTATTAAACCTTGTAGTGATCAAAAAGAAGTAATACAATATGATAACGTTTATGTTGTCTCTGAGGTAGGAGAATGATATCTTCTTCCAGTATTTGGGAAACTGTGGCAGTTCAATTTGTTAGCTTGTATGAAGTATAAAATAGTATAAATTGTATAAATTTCCAATTTATTGGTAGTATTTTATTTATGTAAATTGTATATGTTTTCTGAGTTCATCTGTCATATACTAAAAAATAGATCAAAATTTACTAATTCCACTGGAGCTCTGTGTCCCTTCTTTTTCCCCCTCTAGTTTTCATGGATTTGGATGATATACTATTTGGTAGAGTCATTTAAAGCCCCTTAATTGTCGTTAAAATTAAACACATTTTTATTCCTTAAAGTTTTATTTTTGCCCTAAATTCATGTTATACTAATGCAATATTTTTGGTTCATTATGTATATAATTAGCATACCTTTGCTTTTTCCTTTATTAGCAACATTTAAAAGAAAATCAAAGGAAAAAAAATCAGAAAGCCCAAAAAAGAACAAGTAAAAAAATACCCTTTTTATAGTTTCTCTTATATACAATATGTAACTGTGTTTTACTTTGTGAACAAATTCACTGTATTAAATCAAGGGTCAAAAAACTGTAGCCCCCACATCAAATATGTTCACACCCTTTAATTAATATGTTAAGATGGAAGACTTGAATATTTGCAACTGAGACCATATGATCTTCAACTCTTAGAATATTTACTCTTGACTGGGAATAATCCCAGCACTTTAGGAGGCCAAGGAGGGCAGATAACTTGAGGTAAGGAGTTTGAGACCAGCCTGGTCAACATGGGGAAAACTGTCTCTACTAAAATTCAAAAATTAGCTGGGGATGGTGGTACATACCTGTAGTCTCAGATGCTTAGGAGGCTGAGGCTGGAGAATCATTTGAACCAAGGAGGCGGAGGTGGCAGTGAGCCTAGAGTGTGCCATTGAACTCTAGGCTGGACAACACCAAGACTCCAACTCAAAAAATTTTTTTACTCTGGTAATTTACAGAAAAAGTTGTATGACCCTCATATTTAGTATTTTATGTTCCTCTTAGTCTGTTATTTTGCTGCTTTTATTTCTTTTCTGTATATTCTCTGTTTCCTTTTTCATTTGGTTACATATATATTTTTCATAATTTATGTTTATAGTTTAAGCTTTTCTAATGCTTACTTTTTTTTCTTTTTCTATTTTTTATAAGATGGAGCCTCACTCTGTTGCCCAAGCTGTGGTGCAGTGGTGCAATCTCAGTTCACTGCAATCTCCACCTCCCAGGTTCAAGCGAATCTCCTGCCAGGCATGCACCACTGCACCTGACTAATTGTTTTGTGTTTTTAGTAGAGATGGGGTTTTACCATATTAGCCATGCTGGTCTCAAACTCCTGACCTTGTTATCCACCTGCCTCAGCCTCCCAAAGTGCTGGGATTACAGATGTGAGCCACTTTGCCTCTCCACCAATACTATTTTAACCATAGCTTTGTATAATATACCCACTCCTCTTCTACCTTACAAAGTAACGCTTGATTTTCTTATCTGATCAAGAACTCTATCAACAACTTTATAATTTTCTACACTTTACTCCTTCTCTCACCTTCATAATAAATTTTAGTTGATTTATTTTTTAGTTATTGAAATTTTACCTCACTATCTCTAATCTTTTGCTTGTATTTTATAAATTATATTTTGAGAAAGCCATTGTACTTTATAATACTTCCAGTATTTCAACTTATTTTCTCTCCTACCTATTATTAGTCATATTATTTCTACATTAATGTAATTAGAATGTATTCATTTTGTTCTACAATAATAAATCACACAAAGTTTAGACTCAATTATGAATTTTAATTTATTTCTTACAGTGAAATTTTGCTATTAATTAGACATACAGTGTTTCTGTTAATTATATTCTATCTTTTTTTAAATAAAGAGCTCCTGCAAAAAATACCTTGTAAATTCTCATATATTCATAAGTATTCAACTGTAGCATTGGAGTTGTGGAAGTTTGATTGGCTGTAAAATTATTGAATCACTCTGGACAACAGGATTTTGAAGGCATTATGGAAATATCCTCTAAATTTAAATTTTACTGTAGAAGTCTAAAACCTGCCTCAAGTTTTTATGTTTGTTTTATTTTACCTATACTGTGATAATTTATTTTGCCTTATGTTCTTCTATATTAGTTAGCTAGGACTGCCATACAAAATACCACAGACTGAATGTCTTGAACAATAGAAATATATTTTTTCACAGTTCTGGAGGCTGGAAGTTCAAGGCTAAGGGGATGACAGGGTTCGTTTCACTGAGAGCTTCCTATTTGACCTGCAGATGTCCACACTCTCACCTCCTCTTTACTTGGTCTTTCCTCTGTGTACAGAAATCCCTGATGGATATTTTGTGTGTCAAATTTTCTCCTCTTATAAGAACACCAGGGAGATTGGATTAGGACCCATCATAAGGACCTCATTTTAACTTAATCACATTTACAAAGGCCTTAAACAGTTACGGTCTGAGGTGCTGGAATTTATGACTTTAACACCCCTCAGTTGTTTGTAGATATCTATTGATTTTTCATAGTTCTATTATGTTAATGATAATTCTTATATTTATTCTTTAGGAGAATGATGTTACCTTTTCATGCAAAGGTTTAAGTCATCTTTATATCTTGAAAGGTTTTCTTGAGTTACATTTTTGATTTAGTTCTTTTCAAATTAGATTCTTTTATTTCCAGAGAACAATAATTATGTAAATACTGTATCTCCATTCTCTTTCCTAATGGAAATTTATTATTTTATTTCTCCTAATTTATTTTTAGTTCATTATTTGTTTCTTCATAATTGTTCTTTTTACTTATTTGCTCTCCATTCTATTCCCCATTTCCCTGTTTTCAGTGGTCATTTATTTTAATTTATGCTACTTCTTAGAATTTCTGTTTTGTTTTATTTTTCTCTTTTACTTTTTTAACTGATATGTTATTTTCTGAATCATTTCTTTCTGTTACTTTTATAAGATATTTCAAAAGCTTGAATGCCTCTGATTCTATCTCATTGTATTATTTCTTTGAATTTATTTGCGGTCACCACTTTGATCTGCTTTGTGTTGATTTTTTTTTCCACTGAGTATTTCTTCTCTGCAATTCATTTTACTGGTTCTAACAATCTGTTTACTTTTAGTATTTTACTTTTTTTCTCACTTCTTTGTTTTTAGAGACAGGATCTCTCTCTGTTACTCAGGCTAGAGTGCAGTGATAGGATCATATCTCATTGTAACCTCAAATTCCTGGACTCAAAAGATTCTCCCACTTGCACCTCCCAGATAAGCACTACAGGCTTGTGCCACCTTGCCTGGCTATTTTTTAAGTTTTCAATTTTAGAGATGGGGCTTCTCAGTGTTGCCCAGGCTGGTCTCAAACTCCTACCCTCAAACAATCCTGCTGTCTCAGCCTCCCAAAGTGCTAGAATTACACGTAAGAGCCACTATGCCCAGCCTACTTTTAGTATTTTTCCTAGTATCTTTGTATATTGCATTGTTGGCTTATTTTAGTAATACTTATCTTTGAATAAAATGTATTTTTCTTTGAATTAGTTGCAAAATGTTCTTAGGAATGGAATAGAGAAGTATCATAAGCCATAAAGAATGTTTTTTTCTAGATCGCAGTGAAGCTCTGATATGGCATGGATATTTGTCCTGGCCCAAATCCCATGCTGAAAAGCCAGTGCTTCAGGTGGGGCCTGGTGGAAGGTGTTTGGACCATGAGGACACCTCTCTGATGAATGGCCTAGCCCATCCTCTTAGGGATGAGTGAGTGAATTCTCACAAGATCTGCTTGTAAACTGTGCCCCCCTCCCATTCTTTCTCTTGTTCCTGTTTTCTCCATGTAATGTGCCCATTCCCCTTCACCTTCTGCAATGGCTGCAAGCTTCCTGAGGCCTCCCAAGAGCCAGAAAGATGCTGGCACCATGCTCCCTATACAACCTGCAGAACCATAAAATTATTCAATTTATTTTCTTTATAAATTACCCAGTCTCAGCTATGTCTTTATGGCAATGTAAGTATGTCCCAATACAAACTCCACAGACATGCTATTGTCAGGCCCAGATTGATTTGGCCTTTTCTTCTTCCTAGACAATAGAGATTAACAACTCTATGGTTACTCAGAATGGTAATATCTCTTTTACCTTTTTTCTTTCTTTCTTTCTTTTTTTAATAGGAAGATTGATTTCTGCTAAAATAGCTTCTCTGTGTATTTTTTTTCGGGCCTGTCTTTTTTGCTACCTCACCATGTACAATAGGGTTGGAAAAAAAAATGTACTATTGGATCAAACACCCCATGGTCACTGTACTTAACAGAAACTTTGAACATGTAGCTTTAAGGCAAGCTACTGGCTCTGGCGGATTGTGCTCAGTCTCTCCATGTATCCAAGCTCTTCAGCAACAGGTGTCATTGTCTGTGTCCCTCCACTCCTTGATTTAATCCTCATTAGATCTGGAGGTAGATTTGGTAGATTCTTCTTGAATGTAAGAAGACACCACATGGAATACCTAGTATCATTAAATGCCAAACTTGAGTTTCTGTTTTATTCTTTAAGATGTTTGGGGATGTATTCTTTTATACTAGTAAAACAATTATGTATAGTGTTTAATGCAATGACTAGGCTCCACACATTGTTTCAGGCTTTACCTCTCTATTATTTTAATGAAAGTCCCAGAATACATAATGTTTTATATACTCTGTTTTATGCATTTCAATGGTGGGAAGAGAGCCAAAAAATTTATCAGATTTTTTAAAGGGATGCAGGATGCCAAAATTATTTTAAAACACTGATTTTATAAGTGATATAATTAGCAAATCAAATGGTTTTGAATTGAATCATGCTAGACCCATGGTTTCTAAAGCCTAATTAACCGAAAAACTGTTTAAATCTATTACAAATTCAAATGTGCACCACACGTCATCTACATACTGAATAAATATCTCCCACATTTATTAGCTCTGATTTCTTTTTTTACAATACATGCAGACATATCTGTAGTAAATATACAAATTCATGCTGGCTTTTTGTCAATGCATGTCTTTTCAATCTAAACAATAGCTAACATTTACTAATTGTGTAAAATGAGTTAGAAACTTTAAAAAAAAGTTTTTTGTTTTTATACTGAAATTCTTATAACAACCTTGTAAACTATGTTCTGCTGTGATTACCCTATTTAGAGATTAGAAGATTGAGTTTTATGATTTGAATGTCTTTTCCAAGGTTCATGTTGAAGTTTAATTGCGAGTAACAGTGTTCTGAAGTGGGGTCTTTAAGAGGTGATTAGGTCATGAGGGCTCTGATATTGTGAATGGATTGATGCTATTGTTACAGGAGTGGGTTAGTCATCACAGGAGTGGATTTCTGATAAAATGAATGAATTTCCCCCTCTCCTTTTTCTCTTGCTAATTCCTGCCCACCCCTCTGTTGTGCATGCTTGTTCTTGCCATGCCAGGCCTTCCACCTGCCCTTGCAGGATGCTAGGGCTTTGCTCTTGAGCTTTCCAGCCTCCAGGAGCATGAGCCAAATGAACTACATTTCCTTATAAATTACCCAGCCTATGGTATTCCTTTATAACACCAGGAAATGAACTAAGACACCAAGGATAGAGAAATTTAGCAGGTTGCCAGTGGACATATTCCTAGGAAATGGTGGAGTGGGATATGAAGCCAGGCTATAAATTTCCAGAGCCTTATTCTTAACCATTTCATTAAAGTAACTTCTACTCTAAAAGTCATCTAGTGATACTTGAGATCTGTGAAGTTCTGTTTATTTAAAAGGTTGAAATGATAACTTCATCATAAAAATGCTGAGAAAGTCTGTGTGAGGCTGTGTTAGAACTTTTTTTGATAGTCCATGTGTTGACCCTGGGAATTTATTTAGACAATCCATGCAAAGTGTTATTTGAAAGTCAACCTGATGGTTTGTAATAAAGAAAGACCAGTTAGGGAAGACATACTAAATACATGCTGAAATGGGTCTAGTCTAAAGGAGCAGAACTGGCAATAACATTTGAAGAAGCAGTTTGACCAAATTCAGAATAGATGAATAAATACAGTACTATTCAGATTTTTCTCAGTGAATAATATGGAAATGGCAGGGGAGGTGAACTCCCATGGACTGTGCTCTGTTAACAAGGCAGCACAATCCATGACAGGCTTAAAGAACATGTGAAATTTGTCTTGAATCTAGCTGCAAGGCATCAGTATCTTTATCCCGTTTCTGCCTTCTTTGCTATGCCCTTGATTTCTTCTCTTTATTATCGTGTTTGCTCAGCACTTCTTGTTGGTCTTCCCAAGGGCAGATGGTTTCTTCACGTTTCTAGTGCACTTTACAACCACACTGCACATGCCCTTTTGTGGCTCAGTACTTACATTAGACTTTGAGACATTGTTTTAGACACTGAAGAATGTCGCCAACTGGCGTAGTATTGCGTCATTAACCCTGTCCCAATTCTGGCAACCGAAGACATAGAGAATTACCAGTGATTGAAGAAACTTGGTATTAAACATGTTGACAAAAGTTAAATATTGAATACTATGCAAATAGAATAATACAGGTCTCATTTAGATAATCCAGAGTTATTTTTAAAATTCCTAGCTTCACCAAACCTTTTTTACTTTTCTTTCATAATTAGCCTGAGTTCTACCTATATGTCATGGTACAAGCCACTAAAAGCATAGCACAATCAACAGTCTTCTGAAGGACTGAGGTGAGAAAGTACAGGAGGATGACAACTGAATTTGCAGTTGAATTTTAAAAGAGAATGGTAAGCATAATAGTCTATAATGTGTCTTTTTCTTGATATGGTATTATCTGATTTTGTTTCTATGTCTTGTGTTCAAGAAGTTTAACACAGTTGTTCACTTACAGAGTTTCTAGGTGACAGATATCGTTCCAAGAAAATATGGTTTCTAATCTTCCTAACAATTGTGTAAGTTAAGTATTATACCCACTTTAAAGATGAGAAAACAAGGGTTTAGAAGGCAATTAAAAATATCTTTATTACATCAGTACGTTAAACACATATAATCTACCCCCAAATTTCATGAGAATTAATGTAAACATTTGTTTACAGGCATAAACCTACAATTAAATAAAAGAAGAGACAACAGCTATAATTTATTTTTAAGCTGCAAGTCAAATAGATGCATGGAACTTACTTAACAAACCATTGAATATTCTCTTAGCAATAAAAAAAAAAAGGAAGCAACTTGGAAGGAAGGAAAGAAGGAAGAAAGGAAGGAACAAATTGGAAGGAAGGAAGGGAAGGGAAGAGAAGGGGAGGGAAGGGAAGAAAGGGAAGGAATGGAAGAGAGGAAAGGGAAGGAAAGGAAGAGGAGGGAAGGGAAGGAAAGGAAGAGGTGGGAAGGAAAGGAAAGGAAGAGGAGGGAAGGAAAGAAAAGGAAGAGGAGGAAAGGGAAGGGAAGGAAGAGGAGGGAAGGGAAGGAAAGGAAGAGGAGGAAAGGGAAGGAAAGGAAGAGGAGGGAAGGGAAGGAAAGGAAGAGGAGGGGAGGGGAGGGGAGAGGAGGGGACAAGAGAGGAGAGGAGGGAAGGGAGGGGAGCTGGCCCGGGAGCCCAAAACATCCATATGATGGTGCTAGCAGGTACTTAAGATGGGAGAGGTGAAGAAACAATTGGGTATAGCTCAAGTAGTGACGCTAAAAGAGAGAATTCTAATAAACATTTCCAAATAGAAAATCTAGTTAAATATTGTGAAAACTCTGAATACTCTAAAAAAAGATTCTTACAGAATTTCTACATCAGACAAACACGCATGTGCGCACACACAGACACATACAGTCTCAACCAAAGGATCAGAAAATAGAAAAGATTCTCAGATTTTCAAAAACAAACCTCACTGCTAAAATGCAATAAAGCTTACGTTTAAGCTTGGAACAGTGGCTTCCAACCCGGAATTCTATACTTATCCGGTATACTGATTTATTTTGAGGGCACAATCAACACATAAAGGTCTATGCAGTTTTACTTCCCATTATCTTTTCTCAGAAACATACAAATGGATATTCTCTACCAAAACGTGAGAAAAAAATAACAAAGGAAAATAGAATATAGGGTTATAAATCAATAGAGAGGAAAGTAAAATTTCCAAACTTATGTAAAAGAGATGTTCGAAACGCCAGCACTCATAGCTATTGAGCACTTAAAATGTGTTTAGCCCAGACTAAGATGTGTTGTAATGAGGGTCAGCAAACTTTCTATAACAGTCCAGAGTAAATATTTTAGGCTTTATGGGTCAGACAACTCTGTCATAGCAACACAAAACAGCCACTGACAGTAAGAAATGATAGTGGCTGTATTCTAGTAAAAGTTTATTTGCAAAATCAAGTGGCAAGAAGCCTTTGACCCACAGGTTGCTGACCCCTCCTCTTAGTATGCCATGGATTTCAGAAGTTAGTGCATAAAAGTATATCTATGTCTATACATACTATCTCAAACATTTTATATTGATATGTTGAAATAATTTGCACATATTGGGTTAAATGAATATATGAAATTATTATTTAGAGAAATGGTCTAGCTATGTTGTCCAGGCTGGTCTTGAACTCCTGGGCTCAAGGGATCCTCCTGCCTTGGCCTTCCTAAGTGCTTGGATTACAGGCGTGAGCCATCATGCCCAGCCTGAAATTAAATTTTAAATGTGATAACTAGAACTTTGAGCTTAAATATGTGGCTCCTGTTCTGTTTCTGCTGGACTTTGTCTCGTCTAGGATGATGACTATTCATCGTTTTTAGAAGGCTTTCAGTCAAAACTAGAGCAGATCAGAAGCTTGGAGTTGTGACTTAACATACAGGAGAATTACATAAAAGAGATGGTCAAGAGTTGGGCTAACTAGAAGCTTTCCTAGAAAATTAGTCAGATGGCGGTGGCTCACGCCTGTAATCCCAGCACTTTGGGAGGCCAAGGTGGGTGGATCACGAGGTCAAGAGATCGAGACCATCCTGGTCAAAATGGTGAAACCCCGTCTTTACTAAAAATACAAAAAATTAGCTGGGCATGGTGGCGCATGCCTGTAATCCCAGCTACTCAGGAGGCTGAGGCAGGAGAATTGCTTGAACCCAGGAGGGGGAGGTTGCGGTGAGCCGAGATT
>NW_016107482.1:1795384-1800711 GCF_001604975.1 Cebus imitator | reverse complement strand
GAAACTCTGTCTAAAAAAAAAAAAAAAAAAAAAAAAAAAAGAAAATTAGTCAGATGAAAAATACCAAACAACAATAAACATTAACTTCTGCAAAACCAAACCAATTAAATGAGAAAGAAATGTCAACAGGGTATTTGTGCCTCAACTGTGAATAGTTGCAGTGACTTCATCATAGAAGTGTAAACACTGCATTTTTATTCAGTTACAATTCAAATCTATTAGCCGAATGGGGATTATAGATGATGGACAGGAGAGTCTGTGTGTGTGTGTGTGTGTAGGTATGTGTGTAGGTGTGGGTAGAGATCGATTGTTGAGATACAGAAATCTAAATCTTTGTATTCTATGGAGGATGTCAATAAAAATAGTTTTTGAATGAAAATTAATGACAATAGTAGAAAAATGTTTAGAAACACCAAAATAATCAGAAAAAGTATTGCTTTGGGAAATAGGAATTGGGACGAGAAAAGCAGGAGTCTGCTCATTTTTATAGTAATCTTTATCAAATTCTTTATATATGCATGCCTAAATAAAAATAAATTATATAAAATAAATACACTAGAAAGAATTTTCAGATATTGAAGAAAAGAAGGAAATACTGTATGGGAAGGAGGCTATGAAATTTACCCAATGGTTAATGATTCAGCTGAAGTTTTAGCTGAGGCAGACTTGCCTAATTCTATTACATGATGCTGCCTAACTAAAGAGGTAACTAAATCTGATAAAGGCAATCAGATTAAATACCAGCTTGTTACATAGGCATCAGCATGAATGGCAGTCATGTCTCAGTCATACACGTGTGTTCTTAAATTCCTGGAAAGTAGCAGTAAACAAAGGACCCCTGCCAAAATCCTGACCCACTCTAATCCAGCCTTTGCTGAATTCCCAAAGCCTCTTCTGAAATTGCAAAACTATTGTCTCTTTCCGAATAAGAACGTTTTACTGTCTACCATTACCTCAGGAAAGAACATAAATAAGAAAATAATCAGGCCTTTGCCCTTGCCTTTCTATCTTAATTTCTTGTAAAAATTTCATCCTTAGAGGTAGCTCCAAATTCTGGCTTTGTAGGTTGGTGTAGACTTAAGCGCTCTCCCCCACACTCTCCATCAGAACCCAAAGCTGCTCTCCATTAAATTACTAACAATGTGTTAGACCAATGCAGTAAACAGGCTCTTCCCATTATTTTGCATTTCTAAAACAGATTGAGTAAAAATAGCCCACACAACTTCCGTGATGTAGCCTCTACGGTTACTAGTCTTGGCTGAGAAAATTTAAGTCTTCTCACAAAATAATATGGCAGAAGTCTGAGGAATAGCAAATGGCCAGGGTACCAAGTTCACTAAAAATCTGCCACATGTTGTGCCCTACCAGGAACACGCTCTATAAATACAGCAGTAGTAGTGATTCTTGTGGGTGTGCTTTTGTTCCTGATTTTGACAGAGAACAAGGTTTATTTCTTTTCTTTTGTAGGTCTATTTTTAATTGTTAAAAATAACAAACTTTCTGAAATTTAAGCTTTCTTTTTGGCATAAATAGATGCAATATCCAATTGTGTCAATATTTGTTTAGTTCTTTTAAAAGGCTCAGTATGGCTCAAAGCCATTGAGACGGAAAGTAGTTGATTGATGTGTATTTACACAAACACAGGGGTCTGTTCATATTCTAACCAAGATCTATAATATTTCAAGCTTATCTGTGATGTTTTCAAACTTTTTTTTTCTTTACTTACTCCTCATATACACAAGGATGTCTCTTACCTCATTAAAATGGATACCTGATCTTTCTTCCCTCTCCGGACAACATTGAATTCTTTATCTTTCTTATTCCACCAAAATGTTTACTGTACTCATCTTATGCCTCTATGTGATCACCCATTACCCCGTAACTCACATCTGTCTAATTCCTGTCCTCAGCATTATTCAGTTAACGACCTGAACCTTTTATTTACACACATCTGTTGATTTGCTGCAGGTTTTGTGATCTTAACTCCCTGAATTATTCAAGTTGATTTTACCCATACTAGAAACTTTTCTCCTTTTGCTCTTGAACTGAAGTCTTTGTGCATCCTCTTGATGTTATTATTTTTTTCTTCTATTACTTCTTCCTCTCTACATGGAGGCCTTCAACTATTACATTTGATCATGATCCCTGATTTTCCACCTTTCTCTCCATAGCAGGTCACATCACGTCAAGCACCTCTGTGAGTAATATCCTTCCTAAAATTCAGCATATTTTACCTAGCTCTAATTCCAAATCACCATCAGCTCAATGCACATTTCTACTCTGCCTTCACACCAAGGACAAACATCCAGCTTGCCCTTGCATAGAGACAGAAGGAAAGAAATCACAACAAAATCTGGCTCCAAAAACAAAGAGAGTGAGAATGAAATAATATTCAACATAGTGCCTAAGTCACAGAAGCAGTCCACGTCCTTCATTGCTCCCCAGGTCCAGACATTATTCTGCTAAATCTATTTTCCCTAATTCTTCTCACTAACATCTTTTCCTTTTCTTCCAGCTGCCATAATTTAGTTCAAAATGTATGCCTTTTTGCAGTTCAACACCTGAACTACTCTGCTGATCCTTCTCACTTACAATATATCTGGAAAAATGTCACCACAGTATTTTTTATAAAGCTGTTTTCTTGTTCAGAAGCCTTCCTTTTTTTCTCACTGGCTTACTCTTACTTGTACAAATTCTTACTCTTTAGTCCAGTAAAAGACTTGGGAGGTGTTTTGACTCCTCGTCTCCCCAGGGACATTTAGAAGCGTCTGAAAACAATTTTAATAATCATGTTTGTGGGTGGGGGTGCTATGGGTATCTAGTGGGTAGAGGCCAGCAGTGCTGCTAAGCATCTACAACACGGAGAACAGGACACTATAGCAATGCATACGAAACGTATGGCACAAAACGTCCTCAGTGTCCATGTTGAGAGATCCTGTCTTAATATGTGTCTAACATGTATACACATACAAATATTGATATATATGTATAAATATTGATATAAATATATATGTCTATTAATATATTTGTATATATATGTTATCTGAATTTGCTTTGATGGTACTTTTGCAATTATCCATTATTCCCTGGAATTAGTCTTATTCACTTCTCAACCTGTCCATCATCCTGGAAACATATCTGAAACATTTTGGTCTCACTACCAGGCAGGCAATTTCCTCTTTCTGATTTTGGACTTTAAAAAAATCTTTTTAATCTTCTTCATGAAACGTTAATATAGCTACCATGTAAAACAGTAATTTCCTTTCCCCTATAATGCTGAAAATGTAAGTCTTAGCCAAAGCACCTTATCCTCTGGGGCAAATCATTAGTTTCAGGAAACCCCTATCGTGCCCCCAGAAACTAACCTACATGTCTAGATGGAAACCATCCAGGACATTTTAAAATATGGAGAATGATTTAACTAGGAGATGTTCAAATAGAATTAGTTTAATTTCAATAGATACTGAGATGGCAGGATTTCTAAATCTACCTCAGCCTTAAAAAAAAAAAAAAAAATCCTGAAAATTACTCCCTGTAAAGCCCAGTGGCTAATTCTCAGCTTCTCTGTTTTCCTAGTGAAGGTCTTTAATGTAGATACTGTCAACTGTAACATGGGAATATGATCCTAGGCGATCACAGACACATATGGGAAAGAGTCTATATGCTGATGTCTCTATTTATAGTAAAATATTGCTCCTCAGTGTTGTGCATCCAAAAAGTGGCATTCATGCCCAGAGATACTTCTGCCAAACAGTTCATATATTGCAATTGTAATGAGCAAACCCATTCGTCATTTCAGAATAGAATGAGCCGAATGATATCTCTAGAGAAACAATTTCCTACGTGTTTGCTTTAGAGTTCAGGTGGATTACTTATACACGTTTACTAACCATGATGGGGAGAAGCTTCTTCATTGCCACCTAACATTTATCATTTGTGTGACCTCGGACTTTGATTTAAAGATGCCAGAAATTGTAATGGAGCACATGCTGGAACAACTGGACCTGATGCCTAACAATCATCACCCTGAGCAAATTGGAAAGTGTTTTGTAATCAGTTTTTGTTCGGTGTTCTAGCAATTTTTGTTCTTGTTTTTGGTGGAATAGAAGTCCTAAAAATTATCTTAAAAATTGTATAAACCCAACAGTGTTTGCAAGGTCTGGTGGTGCCCTTGGTTAAGACTAGCCAAAATAAAAGAAAATGTGTGCAACAATATTAAAAATTGTTTCAGAATTTCCAGTTCTACATAGCAGAATAAGTATACATCCATTTTCTCCCTTCACAGATTATATTGTGGTCAAGAAAAAGAATGTTTTTCTCAGTATTGAGAGCAAGAGGCTAGGAGACCAAAGAGATAGTGGAGAAGCCCCTGACAAATCATGGCTGGACGAGCAGCACATAAGAAATGGAATGTGAAAGTGAGGGTCCAATTGTGGTTGAAAGCCAGGCCATGCAATGGCAGGTGTGAGTGTTCCTGGTCATTCAGTTTGCTCCAGGAGCACTCAAGCCCAGGTGCTGGTGAGGAGTCTGAGGATCATGAGATAATCCTGGTTGGAGTATTTAGACAGGAAACCTTATGGCCAAAAAGGGGGAGTTAAAATTATTGACAAAAGTGGTAAAATGGTGAGTGATGGAGCTGAAGCTGAACTGAGTATTCAAAAAAGAGAATCATTGAAAGAATATGGAGGCTGGGTGGGGTGGCTCATGCCTGTAATCCAAGCACTTTGGGAGGCCGAGGCATGTGGATCGCCTGAGGTCAGGAGTTTGAGGCTAGCCTGAACAACATGGTGAAACCTTGTTTCTATTAAAAGTACAAAAATTATAAGGGTTTTATAGATAAAATTAGCACATGCCTGTAATCCCAGCTACTCGGGAGGCTGAGGCATGAGAATTGTTTGAACCTGGGAGGCAGAGGTTGCAGTGAGCTAAGATTGTGCCACTGCACTCCACCTTTGGTGACAGAGTGAAACTCTGTCTAAAAAAAAAAAAAAAAAAAAAATACGGAACTTTGGGTCTTACAAGTGGCTGCATATTTGAAACAAATATTTTTTAAATTTATGGATTGTCAGAACTTATGTCATATCAATGGATCAGAATCTCTATGTGCAGATTCAGCCGATACATTTTCTTTCTGCTATATGTGTCAACAGTGAGAATCATTGTCACCTAAAGTTCAAATTTTAGTATATGTGCTGCTGAAGCGAGCACGTCACCTAAAGTTCATAAAACTTCAAGGAGGCCTAGAAAATAACAGAGTGGAAGGAATGGATGAAATATCTACAATGATATGAGGTAGTAGGAGAGAGTAGGATACTTTAATTTGAGAT
>NW_016107482.1:1784360-1794459 GCF_001604975.1 Cebus imitator | reverse complement strand
TTTTGGTTACGCTCAATAACTTTAGGCAAATCACTTAACCTCTTTGGGCCTCAACAGTGTCATCTGTAAAAGAGAGATAGTTTTTATAATGTCTAATTCATGAGATTTTTATAGAATTACTGGGTAAAAAAACTTAATGCCTGGAATATATTAAGCACTAAAAGCATATTCGTGCTAGTATTGAATATGCATTCTATAATGTTATCAGGTACCACATCTTAAGCACCAAGTGTAAAGCTTTATGCTAAGAAAGTTAATATCCCACTTTTATGCTCCATAGCACCCCCTTGACGTAGATACACTTTTTACATTTTATGATAGAAAAAATAGATGCTGGAGCACATAACAAGTAAATGTCGATGCGGGACTAGGAATCTGGAATTATCTGACTTTAAGCCCAAGGTCTTTCTAGTACTCCATGTTGCTGCTGCATGCAATTTACAAATAGCTAAGTGACTTCTGTGTGTGTGTATGTGTGTCTGTGCACGTGTAGGGAACAGTCTATATGCTTATGTGTCTCTATAAATAACATAAAATTGCTCCCCAGTGCTCTACATCCAAAGAGTGATGTTCGTACCCAGAAACACTTCTGCCAAACAGTTCATAGATTGTAATTACAATGAGCAAACGTATTCCTCATTTTGGAATTGACTTTGTAGAATGATAGTGAAAGTAAATGCCTGTAAGACAAAATTTAATTAAACAATACAACCTACATGTATTTTTTAAATAAACTAGTGTGAAAAATAATTTAGTCAACTTTCAATCGTGTTTCTACATAGAGAAATCTGAAAGGCTTTGGTGCTAATATTCCAAGCATTTTATTACCATTTAAACAAGCAGAGCAATTATCACAAGCTTTGAAAGTGATACATTGGTTAAAAAAATGTGAGAGCCCATTGAGCTTTTAGGTTACCCAAGGAAAATTGTCAATATGTTCATGTACATGCTTTGTAAATGGACAAAAACAGCATAAATATATTGGGTAGTCTCTCTCTCTCTCTCTCTCTCTCTGTCTCTCTCTCTCTCTCTCTTCCTCCATCCTTCCCTCCCTTCCTCCTTTATTTCTCTTTTACACACACAACCTCACACTCCCACCCACACATAAAATTAATTTTTTTAATTGCCCTGTATTTATATATTTACCATGCTATTTTCTTCTACTTAGGCTGCCTGATTTATTTGAATTACGTGTCCATTCGTCCAGACTATGATTAAGCTCTACTCTTGAATATTCCAAGCATGATTTCTGTAGCAATGTAAGATGGCAAAAGTTTCACTTGGTTGTAGATGCCAAGATGTAGAGCTCCCTAGTCTTTCAGCATCCAGACAGGAAAGCAGGGAAAGGAACAGCTAGAACCCGTTTAACCCAGTATGCCATTCAAATATTATTTTCTAAAAAAGACAATGTAAAATAATTGCCACAATATTGATATATTCTGCACTGATCACCATTTATTTTTGTAATAGAAAGTTGCTCCTCACCTGCTCTTCCACCCTTTAGCCCAGCATTATACAGCCAGGGAAGTACCACATTGTATAATTTGACTATGAGAATTCACAAATTTGTGTGAACTTCTGTCAGTGTGACAGCTCATCAAAGCAGAACCCTGGCTAAATCAGCTAAGCCTGGAAGATAAAAGCAGGCCGGACAGTACAGCCTTGAAACCTGCCAGGTCACCACCCCTCCACTCCGTTCTCCATATCAATCACCACTTTCGCCTCCCATTCGTTGAGTTGTGGATGTTTTCATGGTTATCATTGTTGTTTCAATATGATCAATTGATTTTTGAAAAACGTATGCTTTAATGATTCCAACTTTGAAAAAAATTAGCGTTCTATGTTTGTTGGATGCAAAGTTACATGATTTTGTTTTCAATTGCTAGTAAAGGCATGGTTTATTTACCTCTTTTATGTTATTAATTTTTAATATTTGATCAAAGTTCATACTATGATTATAGATTGTAAAAAGTTTTACTGTATTTTTATCTTTATTTTGATGAGTAATACAAATATATATGGCTACAGAAATGTACATGACTGATAAATATTGGGATTTGCATTTTTTTTTTCTTTGACTTTAAGTTCTGGAGCACACATGCACATCCTGCAGGTTACATAGTTATACCCGTGCCATGGTGGTTTGCTGCAACCATTCCCCATCATCTACATTGGGTATTTCTTCTAATGTTATCCCGTTCAATCCCTCCATCCCTGCTATCCCTCCACTAGCAATCCCCCAACCCCCCCCAGACCCTAATGTGTATGTTCCTCTCCCTGTGTCCATGTGTTCTCATTGTTCAACACCCACTTATGGGCGAGAACATGTGGTGTTTGGTTTTCTGCTCTTGTGTCAGTTTGCTGAGTATGATGGTTTCCAGCTTCATCCATGTCCCTGCAAAGGACGTGAACTCATCCTTTTTTATGGCTGCATAGTATTCCATGGTGTATATGTGCCATATTTTCTTTATCCAGTCTATCATTGATGGACATTTGGGTTGCCTCCAAGTCTTTGCTATTATAAACAGTGCCACAATAAACATACATGTGCAGGTATCTTTATAATTGAATGATTTATAATCCTTTGAGTATATACCCAGTAATGGGATTGCTGGTTCAAATGGTATTTCTATTTCCAGATTCTTGAGGAATTGACACACTGTCTTCCACAATGGTTGAACACTCTTTTACACTCCCACCAACCATGTAAAAGCATATTTCTCCTCATCCTCTCCAGCATCTGTTGTCTCCTGATTTTTTAATGATTGTCATTCTAACTGGTGTGAGATGGTATCTCAATGTAGTTTTGATTTGCATTTCTCTAATGACCAATGATGATGAGCTTTTATTCATGTTTGTTGTCTGCATAAATGTCTTCTTTTGAGGAGTGTGTGTTCATATTCTTTGCTCACTTTTTGATGGGGTTGTTTGATTTTTTCTTGTAAATTTTTTTTAGTTCTTTGTAAATTCTGGTTATTAGCTCTTTGTCAGATGGGTAAATTGCAAATTTTTTTTACCATTCTGTTGGTTGTTGGTTCACTCTAATGATAGTTTCTTTTGCTGTGCAGAACCTCTTAAGTTAAATTAGATCCCATTTGTGTATTTTGGCTTTTGTTGCCATTGCTTTTGGTGTTTTCATCATGAATTCCTTGCCCATGCCTATGACCTGAATGGAATTGCCTAGGGTTTCTCCTAGGGTTTTTATAGTGTTTGGTCTTATGTTTAAATCTTTAATTCATCTGGAGTTAATTTTTGCATAAGGTGTAAGGAAGGGATCCAGTTTTTCAGTTTTCTGCATATGGCTAGCCAATTTTCCCAAGACCATGTATTAAATAGGGAATTTTTTTTTTCACTGCCTGTTTTTGACAGGTTCGTCAAGATCAGATGGTCTTAGATGTGTGGCATTACTTCTGAGTCCTCTGTTGTGATCCATTGGCCCATATCTCTGTTTCTCTTTTTTTTTTTAAACCAGTACCATGCTGTTTTAACTACTGTAGCCTTGTAGTATAGTTTGAAGTTAGGTAGCATGATGCCTCCAGGTTTGTTTTTTTCTTGGCTTAGATGGAAAATAATCCTATTTGTCCTATTTAAAATTGACTTGAAATCTATTGTTTCTGAAGTAAATAATAAACCATGTAGTTTTTTTTTTTTAAATTATTGCTATATTTTATATTTTCCACAATTGTACTTTTTATTGTGCTTTCTCAAATTTTTGAGTCACCTATTTATAGAGGGTCTGACTGTGAGGTATTTTCTGACTGCTTATATTTTACTTATTTTTTTAAACTTTAATGCTAATGTTGCTGGATATGAGATTATATTTCATTCAGTAATTTTGGTCTACATTTTGAAGTTATTGCCTTATTGTATTTTTACAAAATAGCATCATTTATTTTCTTTTGGAAGTTTTTATATTTTTTCCTTGCCCTCAATTTTTCAAAATTTCATCATACTATGCCTAGTTATTGGTCTTTTTATGGAAATACTATCCTGTACTATAAAGTGGCAGCTTTCATCATCTGATGACCAAAGTCTTTTATTTAACTTGAAAATATTTTCTAGGTTAAAATTTCTGTTTCTGTAGTTATCTATTGAATTATCTCTCACAAATAATCTTTGACCTTTTTTGCCATGTTCTGAAAGAGTCTAAAGATGAAGCATATTTCAACTATTTTCTTTAATCCGTGTATTTCATTTATGTGACTAAGTCTCAAACAACAAGATTTCTGATTCTTTTGCATCACTGTCTATGTATGATACAGTATTCTATTTAATCTCTCTGAGGATAAAACATTTTTTTTTTATTTTTAAATGTCTTTCTTTGATCTATCGACTCATTTTCTTCTCCTGACAATTTTTCCAGTAATTTTTCTTTTGTCTTGATTTTAGTTTCTACAAATGTTGGTTGTTTTGGAGTATGATTGCTTACCTTTGTGTTCTGTGATCCTCTTCTCTCATTATTGTAGGTACAAGCTGTGATTATATATGATGACTTCTGCTGGGTTAAGGAGTAGGGTGGAAAAGCTATACTTATAAGAGAAAATTACCTGTTGTTTGTCATATCAGTATATGGTCCGTACATATGAGTTATTTTATGATTTGCATGGAGCTATAGCCCTGGCTCTCTATGGAGGGTAAATGTACCTTCTACTGGCCCCTTGTCACCGTTCTGAGCATTGCCTTAGGGGTGTTTCTGCTCTCACCTCTACTGACCATGAGCTTAGGCTCCATAAGAATGATGCAGTCATCACCTACAAGTGGTGGACTTCGTATTTTGCTGACTGATTTACAAGTGTTTTTTAAGATTCGAAAAGGCCTCAATATTTTGCTTTGCTAATGGCATCCTTTTTGTTTTTTAGAACATTATGTATCATGTTTTCACTTGCTCAACAGACTTTTGTAACCAAAAGATATACAGAATTTTATACTCAATCTATATTCTTGATTCAATTATATATTTTTCTTTATGCCTTTCATGTGCTTCTTTGTGTTTTTTATCCCTGCCTCCAAAAGTAACTTTAAGTATCAGCTCTTTCATAAAATGTGTTAATTCGACAAATTGTTTCATATTGGAAGCTCCCACTTCCACAGTTACAAAATGGGGATAATAGCACAAACTTTAGATAGTCAGGATGAATTTTATATTATATCTGCCATGTAAAAATAGTGACCTTCACCTAAATGTAGCGCTCAATAAATTTCAATTCTCTACCTTGATGTTTTCCTCTTGTTGCATGTATGTAGTACTCACCACAGTTCAGTTTGCAATGCTTCCATGAATAGGGATTGCCCTTGCACATTTTTTGTTAGCCCTAAAGCAACTAATGTAGAACATACAGTTAAAAAGGGCTAGTTGATTTAATGCATTATGTAGAGAGACAGTGCTTTAGAAAGTGACTGTAAGTGCTGAATTTCGAGGACTCAAGTGATGACAGAACCAGAGGAGAGAAACTGCTTTTTGCCATGCTTCTTGACAGTTTCCTGTGCAAATGCCTAAATCTGCCCTTTCCATTTTGCCCTCTTGTTCTCTTTCTCTTTTATCTAAGCAATTGAGGAAGAAAAATATAATTAGACTTTCTTTCTACATCCTTTCACTTCTGGAAAGTGATGAAAGTACATGGGAAAGTTGAGATGTATATCTCAGGGGAAAAGGACAAGAGCACATGTGAAGATGGTGAGTCATTTTTTTTTATCGCTTGCCCTTATGAAACATCGTCTGTGAGCAGAGCTTGTAATATCATAGCTTGCAGGTTGGATGTCAGAAAACAGCTCTAACGGTACTATTTCTAGAACTCTCTGGAGTAGCTAAAATGTTTGGCTTTAAATAATAGATAGCCTGTTCCACCCTACCTTACACAATTATATAACTCATTAGTGCACATGGTAGGAGGCCTAGGGTTAACACAGGTTCCAGATCCATTGTGAATTCTTTTTCTACTTCTGTTCTGCAGTCCACATTGTTGGCTATACCTCAAAACTTGTTCCTCTTTTGTTAATGGATAAATTTTAAGAATATTGCTTCCTTTTTTTTTTTTTTTTTAAATCATAAAGGAAGTAAAATCTGTGTTCATTTAGTCTTTTTTATTTTTGAGATGTAATCTCGCTCTGTTGCCCAGGCTGGAGTGCAGTGGCACAATCTCGGCTCACTGCTACCTCTACCTCTCCTGCCTCAGCTTCCCAAGTAGCTGGGATTACAGGCACCCAACACTACATCTCGCTAATTTTTGTATTTCAGTAGAGATGGAGTTTCACCATGTTGGCCAGGCTGGTTTTGAACTCCTGACCTCAAGCGATTCCCCACTTCAGCCTCCCAAAATACTGGAATTACAGGCATAAGCCACCACGCCCAGCCCATTTAGTCTTTCTTTAGTGAACAAAGATTGTTTCCTCAGATCTTGTAGCAAATTTGCATGGAATTTCATTGGCTAGAATTTAGGCAAATGTTTATTTGTGAACCAAATATTGTCATTAGGATTATCTTTAGACCAGTCAGGTGGCCATCTGAGTTCAGTTTCCCAAATGGCATTGCTATTACTTCATGTGGCTTAACCACAATGCCCACTAAGCTCTTAATACACCTTATATTTGATTAATTTCTTTATTTGTAAGTACAATGGCATCATTTCTGTTCTTTCTTACCTGTACAACATAAATTTAAAATTCTAGTAAATTAACTTCAGAATTTTGTGGGAGTTTTTAGATAATGGCCAATTCTAAAATTCTTAAAGTTCTGAGAGTTTATAAGTATAAATATTTTGATTCAAAATTTAAATTCTCTGCAATTGCAGTAATACCTTTATTTTTTATTACCATTTCAAAGGCAAACAGATATGTCTTCTAATTAGAATAAAACACTTTTGCTAGTTTTAGGCAATAAATTTATAACACACAAACTCCACTCTCCTAAGGAATTAAAAAACTAAATATCATGAACACAATATTGTTGTTTAAGCTTGAGTGGTGTTTGTTTGTTTTTTAGAATGTGGAATTTCAATTCCATAGAGTCACACAAGCACTGAAGTATTTTTTGGGTTATCTGTGATGAAGAAATGTTAAGAACTTTTGGGATTTGATGCTTACATAATGGTAAATCCAAGATACCCCATAATCTCTGGGGATTCTAAAAAATACAGTGCAGTACACAAGACAATAAGAGAGTTTTGGATCTACAATCCTCAGACTTTTTCTGATGTTTTATCACTTTCTAAAAATATAACTGCTTGATATTTTATATGTTGTTTATCAATAAGAAAGTTACTTGTTTTGAGATTTTGCTTCTATTTATTAATTACACAACTTCCTATCTCCCACAACCTGCCTGGGAATAAAATGTCTCAAGAAGTATAGGAAATTTCCTAAAGAAGTAGATATAACTAGATATATAATAATATTCAGTATTTTATTTTTAAAATGTTGACATTTCAACACTCATATATTAAATATCTACTTCATACTTAGTACAGTTCTTGGTACTGAAAATATTTAATGTGTAAGTCTGTGTTTTCCATAAAGGAATTTGTAAACTACAAGTGGAGAAAATCATGAACACATATATGCATTGTAACTGGAAATAACATCCCACTACAGCAGTGAAAGTGTTAAGTCTAGCCTGTATAACTAGTAGTAAGAAATGGTTTTTCATGAGCGGTACATACCATCAACCTCAATGCTCTTAGAAATCATTATAAAAGTTCATGGTCCAAAACAAAGGGAAAAAAAATCTGTGTCGTATGTATTAAGTTATGTGCTAATGTAAAAATAAGAGATTTCAACTGTGCATTCAACTCAAAGAATAAGAAAATACTAATGAAAAACCCACGATGAATATGACATAAAGTATTTCTACAGATAAAATGATTTTTTAAAAACTCAGAAAATCAAATAATAGAATCAAGTAAAAAACTTTCATTCCAATCTGGTGCTATCAATCCTAGCTCAATTATATCCTCAAAATGTTCCAAACACATCCCCACCTCAGTGTCTACATGGCCAAGATCATGGATGGAGCCAAACTGCTTAGGCTAGAAACAACTTTAATTTTTCATCTCCGAAACAGGGGTACTTACAAGTACCAAACTCCTGTAATATAGCGATAGTGAAACAAGTTAATATAGAGGAAGCACCAAGAGCATTACCTCGCAAATGCTGAGCACTCAACAAATGAGTACTCCAGTCAGTAGAGTACTCCAGTGTAGAAATATGGTTAAGGCTGTATTCTAGACACAGATTACCTGATTCCTACCCTTTTGAGGCCAGTAAGTCAGTGTTTCTGGACCTCAATTTTTTTTCACTTTTAAAATTGGTGTGCATAATACTGCTTATCACTTAGGGCTACTGAAATAATCAAATGGATTCTACCTATGAAACAATTAGAACCACATAACACTTAATAAGTGCTAAGTATTGTTTAGTTAATATTGTTGTGATTGTTGTAGCTGTTGTTATTTTGATTCTTCCATCCATCTTTCTTTAAGAATCCTTTCCTTGCTTCTGAAATATCTGATCCTTTCTTACCTCCAGATCTGAGTTCAGATATAGTTTCCTGATGCCCAGAATAAATGTGTTTTTGGGGCTGCAGCAGGTTGGGTTTTTAGTGAGAGAGAGAGTGTATGTGTGTGTGTGTGTGTGTGTGTGTGTGAGTGTGTGTGTGTTTTCTTTTTTAAATAGTTGTCAAAGAAGATAAAAACTGAAAAAATGTACCCTCATTTAAAGTTACTGTTTTATTTTGATTATTGTATGTAAATGGCCCATAGACTTTGCAGTGTTCAAGGCTGAAATTAGCCCTGCTGATGACCTTGTTAAACTCCTATCTCCCTCATCATCTACTGTGCCTCACAAAGTCAGTTTTTATTTTACAAATTTATTCTCTTATTATAGTTTTATGTTACATAAAATTATCATTCTTATTCGCTTACATTTTTATTTGTTCTTTCTCCAGCATATGAACTCAAGGGGGTAAGAATGTCACCTGCTTTACCCAACACTTGATCTGCCTGCCCTCCATAGTGCCTGAATGAATGTGGCCACTCAATAATTTTGAACTATTTTAGGACTGCTAAAGTAGGTAGCTAGTCAGACATGAGCAGGGCAGGAGAGGCCCCCAACCTCATCCACCAGTATGTCAGGCGACCATCAAATGATGGTCCACACAGTGCAAATGTTGCATTGTCTCTCTCAAATTTATAATTGGTCACAGCCAGTGCCAGGGAAAGACAATCTCCCAATAAACAGAAACACTTGAAACTAGTGATCAGCAGCTTCCCAATAACATCTCAGGAGTTGGGCGAGTCCGCTCGCTTATGTGCACTAAGAGGCAAAATGGCAGAGTTTAACTGGTGTATGACTGCCCTGGGACATTTGGCTGGGAAGGGAAGAACACCTCAAGGAAGCATGTATACAGCTCTACTAAACATACTGCGCATGCAGCCCCTCCCAAGTGCTGACAGGCACTGCTCCTGCAACAGCCCACCCCAAAGGAAGAATCAGCAGGGAAGGGACGCAAGACTCCTCAAGTATGCCAACATGTAAACCCCAAGTCAAAGGTCAAACAGTGCACTTGATTCTCTCAAGTCACCTGCTTAGCCTCCCTCCAAGTGTGCTGCTTTTTATTTCTGCCCTAAAACTTTTTAATAAACTTTTACTCCTGCCCTAAAAGTTGCCATGGTCTCTCTGAGTGCCCTATGCTCCCTCAATTGAATTCTTTCTTCTAAGAAGACAATTGAGGTTGCTTTAGACCTGTACAGATTCACTGTTGGTAACAGGACAATTTTAGATTTAAAGAAATATTGTAGGGCTGGGAACAGTGCTCACAACTGTAATCCCACCACTTTGGGAGGCAAAGGCAGGTGGATCACCTGAGGTCAGGAGTTCAAGAACAGCCAGCATGGTGAAATCCTGTCTCTACTGAAAATATAAAAATTAGCGGGACCTGGTGGCGTGAGGGCCTGCAATCCCAGCTACTTGAGAGGCTGAGGCAGGAGAATCACTTGAACCCTGGAGGTGGAGGTTGCAGTGAGCTGAGATTGTGCCACTGCACGAAAGAGTGAAACTCTCTCTCTCTCTGTGTGTATATATATATATATATATATATATATATATA
>NW_016107482.1:1749289-1784320 GCF_001604975.1 Cebus imitator | reverse complement strand
ACACACACACACACATATATATGTATATATATGTGTGTATATATCTATCTATATATATATGTATAAGATAATACTGAGATTGCTCATATCCTTTCTTGCTAATATCTTTCATCCTGTATTTGTTAAAATTCATAAGCCAATAGTGACATAATTAATGCCCACGCTTTATTAAAGTGTCCTGAGTTTTTAGCTGCTATCCTTTTACTATTCCAGGATCTTATCTAGGATTATTCATAACCTTTAATCACCATGTTTCTTAGGCACCTCTTTGCTAAGAAATTTTCTTAGACCTTTCTACTTTTGAATTACCTTGATGATTTTGAGAAATTCTGGTCAAATGTTTTGTAGAATGTCCCTCAATTGGAACTTTTTTTATTCTGGCTCTTTTATTATTATGCTTTACATTCTGGGATACACGGGCAGAACGGGCAGGTTTGCAACATAGGTAAATACGTGCCATGGTGGTTTGCTGCAGCCATCCCTCCGTCATCTACATTAGGTATTTCTCCTAATATTAGCCCTCCCAATACCCCCACACCACGCTATCCCTCCCCTAGCCCCTCTCCCCCCGCCGCCCGTAAAGCCCCAGTGTGTGATGTTCCCTTCCCTGTGTCCGTGTGTTCTCATTGTTCAACAGCCACTTATGAGTGAGAACATACAGTGTTTGGTTTTCTGTTCTTGTGTCAGTTTGCTGATAATGATGGTTTCCAGCTTCGCCCATGTTCCTGCAAAGGACGTGAACTCATCCTTTTTTATGGCTGCATAGTACTCCATGGCGTATATGTCTATCATTGATGGGCATAAGGGTTGGTTCCAAGTCTTTGCTATTGTAAACAGTGCCACAATATGCATGTGTCTCTATAACTGAATGTTTTATAATCCTTTAGTTATACACCCAGTAATGGGATTGTTTGGTCAAATGGTATTTCTATTTCTAGATCCCTGAGGAATTACCACAGTGTCTTCCATAATGGTTGAACTAATTTACACTCCCACCATAGTGTAAAACCATTCCTGTTTCTCCACATCATCTCTAGCATGTGTTGTCTCCTGATTTTTTAATGATCGCCATTCTAACTGGTGTGGGATGGTATCTCTATGACGTTTTGATTTATTACCAATAATGGTGAGCTTTTCTTCATATGTTTATTGGCTGCATAAATGTCTTCTTTTGAGAAGTGTCTTTTCATATCATTATAGATTCTGGTTATTAGCTCTTTGTTAAATGAGTAGATTGAAAAATTTTTTCCCATTCTGTTGGTTGCTGGTTCACTTTAATGATTGTTTCTTTTGCTTCGCAGAAGCTCTTTAATTAGATCTCATTTGTCTATTTTGGCTTTTGTTGCCATTGCTTTCGGTGTTTTAGTCATGGATTCCTTGCCCATGCCTATGTCCTGAATGGTTTTGCCTAGGTTTTCTTCTAGGGTTTTTGTGGTGTTAGGTCTTATGTTTAAATCTTTAATCCATCTGGAGTTAATTTTTGTATAAGATGTAAGGAAGGGATCCAGTTTTTCCAGCTTTCTGCATATGGCTAGCCAATTTTCCCAACACCATTTATTAAATAGAGAATCCTTTCCCCATTGCTTGTTTTTGTCAGATTTGTCAAAGACCAGATGGTTGTAGATGTTTGGCCTTACCTTTGTTCTGTTCCATTGGCCTATATTTCTGTTTTGGTACCAGTGCCATGCTGTTTTGATTACTGTATCTTGTAGTATAGTTTGAAGTCAGATAGTATGATGCCTCCAGCTTTGTTCTTTTTGCTTAGGATTATCTTGGCTATGTGGGCTCTCTTTTGGTTCCATATGAAGTTTAAGGTGATTTTTTCCAACTGGAATTTTTTTGTTGTGTGCTCACAAGTAGACTTGAGTTCTGGATATTTGGCAGGAAAACCACAGAGGTAAATTATCATTTTCATTGCATCACATCAACAGCACACACTCTCAACATGTTAGTGTTTGAATACGTGGATGAGATAGTATTGCTTAGATTTCTTAACTATAAATTTAATGTTTTTTCTTTCTGTTTTCATACTCTTTCAAAAGAAAGTCGCTATGCCCTCCACATACTTAAACAGAGGGAGGCAACCTCTAGCTACTTCAGGACAAGATATCTAAGTAAATTATTTGCAATTCTTCTGCTCAGAAGATGTGCCTTGTTCTTCCTAATATTTATGTATTTAATGATTTATTAAATTATTAAGTCAATGTAGACTAAACCAAAGCTTTGACATGTATTTGACTGCTTGTTCCAACTTTCACCAGAGTTCTCGTGTCATAAACGTATCTCTCCTTCTCTGTCTCTCTGTCTCTCTCTGTCTCTGTTTCTCTTTTAGCACTTTCTTACTTTTTGGCACTACAAAATGCTTCAGGCTCATATTAGGTTTTTTATTTCCTGCCTCAGCCCCTGAATCAGCCATTTCTCTAAAGAAGCCTGTTTCTTTTAGTGAAGAATTGTAATGCAAACCAAGATATCGGCACTAAATGTGCTTAATGATACTGGAATATTATTGCTTCTAGGCCTTCTTACCTGACAGAGCAAGGAATATATGTTTATATGCTAACCAAGTGTATATACACGTATGTATACATGTTTATGTGATCACCTACATCTGTAGTAAAGTAACCACGGGTTCTTACTGATGTCTCCAATTCAAACCCCTAACTGCATGGATCATTCTAATCTCCTTCCTTCCTTCTCTGTAACCTCCCACTCCAACACTGAGAAGACTCCAGATGGCTCCCAGCAACCACCATATATACACCTGCACTTTCATTTCCAGCATACTTGCATAGAAGTGTTAAGTTACACCACTCTGGTAAATAACTCTCTCAACTAGAATATAGCACTTATGTAAAGTTTCTTTTAGTCTTACAGACTCCACTTATTTGCACAGTTACTTAGGTCAGCCCCTTTACCCTCCACCCTCTTTAGTTAGTTAGGTACATATATTTGAAATACTGTTAGATTGCTTTTATCGTGTTCCGCATTCTCTCCTGGTTCCCCACAGTCTCCTGAATGAGTTTTTACATAGTTGCACATTTTGAGGCTCAAAGTCTGTGTTTTGATAAACAAAGAGCATCGTGCATCTATCTACAACCCTAAAATGTTCCCTGCCCTTTACCTCTTCAAGCTTTCTTCTCTCTCCTGAACCATTAAGAATCACAGAAATTTGCCTTTCCCAGAATGGTATGTAGTTTAATCACACAGTAGATAGCCTTTTCAGATTAGCTTCTTTCACTTAGCACTACGCGTGAAAGATTAATTTGCACCTTTGCATGAGTTGCAAGTTCATTTCTGTTTATGCTGAATAATATTCCATTACATGGATGTACCACAATGTGTTTACCCATTTGCCTATTGAAGCACATCTTGGTGGGTTCCACTTTTGGGTGATTGAGAATGCAGCTGCTGGGAACATTCACATGCAGCTTTTTATATAAACATAATTTTTCAAATTAGTAGGGTAAATATCCAGAAGCACTATTGTTGGATGATACGGTAAGACAATGCTTATACCTTTGTAACTTATTAACTGCTCAGCTGTCTTCCAAAGTTATTGTACCATTTTGAATTCTCACTCACAATTAATGAGTGTTGCTGTTCCTCCACATTCTCACCAGCAATTGGCAATGACAAATTTTAAATCTTGGTCATTCTGATAGGTGCACAGTTATATTTCATTGTTCTAATGTACATATCCTGAAAGAAAAATCATGTTGAATCTTTTTTCATATGTTTATTTGCCATCCGTATATATTCTTCAGTAAGGTGTCTGTTCAGATCATTTGCTCATTTAAAAACTGGGCTGTTTCCTTTCTTGTTGTTTGGTTGTGTATTTGTGTTATTTTTGTAAATTTTTTTTCATCAGACTTGTGTTTTCTGGCTTGGCTTTTGATTTTCTTAGATTATCTCACAGAGGAAATGTTTTTAATAAGGCCCAAATCAATTTTGATTTATGGATTAGATTTTCAGTGCTGCATCTAAAAATTGTCACCAACCCAAAGATAACAAATTTCCTACTATACTGTCTTCCAGAAGTTTTGTTTCTTTACATTTTACATTTAGATTTATAGGTTTTGAGGCAATTTTTGTGAAAGGCTTAAGGTCTGTGCCTGGGTTTGTATTTTTGCATACGAATGTCCAATTGTTACAACATCTTTTGAAAATACTATCTTTCTTCATAGAATTTCCTTAGTTCCTTTATCAAAGATCGATTATTTACTTATTCTTTTTGAGATGAAGTCTAGCTCTGTCAATCAGGCTGGAGTGCAATAGCACAATCTTGGCTCACTGCAACCTCTGCTTCCTAAGTTCAAGCAGTTCTCCTCCCTCAGTCTTCCCAATAGCTTAGATACAGGCGCTGCCACCATGCCCAACTAATTTTTGTATTTTTAGTAGAGATGGGGTTTTGCCCTGTTAACCATGTTGGTCTCAAAATCCTGGCCTCAAGCGATCTGCCCACCTCAGCCTCCCAAAGTGCTGGATTAAAGGTGTGAGCCACCAGACTCTACCCAAAGATCAATGATTCATACTGTTGTAGATCTATTTTTGAGCTCTCGATTCTGTGCCCTAGGTCTATGTGTCCCTTCTAGTATTGTAGCCAACCTGGATATAGATTTGAGTTTTCCAACTTTTTGTTTTTATTTTTTAGAATTGTGGTGAATATTCTAGGTCTTTTGCTTCTCATATGAAATTTTTGAACATTTTTCTTAATATCTACAAAATAGTTTGCTAGTATTTTGATTGAAATAGCCTTGAATCTATAGATTAGGATAGGAAGAATTGATATTTTGATGACAGTTTTTCAATTCATAAACGTAATTCCATTTGTTATATATTCATCTGTTTATATTCTCTTTGATTTGTTTTATGAATGTTTTATATATTTTTTTCTGTGTGTAGATCTGATACTTTTTTTTTCCCTGAAAATTTACACTTAAGCGTTTATTTTTGGGGAGGGAAATATATAAAGAGTATTGCATTTCAAAATTTTAGTTCTAATATTTTATTTTTGGTTTATACAAAAGTGATTGACCATTGTATATTAACGTATATTCTGCAGCTTGGTTATAGTATCTTTTAAAAGTGTTGAGAAATTTTTTGTTTTTGCTGCTGTTGATTCTTTGGATTTTTCTTTAATGTCATCTACAAATAAGGACAGGTTTATTTCTTCCTTTCTCTGTAGTATACATTTTATTTCATTTTCCTGATTTGTTACAGTAGTTTGAGCTTTGGTATAGTAATAAATAGGATGGTGAAAGGGATATTTTTACTTTTTTAATATTAGAGGAAGGGAGGTGGAGTTTGTTTTCTCACCAGTAAGTATGATGTAACTGTTGATTTTTTGAGATGTTATTCATCAAGTTAAATGTATTTCCCTTTTACTCATAGTTTACAGAGAGACATTTTAAAATCATAAATGGCTATTGGATTTCATCAAGTGTTCTTTCTCTTCCAATTGATCACATTTTTATTCTTTAGCTGGTTGATGTGATAGATAAGATTGATTTTCAATTGTTGAATCTGCTTTGCATGACTACAATGAATCTAAATCTGTAATAGAGTGTGATTCTTTTTAGACATTATTGGGCTCAATTTGCTAATTTTTTTGAGGATTTGTGCATCTATATTTATGAGATATATATATATTTTTTCTCCATGTGATCTTTTTTAATGGTTCTGACATTACAGTAATGCTGATCTCATGGAAACAATAAGTACGTGTTTCTGTTGCTTCTATTTATTGGATGATATTGTGAAGAATTGGCATTATTCTTCTTGAAATCTTTGCTATAATTCACCAGTAGAACCACCTGGGCTGAGTACTTTCTGTTTTAAAAAAGTGTTAATCATGACTAATTTCTTTAACATACGTAGAATGATCTATTTATCTTGTGTGAGTATGCTACTGTGTTTCTTTCAAGGATTTGTCCAAGTTATCCAATGTGTGGCATAGAGTTGTTTACAGTATATTTCATTATTGTTTTAATTTCATGAGATTAGTAGTGATGAACCTAACTTTTGTTTCTGATATGGAAAATTCATGTCTTCTCGTTTACTTCATTCGCCTGACTGAAGTTTTATCCATTTTATTAATGTATTCATATAACCAGGTTTTTATGTTCTTATTTATTGTTTTTCTGCCTTCAATTTCATAGATTTATGCTCTATTTTTTATTCATTTTTTCCTGGTTGTTTGGCTTTGAATTGCTCTTGTTTCTCTAATGTACTAAGAAGGAAGATTAGGTTATTGAGTCAAATATTTGTGTTTCCTTTTCTAACACTGATATTTAATACTATACATTTCCTCTAAGTACTGTTTGATCTTAATTTCATGAATTTTTGATGTTGGACTTTTATTTTTATTTTGTGCAAAATATACATATTTTTTACTTTTCTTGAGACTTATTCTTTGACCCACCTGTTATTTAGAAAAATGTTTAGGTGTTTTTCAACTATCTTTGTTTTACTGGTTTCCAATTTAATTGCATTGAAGTCTAACATGTATGATTTATGTTTTTAAAAGTTGCTAAGGTGTTGACTTTGAATGTTGTCTATCTTGGTGAAGGTTTCATGTGAGTTTGAAATCAGTAATGTAGTTCAGAGCATCTGTATTATTACTGGCTTTCAGTCTACATGATCTGTCAATTACTGGGGAAAAAAGATTGAAATTTACATTTATAAAAGTAAATTTATCCATTTTTTCTTTCAATTTTATTACATGACATTATATCAATTTATATACCTTACAGGTACCTTATAATAAAGTATTCCAAATACTTCTCTTATGACATTGTTGTCACTTACATTTATTCATCCTTAGTGTTTCCCTTTTTCTACTGTGTGATATAAGACAAAGATAGGAGTCTAAATCCAGGAAGTGGGGCCCTTTCTAGACACCAAGTCTGACAGTGCTTTGACTTGGGTTTTCCAGCCTTTAGAAATGTTAGACATAGTTTTTCTATTTTGTAAGTCACCCAGACTGTGGAATCTTTATAATGGCAGCCAGACTGACTAAGACATCTGTAACCTGTACTAATCTAACACATTATTGCTATTATTACTATAAACAAGCCGTTAACGTTTTAGATCAATTAAAAACACAAATGTATTATTTTACTTTCACTATTTCTTTTTTTTTTTTCCCTTTATTTATTTTATTGCATTTTAGGTTTTGGGGCACATGTGAAGAACATGCAAGATTGTTGCATAGGTACACACGTGGCAGTGTGATTTCCTGCCTTCCTCCCATCACCTACCTCTGGCATCTCTCCCCTTGCTGTCTCTCCCCAGCTCCCCACCCCCTACCATCCCTCCCCTATTCCCCCCACACTATTTCTTTTTAATCACTTTTTTTTTGTTATGTAGATCTGAGTTTCCAACCTACATGACTTTTTATCTTTCTAAAAACTTTTTTCTTTCATTAAAGATGAGTCTGATGGTGATAAAGTTTCTCATTTTTTAAAATGACAAATACTACTTGTACATATTTATGTGTGCAATGTGATGTAATAATGTATGCATTGTGGAATGATTAAATCAAGTTAAATAATATGTCCATCACTTCACGTACTTATTTTTTGTACATTTAAAATCTACTGTTTTAGTAATTTTAAATATACGATACCATGTTATTAACTAAAGTCACTGTGTAGAGCGATCCATTATTAGCATTTATTCCTCCTGTGTAATTGAAATTTTGCACCCTTTGACCAACATCTCCCTTTTACGTTCTTCCCCACCCCCAACCTCTGGTGACCACAATTCTTTTTTCTACTTTTATGAATTCATCTTTTTCACATTTCACATATAAGTAAAATCATGTAGTATTTGTCTTTCTTTGCCTGGCTCATTTCATTTAGCATAATGTCTTCCATGTTCTTCCATGTTGTCCCAAAAAATACAGTTTTTTTATGGCTGCATCATAATATATTGTGTGTATATACCGCTTTTTCTTTATCCATTTGTCCATCAATGGACATCTAGTATTTCTTCTATATCTTGGCGATGGTGTACAATGCTGCAATAAACATGAGAGGATAACTCTTTAATAAAATGATTTTAGTTCCTTTGAATGTATACTCAAAAGTGGAATTTCTGGATCATATTGTAATTCCATTTTTAGGTTTTTGAGAGGCTTCCACACTAATTTTCATAATGACTATACAAATTTACATTTCTGCCAACAGCACATTTTTGTATCTCATAAATATAGATGCAGAAATTCTCAACTCTTTTCTCCATGTCATCACCCACATTTACCTTCCATCTTTTCAATAATAGCCATTGGCCCAGACAATGATTTCTTGGATATAACCTTAAAGGCTCAGAAAACCACAACAAAAAAAGACAAATGAAATTGCAACAAATAAAAAGCTTCTACACAGCAAAGGAAACAACTGACAGAGTGGAGAGGTAACCCACAGATTGGGAGAAAGTATTTGCCAACCATATACCTGTTAAGGAGCTAATATTAAATATATATATATAAGGAGCTTAAATACATTAATAACAAAAAAGCTGATTAAAAAACAGCAAAGGAAATGAATAGAAATTGCTCAAAAAAAAGATACAAATGGCCAAAAGATGTATGAAAAAATTCTAAACACCACTAATCACCAGAAAAAAAATGCAAATAAACCCTTGATATTACCTCATACCTGTTAGAATGGTTAGTATCACGTTTTGTTTGTTAAGAGCCTTTAATTCTCCTTAAGTTCATACAGATAATTTTACTAGATACAGGAGTCTAGGTTGGTAAATTCGTTTTCTTTCAAAATGTTAAACATTAAATATTTTATTCCTGTCTCTATTCCTTCATGGTTTCTGATGAGAAGTTCTTTGTAATTCTTATCTTCCTTCTTTAGATAAGGTTCTCATCCACAGTTTTCCAGACTTTTTTTTTTTTTTTTTTTTTTTTTTTTTTTTTTTTTTTTTTTTTTTTTTTTTTTTTTTTTTTTTTTTTTTTTTTTTTTTTTTGTCTTGAATTCCTGCAGTTTGAATATGACAAGGCTTGTAATTTTTTGGCCATTTATCTTGTGTGATGTTATTTGAGGTTTCCTGGATCTGTGGCTTGGAGTCTGCTGTTAATTTTGGAACATTCTCTGGCACTATTACTTCAGATATTCCTTCTGCTAAGTCCTCTCTTTCTGGTATTCAAATAAGCATAAACTATAGCTTTATAAATTATTTTATTCTTGAATTTTCCATTTTGCATTTTCTACTTATTTTCTTCTTTGTATTTAAGCTTGTGAATTCTTTATTCACCTATATTCAGGCTCAATTGCTCATTTATAAGATGTGTGTCGTCTAATCATGACCTCTTCAAATGCTTCATTTCTATTAGTGTTTTTTTTAATTGGAACATTTCTTCTGATTGTTTATTGGATGTAAAATTACCTTTCTCTACTTACATTACTCATCTAATATTGCATGTTAGGTACTTTTTCCATGAGAACTCTTAACATATTAGAGTTTTATATTTTCTGTCTGATAATTCCAAAATGTGTGCTATATTTAAGTTTGGTTCTAATATTTGCTGTTTCTTTTAATATCTTGTGTTTTCTTTCCTTTGGCATGCCCTGTAGTATTTTATTAAAAGTTGAACATCTATAAGATAATAACCACTGAGTGTGAATGTGTTATGTTACTTGATAGAATTTGGGTTGTTTTTTATTGGGTTTAATTGGGTTGTTTTCTGTAGCAATAGGTTCCTGTTACTGCAAAGATGCTGGATTGTCATCAGGTGAAAAGTCATACAAACACGATCATTTCCATGTGGCTTCCCTTCTTTCAAGGAATAACTACTCTCAAGTTGTGTCCTAATTTTGTTCACTTTCTAGTGTCTTCAAATGTTTTCAGATTTTTAATGTTATCGTCCAGCGTTCATAATATTATCAGCAAGAGGGAAAGTCTAATAAAAACTACCATTATTTGCTACTCTGTGCCCTTAAAAACTCAAAAGCAATACCACTGTCTATGTACCTTCATTTATTTTATTATGTTTATTGGGAACAGATGCACATTCTCAAACCATGCTCATTAATGGTATTTCATTAATCTACAGTAATGATAATTTTTGATAAAATTTAATTGCTGACTTGAAGCCATTCGTTGATGTCTTCAGTCACCACAGAACTATTGTGTGTCATTTTTTTGCTTATCTCTTGGTGGAGACTTTCAAACTCCCCTGTTATGGGGGAAATAATTTTCACCTTTTAGTGACTTTGTCTACACTTAGGGAAGCACTTCTACTAAGATGAGTAGGCACAGTAAATCCTGCTCTCTTTCCTTCATTTGGTTACTGTTTTCTTGCCAATGAGTGACATCCAAACAACAGATTCATATGTTATGCCTTTGTGCAATTATTGTTGTATTGTTGTCCTGAAACCCATTATAATGTAGTTTTCATATTTTTGTATTGTGGTAAACTTTTAGTTTAGTAATATAAGACCAAGTATTTTGCAGCAAAACCATTGTTTGTTTTAAAAAAAACCCATAAAAATACAAGCATATCTCACATTTATTAAGCTTTATTGTGCTTCTCAGGTATTGCCTTTTGCAAATGAAGGTTAGTGGAAACCTTGGCACAAGGAGGTCTATTTTGGTGCCATTTTTCCAGCACTATGCACTCATGTTTGTTTGTCACTTTTTGTTAATTCTTGCCATGTTTCAAACTTTTTCATTATTATTATCTGTATTATAGTGATTTGTGATCAGTGATTTGTGATATTATTATTGTTAACAGTTTTAGGATGCCACAAACTGCCCTCCCATAGAAGTTGGTGAACTTAATTGCTGTGTGTGTTCTGCTCCCCGTAACGAGCTATTGCCCCATGTCTCTACCTCTCTTCCCTATTCCCTAGGCCACAACAATATTAAAATTTTGCCAATCAATAACCATGCAATAGCCTTTAAGCATCCATTTCAAAAAAAGAGTTGCATGTTTCTCACTTTAAATCAAAAGCTAGAAATTATTGAGCTTTATGAGGTAGGCATATTGAAAATTGAAACCAACTGAAAGCTAGGCCTCTTTTGCCAAACAAATGGCTAAGCCATGAATGCTAAGGAAAAGTTCTTTGAAGGAAATTAAAAATACTGTTCCAGTGAAATATATGCATGATACAAATAAAAGAGCATTGCTTACATGAAGAAAGTTTTAGTGGTCTGAATAGAAGACCAAATGACCCACAACATTTCATTAAGCCAAAGCCAAATCCAGAGCAAGGCTCTAACTTTCTTCAATTCTATTCAGGTTTAAGAGAGATAAGGATGCTGCAGAAGAAAAGTTGGAAGCTAGCAGAGGTTGGTTCATGGGGTTTAAGGAATTAAGTCAGCTTCATAACATAAAAGTGCACAGTGAAGCAGCAAACTCCAATGTAGAAGCTACAAAAAGTTGTCCAAAAGCTCTAACTAAGATAATTGTTAAAGGCTGCTATGCTAAACAACAGAATTTTCAATGTAGATTTTAAAAAATCATTTTATTGAAAGATGACGCTATCCAGGACATTCTTTAAAAAATATATTTCCATAGGTTATTGGAAACAGGTGGTATTTGGTTACATGAGTAAGTTCTTTATTGGTGATTTGTGAGATTTTGGTGCACTCATCACCTCAGCAGTATCCACTACACCCAACATGCAGTCTTTTATCCCTCACCCTCTTCCCACCCTTTCCCCCTGAATCCCAAAAGCCCATTGTGTCATTCTTGTGCCTTTGCATCCTCATACCTTAGTTTCCACTTCTGAATGGGAACATACAGTGTTTGGTTTTCCATTCCTGACTTACTTCACTTAGAATAATAGTCTCTAATCTCATCCAGGTTGCTGGGAATGTCATTCATTCATTCATTTTTATGACTGAGTAGTAGTCCATCATATATATATACATCACAGTTTCTTTATCCACTCATTGATTGATGGAAATTTGGGTTGGTTCCAAATTTTTGCAATTGCAAACTGTGCTGCTACAACTATGGGTGTACAAGTATCTTTTTTTATAATGACTTCTTTTCCTCTGGGTAGATACCCAGTAGTGAGATTGCTGGATCAAATTGTAGTTCTACTTTTAGCTCTTTCTCCACATTGTTTCTCATAGTGGTTGTACTAGTTTACATTTTCACCGGCAGTCAGTCATTCTATACAATTTTTAACTTTCATACTAATCCAAGAAAGCCCCCCCCCCCAATTATTCTGTTTAATGGTAGGGAGATCATAACTTTTAAAAACATGTCAATGCAAACATACACATTTTAACTGGAATGACTCATTTTCTAATGATGCATCATTACTGTACTTATAGTTAGTAAAGTGAACTGCCTAGTATTATAATCTATTTATATTCAAGAAACATAGTAAACTAGCTGACAAAATTTACCTATCTTAAAAGAGAAAACTCAGTCAGTTGAGATTCAAACAGCAGGATTAGCTTTCTAATGCAGAGGACAACTCTGGCCATAACATGAATGTTAGTAAAGAAGCTCACTGCCATGAATACTTAAGATACATAGGTACTTGGCCAACTTCAGTCCTAAGGGCAATATAAAGCTACTCCAAACAAAACACCCCACATATCATAAAAACCTAATTCCCTATCAGAGCTTTAGTTCTCTTCTGTCATTTAATCCTCAGAGTACATCCGGCACAGTGCTGCATTAGGGCGGCATACAAAAGCTTCAGTTTGTCTTCCCAACTCCGTTAGCTGTTCTAATGAAGACACTCAAGGATAACGATCTTTTAACACATCTGGCAATTTAGAGGTTTTCTCTTGAAGACGTTGAGAACGTCTCACTTGTGTTATAAACTTCAGCTCCTTAAATGCGGAATTTGTTTCTTTTTTTTTTTTTTTTCAGTATGAAAAAGACAATTGTAAACCAGCCCAACATAGCTATAACAGATCTGCAGAAGGATTCTTAGAATAAGAGAGTCATTTGTCGGGGGTCATCAGGTAGAATACTGATAGTATCTTCAGCTTTGCCACATAACAGACACAGCATGGTATACTCCTGAAATTCATCCATGATACTGAACGTATACTCATGTCTGGCTATTACATGATGACAATTCTTACACAAACGGTCATAGGTAACTATTTCTTCTCCATCCTCTTCTTTCAAGGATTTGTTTGTGATCAGCATAAAATCCCGCTTATTGCACACCGCACAGCCTGTAAAGTTCAGCAAGAAAGATCCATTCTCCAGGCAAGTGTTACCCTGAGCCTGGATTTTGCTGTGTTGCCCAGGCTGGTCTCAAACTCTTGGGCTCAAACAATCTTCCCACCTCAGCCTCACAAGTATTGGGATTATAGTCATGAACCACTGTTCCTGGTCCAAGGGAAGTCTTTGCTAAGGGGCATTTTGACCAGACTGGTGTTGAACTCTTCACCTCAGGTGACCCACCCTCCTTGGTCTACCCTGTTACCTCATCCATGCCAACATGTATTATTTTTTTTAAATTTTTGATTATGGCCACCTTTGCAGGAGTAAGGTGGTATCACATTGTGATTTTGATTTGCATTTCCCTAATCATTAGTGATGTCATTTTTCCATATATTTGTTGGCCATTTGCATATCTTGTTTTGAGACTGCTTATTCATGTCCTTAATCCACTTTTTGATGGGATTGTTTTATTCTTGCTACTTTGCTCGAGTTTGTTGTAGATTCTAGGTATTAGTTCTTTGTCAGATGTATAGATTGGGAAGATTTTCTCTCACTCTGTGGCTTGTTTATTCTGCCAACTGTCCTTTTTGCTGTGCAGAAGCTCTTCAGTTTAATTAAGTCCCAGCTATTTATTCTTGTTTTTATTGCATTTGCTTTCGGGTTCTTGGCCATGAAATCCTTGCTTAAGCCAATGTCTAGAAGGGTTTTTCTAGCGTCATCTTCTAGAATTTTTAAGTTTCACTTCTTAGATATAAGTACTTGATCCATCTTGTGCTGATTTTATATAAAGGGAGAGATGATAATCCAGTTTCATTTTTCTATGTGTGGATTGCCACATATCCCACCACTATTTGTTGAATAAGGCGTCCTTTCCCCACTTTATGTTTTTGTTTGCTTTGTGAAAGATCAGTTGGCTGTAAGTATTTGGGTTTACTCTGGGTTCCGTATTCTATTTCATTTGTCTATATGCCTATTTTTATACCAGTACCATGCTGTTTGGGTTACTATGGCCTTACAGCATAGTTTGAAATCAAGTAATGTGATGCTTCCAGATTTATTCTTTTTGCTTAGTCTTACTTTAGCTATGTGGGTTCCTTTTTGGTTCCATACGAATTTTAGTATTGTTTCTTCTGGCTCTGTAAAAATTTATGGTGGTATTTTAATGGGAATTGCATTAAATTTGTAGATCGCTTTTGGTTGTGTGTCATTTTCACAATATTGATTCTACCCATCCATGAGCATAGGATGTGTTTCCATTTGGTTGTGCCATCTAAGATTTCTTTCAATGTGTTTTTTAGTTTTCCTTGTAGAGGTCTTTCACCTCCTTGGTTAGGTATATTCATAAGGGTTTTTTGTTGTTGTTGTTGTTGTTGTTGTTGTTTGTTTGTTTGTTTGTTTCGGTAGCTATTGTAAAAGGGGTTGAGTTTTTTTATTTGATTCTGAGATTGCTCGCTGTTAGGGTGTAAGAGAGCTACTGATTTGTTTACATTAATTTTTTTATCCAGAAACTTTGCTGAATTATTTTTATCAGTTCTCGGAGCATTTTGGAGGATTCTTTAGGGTTTTCTAGATAAAAATGTGTCATCAGCAAGTGACAGCTTGACTTCCTCTTTACCGATTTGGGTGGTCCTTATTTCTTTTGCTTGTCTGATTGCTTTAGCTAGGACTTCCAGTACTATATTGAATAGAAGTGGTAAGAGTGAGCATCCCTGTCTTGTTCCAGTTCACAGAGAGAATGCTTTAACCTTTTCCCTGTTCAGTATTATGTTGACTGTGAATTGGTCATAGATGACTTTTATTACATTGAGGTATGTCTGTTGTATGCTGATTTTGCTGAGTTTTAATCATAAAGAAATATTGGATTTTAGGCCTGGTGCAGTGGCTCACACCTGTAATCCCAGCTCTTTGGGAGGGCAAGGCGGGTAGATCACATGAGGTCATGAGTTTGAGACCAGTCTGGCCAACTTGGTGAAACTGTGTTTCTACTAAAAATACAAAAATTAGCTGGGTGTGGTGGCAGGAGCCTGTAATTTCAGCTACTTGGGGGACTGAGGCAGGAGAATTACTTGAACCCAGGAGGCGGAGGTTGCAGTGAGCTGAAATCATGCCCTTGTACTTTAGCGTGTGCAACAAGAGCAAGACACCATCTTTAAAAAAAAAGTACTGGATTTTATCAAATGCTTTTTGTAAATCTATTTAGATAACCATGTAATTTTTGTTTTTAATTCTGTTTATGTGATATATCACATTTATTGACTTTCATATTTCAAAAAAATTTTTGTTATCACTAGATGAAACATGCCTGATTATGGTGGATTATCTTTTTGATATGTTGTTGGATTTGGTTAGCTAGCATTTGGTTAAGGAATTTTGCATGTATGTTTATCAAGGATATTCGTCCATAGTTTTTTTTTTTTTTTTTTTTTTTTTTTTTTTGTTTGTTTGTTTTTTTTTTTTTTTTGTTATGTCTTTCTCTGGTATTGGTATTAGGGTGATAGTGGCTTCATAGAATGATTTTGGGAGGATTCCCTCTGCCTGTATTTTGTAGAATAATGTCAATTGGATTTCTACAAATTCTTCTTTGAATGTCCGATATAATTCAGCTGTGAATTTATTGGTTCCTAAACTTTTTTGTTGATAATTTTTTAAATATCACTTCAGTCTCGCTGCTTGTTATTTGTCTATTCAAGATATCTAATTCTTCCTGATTTAAGCTAGAAGGGTTGTATCTTTCCAGGGTATCTCCTCTAGCTTTTCTAGTTTTTGCATATAAACGTGTTCATAGCACCTTTGAATGATCTTGTATATTTCTGTGGTGTCAGTTGTAGTAGCTCCTGTTGTTTCTACTAGAGCTTGTTTGGACTTCCTCTCTTCTGTTCTTGGTTAATCTTGCTAATGGCCTATTAATTTTATTTACCAGCTTTTCGTTTCATTTATCTTTTGTATTTCATTTTGTTACTGTTTCAGTTTCAATTAGTTCTACTCTGATCTTGGTTATTTCCTTTCTTCTATTTGGTTTGGACTTGGTTTGTTCTTATTTCTCTAGTTTCGTGAGGTGTGACCTTAGATTGTTTGTGCTCTTTTAGACTTTTCAATGTAGGCATTTAGGGCTATGAACTTTCCTCTTAGCACTGCCTTTGCTGTATCTCAGAGGTTTTGATAGGTTGTGTCACTACTGTTGGTCAGTTCAAAGAATTGCTTAATTTCCTTCTTGATTTCATTGTTGACCCAATGATCATTCAGGAGCAGCTTATTTAATTTCCATCTATCTGCATGGTTTTAAAGATTCCTTTGAAGTTGATTTCCAGTTTTATTGCACTGTGGTCTGAAAGAATGCTTAATATAGTTTCAATTTTTTAAAATTTATTGAGGCCTGTTTTGTGGCCCAAGATATGGTCTATCTTGAAGAAAGTTCCATGTGCTGATTAATAGAATATATATTCTGTGGTTATTGTGTAGAATGTTCTGTAAATATCTGTTAAGTTCATTTGTCCCAGGGTATAGTGTAAATTTGTTGTTTCTTTGTTGACTTTCTGTCTTGCCGACCTGTCTACTGCTGTCAGTGGAGTATAGAAGACCCCACTATTATTGTGTTCTTGTCTACCTCCTTTCTTAGGTCTAGTTGTAATTGTTTTATAAATTTTCGAGCTACAGTGCTAGGAGCATATATGTTTAGGACTGTGATATTTTCCTGTTTATAAGGGTTTTATCATATAATGTTACTCTGGCTTTTTTAACTGCTGATGTTTTAAAGTCTTTTTTGTCTGATGTAAGAATAGCTACTCCTCATTGCTTTTGGTGTCCATTTGCATGGAAGGTCTTTTTCCATGTCTTTATGTGAGTCCTTATGTGTCTCATGAAGGCAGCAGATAGCTAGTTGGTGAATCCTTATCCATTTTGCAATTCTGTGTCTTTTAAGTGGAACATTTAGGTCATTTACATTCAACATTAGTATTGTGATACGAGGTATGATTCCACTCATTGTGTTATTTGTTGCCTGTATGTCTTTTTTAAATTATGTTTTTGTTACATAGGTCCTGTGAGATTTATACTTTAAAAGAGGTTCTGTTTTGGTGTGTTTCTGGGATTCCTTTCAAGATTTAGGGCTCCTTTTAGCAGTTCTTATAGTGCTGGCTTGGCAGTAGTGAATTCTCTCAGCATTTGTTTGTCTAAAAAAGACTGTATCTTTCCATCATTTATGGAGATTAGTTTCACTGAATACAAAATTTTTGGCTGACAATTGTTTTGATTCAGGAGACTGGAGATAAGGGCCCCATCCTTTCTAGCTTGTAGGGTTTCTGTTGAGAAATCTGCTGTTAATCTGATAGGTTCTTCTTTATAGATTACCTGATGCTTTTGCCTCACAGCTATTAAGATTATTTCCTTTGCCTTAACTGTAGATTGCCTGATGACAGTATGCCTAGGTGAAGATCTTTTTTGTGATGGATTTCCCATGTGTTCTTTGTGCTTCTTGTATTTGGATGTCTATGTCTCTAGCAAGGCTGGGGAAGTTTTCCTTGATTATTCACCCAAATATTTGGTGAATATTCACCAAAGAAGGAACTTCAAACTCTGAAGTTCTTTCTTCTGCTTGTTTGATTCTATTGCTGAGACTTTCCAGAGAATTTTGTATTTCTGTAAGTGTGTCCATTTTTCCCCAAAGTTTTGACTTTTTAATTTATGCTATCAATTTAAGATTTCTCCACTCATTTTTTGTATCATTTTTATTTTTGATTTCCTAAAATGGGGCTTTGCCATTCTCTAATAATTAGCTTAATAACTGATCTTCTGAAATTTTTTTCAGGTAAATTAGGGATTTCTTCTTGGTTTGGATCCATTGCTGGTGAGTTAGTGTGATTTGTTGGGGATGTTAAAGAACCTTGTTTTTTTCATATTACCAGAGTTGGTTTTCTAGTTCCTTCTCATTTGGATAGGCTATGTCAGAGGGAATGTATAGGACTCAATGCTGTTGTTTAGATCCTTTTGTTTCAGAAGCTGTTCCCTTGATGTAGTCCTCTCCATTTTTTCCCAGGGATGTGGCTTTCCAAGAGCTGGGCTGTAGTGATTGTTATTTCTTTTCTGGATCTAGTCACCCTGCAGGTCTACCAGGCTCCAGGCTGGTACTGAGGGTTGTCTTCACAGAGTCCTGAGATGTGAACTGTCTGTGGGTCCCTCAGCTGTGGACACCAGACCTGTTCTGGTGAAGGTTGTGGTTGAGGTGCAAGAGAGGGATGTACTCTTTGAAAGTAGTCCTTAGTTTGGGTTGTTTAATGCACTATTTTTGTGCTGGTTGTCCTCCTGATAGGAGGTGGTGTTCGCAAGACAGCATCATCTGTGGTAGTATGGGAAGGATCAGTCAGTGGGCAGGGCCCTAGAACTCTCAAAACTGTATGCCCTTTGTCTTCAGCCACAACGTGGTATAGAGAAGGACCATCAGGTGGGGCAGGGCTAGGCATGTCTGAACTCAGACTCTCCTTGAGTGGGTCTTGCTCTGGCTACTGTGCAGCATGGGGGTGTGGTTTCCAGGTCATTAAAGTTGTGTTCGCAGGAGGATTATTGCTGCCTCTGCTGTGTTATGCAGGTTGTCACGGAAGTGCAGGAAAGCCAGCAGTCACAAGACGTAACCAGCACCCACACAACCAAAAATATCAGTCTCACCCCCATTGTTGTCCCACCCCCAAGAGCAGCAAGTCTGTTGCCAGGCAGTGGGCAAGCAGGGCTGAGAACTTGTTCCAGGTTACCATCCTCCCAGCTGTGAAAGCAAGTAGGGCTTTCTTGCTTTCCTACTCACAGAGTCTGTACATGGGATTCACACCCCCTCTTAAGTTCTGTCCAGGAGAATTCTCATTTATTTGGAATTGTTACAAAGTTCAGCTAGATGTTTCCTTCTTCCTGTGGCCTTTTCCTAGTATTACCGGCAACCTTCCCACGGTCCCCTGTGAGGCAACACAGAAACTGCTTCCTAGGGGACCAAGAAAGCCCACAGGGTTTTACTTGATGCTTCTCCTACCTTGTATTTTACTTGGCTTTCTAAATTGACTCAGCTCCAGGTAAGGTCAGAATCTTGTTTTGTGATCTGGACATTCAAGTTCCCTTGTGAGGGTGTGTGTTCTAGAGTAAACAATTTCCCTTTCCTACTTTGACAGTTTAGGCACTCACAAAATTTGTGTGTCTTCCAGTTCTGCAGGAGCAATATGCTTCCTTGAGAGTGTCATGGGTTCTCTTAGCTTTTCGGGTTTATTTATGTAGTAGTTCTAAAGCAAACATTCAAAATGCAAGACTTTTCATGCTGCTCTGTCCATCCAAGTGGAAGCTGCAATTTAGTCCTTCTTCCCATCCATCATGATTCCCCTTTCCAGGACTTTTTTAGCTAGAAAGAAGTCAATGCCTGTCTTTAAAGCATTAAAGGACAGGCTAACTTTCTTGTTACAGGCTAATGCAACTGGTTTCTTTAAGTTGAAGGCACTGCTCATTTACCATTCTGAAAATCCTAGGGCCCTTAAAGAGTATGCTAAATCTACATTGTTTGTGGCCTAGAAATGGAACAACACAACCTGGATAATAGCACATCTATTTAAAGCATGGTTTACTGATTGACAATGGACATGGTCACCCAAGAGGTCTGATGGAGACATTCAAGGAGACTAATATTGTTTTCCTACCTGCTAACACAATAGTCATTCTGCAGCCTATGGATCAAAAAGTAATCTTGACTTTTGAGTCTTATCCTTTAAAAAGTAAGTTAAATAAGGTTGTAGGTACCATAGATAGTAATTCCTATGATAGCTCCAGGAAAAGTAAATTATGAGCCTCTGAAAATGATTCTTTATTCTACATGCTATTAGCAGCCTTAGTGCTTCATAGGGAGAGGTCAAAATATCAACATTAACAGGCACTTGGAATAAGTTGATTCCAACCCTTATGAATAATTTTAAGGGGTTCAAGACTTCAGTAGAGAAAGTAACTGTAGTTGTGGTAGAAACAATAAGAGAACCAGAATTAGAAGTGGATCCTAGAAATGTGTTTAATTGCTATAATTTCATCAATAAACCTTATTGGATGGGGAGTCATTTCTTATGGATGAGCAAATAAAGTAGATTAAGAATCTTTATTTGCTCATCCATAAGAAGTAACTCCTTCTTGGAGTCTACTCCAGCAAGATGGAATCGACTCTTGTTGAAAATGCTGTGAACATTGTTGAAAAGACAGCAAAGGATTTAGAATGTTACATAAACATAGTTGAAAAAGCAGTGGCAGAGTTTGAGAGGATTGATGCCAATTTTCAAAAATGTCTTACTGTGGGTAAAATGCTATCAAACAGTATCACATGCTACAGATAAATATTTCATAAAAGGAAGTGTCAATCAATGTGTCCAACTTTATTGTTTCATTTTGGTAAATTGCCACATACAATGATAATATAGTTCAGGAGACTAAAACTGATTAGCAGTATTAAGTGTTTTTCTCCTTTCTGATGTAAAACAAAATGTCACAGCCACTCAAACTTCAGAAACCTTCATCGTGATCATTCAGCAGCCATGAACATTGGTCAAAGAACAATCAGGCAAAATAAAAGAAATAAAAGACACCCATATATAAAAGAGGAAGCCAAATTATCCCTAATTGCAGATGATGTGATTCTGTAACTAGAAATCCCATAGTCTCTCCCTAAAAGCTTCTTGATCTGATAAAGAACTTCAGCAAATTTTTGGAATATGAACTGAATGTACAAATATGGGTGGAATTTCTATACACCAACAACATCCAAGCTGAGCTCCAAATCAAGAATGCAATCCCCTTCACAATAGCCACGCAAAGAATTAAAAACCTAGGAATACAGCTAACCAATGAGGTATAAGACCTCTGCAATGAGAAATACAAAACACTGCTAGAAGAAATTAGAGATGACACAAACAAATAGAGAAACACTCCATGCTCATGGATAGAATGAATCAATATTGTTAAAGTGAACATAATGCCTCTGAAAATAATGTACAGACTCAGTGCTATTCCTATCAGACTACCAATGACATTCTTCACAGAACTAGAAAAGCTATTTTAAAATTTATATGGAACCAGTATGAGCCCAAGTGGCCAAAGCAATACTAAGCAAAAAGATCAAAGCTGGAGATGTGACATTCTCTGACTTCAAACTATACTATAAGGCTATAGAAACAAAAACAGCATGGTACTGGTGGAAAAAAAGACACATAGACCAATGGAACAGAATAGAGAGCCCAGCAGTAATGTCATACACCTACAACCACCTGATATTTGGCAAAATTAACAAAAACAAGCAATAAAGAAATGACTCCCTATTCAATAAATGGTGCTGGAATAACTGACTATCCATATGCAGAAAATTGAAATTGCACCCTTTCCTTACGTCATACAAAAAATCAATTTTTGATACACAAAAAGGAACATAATGTGGATTGAAGACAGATGTAAAACTCAAAACTATATAAACTCTGGAAGATAATATTAAAAATACCTTCCTAGACATAGGAAAATATTTCATTGGAAAGACAATAAAAGTAATTGCAACAGAAACAAAAATTGACAAATGGGATCTAATCAAACAACTTCTACACAGCAAAAGGAACTATAAACAGCGTAAACAGACAACCTACTGAATCGGAGAAAATATTTGCAAAGCATGAATCTGACAAAGGTCTAATATGCAGAATCTACGGGAAACTTAAATACATTATCAAGCAAAACCAAACAACTCCATTAAAAAGTGGACAAAGGACATGAATATGCACTTTTCAAAGGAAAAAATAACACGGGCCAACAAGCATATCAAAAATACTCAACGTCACTAATCATTAGAGAAATGCAATTGGAAAACCACAATGAGATACCATGTTACACCAGTCAAAATGGCTATTAATAGAAAGTCAAAAAGTAACAGATGCTGGCAAGTTTGTGGGGAAAAGGGATCACTTATACACACTGGTGGGAATGTAAATTAATTTCGCCATTGTGGAAAGAATTTGGCAATTTCTCAAAGAACTTAAAACAGTACTACCATTCAACCCAGCAATCCTGTTATTGGATATGTGTTCAAAGGAATATAAATTGTTCTACCTTAAAGACATATGCATGCATATGTTCTCTGCAGCACTATTCACAATAGCAAACAAGTGGAATCAACTGAAGGACCTATCTATGGTAGAATAGATTAAAAAAATATGTGGTACATCTACACCATGGAATACTATGCAGCCATAAAAAAGAACAAGATCATGTCTTTTGTGGGAACATTGATACAGCTGGATGACATCCTCAGCAAACTAACAGAGAAACAACAAATATGGTATGTTCTCACTCATAAGTTGGATAGAAACATTGAGAACACATAGACACAAAGAAGAAAACAGCAGACACCAGGGCCTACTTGAGAGTGGAGGTTGGGAGAAGGGTGAATATCAAAAACTACCTATCAGATATTATGCTCATGATCTGGGTGAGGAAACGATCTCTATACCAAACTCCTATGAAACGGAATATACCTACATAGCAAACTTGTATATGTACCCTTGACTCTAAAATAAAAGTTTAAAAAAAATTAGGCAAGACCCTCACCAGCAAAAAGATTATGACTCACTGAGGATTCAGAAGATTATAAGCATTTTTGTGAAAATGTTATTTCTAATTAAGGTATGTACCCTTTTAGACATAATGGTACTGCATACTTAATAGACTACAGTATAGTATAAAGTTAACATTTATATGTATTGGGAAACCAAAATTTGTATGACTTCTTTTATTTTGATATTTGTTTCATAGTAGAGGTCTGGAACCAAACCTTCAATATTTCTGAGGTAAGCATATAAGTAAAATGAAATGTCTTTTTAAAAAAATGATAATTGCTGAAAGAACTTGTAGGCTAAAATATTCCTGGTTTTCCAGGTTAGAAATGTGTATATACATATGTGTATATTTAGACATATACATATGCAATGTTAGAAATATCTTGATACATTGGTGAGAATGTGAAGTGTTAGCCACACATTTGTAATACTTTTGAATATCACAGACCTAGAAAGAAATTTGATAAAATATACCAAAAATTTAAAACCATTGCTGTATTTGATTAATTAAATTTTGGGACTACTTAAACAATAATGGAATATATGGGGGTTAGTAATGTGCTTTAAACCAGGGGGTGGCCAACTACTATTTACAGGCCAAATGTGGCCTATACCATTTTTTAAAAAATAACGTTTTATAGGAGGAAAGCCCATGTAATTTATGGAAAGACTGTTGACTTATTACTATTTATAGCAATTTTTGTGCCACCAAAGCAGACTTGAATACCTGGGACAGAGACAATAAGGCCAACAAAATCCAAAGTGTTTGCTATCTGGCCTTTGATCAAAAAGGTTTGCAGACTCTCTTTTGTGCCATTATTTTTATTTATTTATTTTTGTTTTTTCACAACTTTTTTTTCCTTTAACTTTGACATTCTGGAGTACATGTGCAGGATGTGCAGGTTTGTTACACAGGTAAATATGTACCTCAGTGGCTTGCTGCACAGATCAATCCATCACCCAGGTATTAAGCCCAGCACTCATTAGCTTTTCTCCCTGCTCCTCTTCCTCCCCCAACCCCCACCACCAAGACCCAGTATGTGTTGTTTCCCCCCATGTGTCCATGTGTTCTCATTTTTCAGCTTCCACTTATAAGTGAGGACATGTGGCATTTGATTTTCTGTTCCTGTGTTAGATTGCTGAGGATAATGGCTTCCAGCTCCATCCATGTCCCCAAAAAGAACATAATCTCATTCCTTTTTATGACTGCATAGTATTATGTGGTGTATACATGCCACATTTCCTTTATCCAGTCTATGATTGATGGACATTTGGGTTAATTCCATGTCTTGAAACTATGAATAGTGCTGCAATGAACATACACACACACATGTATCTTTATAATAGAATAATTTATATTCCTTCTGGCATATACCCAATAATTGGATTGCTGGGTCAAATGGTATTTCTGCATTTAGATGTTTGAGGAATGGCCATGCTGTCTTCCATAATGGTTGAACTCATTTATGTTCCCACCAGCAGTGTAAACGTGTACCTTTTTCTTCACAACCTCACCAGCATCTGTTGTTTTTCAACTTTTTAATAATGGCCAATCTGACTGGTGTGAGGTGGTATCTCATTGTGGTTTTGATCTGCATTTCTCTAATGATCAGTGATGTTGAGCCTTTTTTCCATCTGCCTCTTGGCTCTATGTATGTTTTGTTAAGAAATGTCTGTTCATGTCTTTTGCCCACTTTTTAATGGGTTTATTTTTTCTTGTACATTTGTTTAATTTTCTTGTAGACTCTGGATATTAGACCTTTGTCAGATGGATAGATTATAAAAGTTTTCTCCATATATGACAAACCCACAGCCAGTATCATACTGAGTGGGCTAAAGCTGGGAGCATTCCCCTTGAAAACAGGCACAAGAAAAGGATTGCCCTCTCTCATCACTTCTTTTCCACACAGTATTGTAAATTCTTGTCAGGCAATTGGACAAGAGAAACAGTATTCAAATAGAAGATAGGAAATCAAATTATCTTTGTTTGCAGATGACATGAGCCTATATCTAGAAAACCCCATAGTCTCAGCCCAATAGCTTCTTAAGCTGATAAACAACTTCAGCAAAGTCTCGGGATACAAAATCAGTGTGCAAAAAAATCACTAGCATTTCTTTATACCAACAACAGGCAAGCAGAGAGCCAAATGGTGAATAAACTCCTATTCACAATTGCTACAAAATGAATACAATACCTAGGAGTAACAACGTGAAGGACCTCTTGAAGGTGAACTACAACCATTGCTCAAGGAAATTAGAGAGTAGACAAACAAATGGAAAAGCATTCCATGCTCATAAATAGGAAGAATCACCATCATAAAAATGGCCATATTGCCCAAAGTAATTAATAGACTTAATGGCCATACTGCTCAAAGTAATTAATAGATTTAGTACTATTCCCATTAATCTACCATTGACATTCATTACAGAATTAGAAAAAAGCTATTTTAGAATTCACATGGAACCAAAAAAGAGCCCAATAGCAAAGACAATCCTAAGCAAAAAGAACAAAGCTGGAGGCATGACACTAACCAACTTCAAACTATACTACAAAGCTTCAATAATCAACACAGCATGGTAATGGTACAAGAAAAGACACATAGGCCAATGGAACAAAGAAGAAATAAGATTCCTGGTCTACTACATCTGATCTTAGACAAATTTGATGAAAACAAGCAATGGGGAAAGGATTTCCTATTTAATAAATGATACTGGGAAAACTGGCTAGCTATATGCAGAAAATTGAAACTGGACCTCTTCCTTACACATTATACAAAAATTAAGTCAAGGTGGGATAAAGACTTAAATATTTAAAACCCAAAACTTTAAAAACCCGAGAAGAAAAGCTAGACACTACCATTCAGGACATAGGCATGGGCAAAGATTTCATGATTAAAACACCAGAAGCAATTTCAACAAAAGCAAGAATTGACAAATGGAATCTAACTAAGCTAAAGAGTTTCTGCACAACAAAATTATCATCAGAATGCACAGACAACCTACACCTTAGGAGAAAAATTTTGTGTCATTATTTGTTAGAGTAAAATAAGAAAACTTCGTATCTAACAAGCTGATGGTTAGATAAATTACAAAATATCTTTGAGATACATAACAATGTTAAAATGAAACAAGTTTATGTGAAGGTTTTAGTGTGAGAAAATGATGAGAATTTAATGAGCCATTATATTTGGCGATTTAGAGTCTTCTTTGTTACTTTACATTTCTGCTGCCACTGTACATGAAAATCACAAACTTAGATGTTTGCTCATTGTTAGTGACTAGATAAGATTCTGAGGTTCAAAATATAAAAGCCAGAACTTAATGACTGCAGAATAAGTGAAAAGTCAGGGAAATTGAGAAATAAATACCCAGTGACAGAGGCCGAGAGCAAACTCTAAAGAAGTTGAAAACAGTTACATTGGAATACATTTTACTGAAAGTCAGTTTTCAAAGTGTGTTTACTCATGTGAGTGTTGATTGGTGCTAAGTGATTATTCTGTTTCTCAGAGGGCTACTTTTGAGCTTGTCTTTTTTGTTCACCTCTCTAAGATTGGTCAGTTTTAATACATAGGCTGTGACAAGATTCCGCTTCTCTGCTTGCATCAAGTGAGTCTCAGTCTTCTGGTGTAAAAGAGAAATGAAGACAGCGTGGGAGAAAGAGCTCTAAACCAGGCTCTGTAGATATAGCTGTGATTTGTATTCTAGACTCTGCTTAGGTTGATTTGTGTGTGTGTCTGGGCGGGGGTGCAAGAGTAGTTTTATTATCCCTGACCCTAATACAATCTGGTGGCCTTGATGACAGAAGCAGGTCAGCTGATGTCATTCATGGGCTTTTTCATTTTAGTGACTAAATTAATTTTGTCTTTGCTTTCTGCACCTGTGCACACAAAACAAACATGGGCAGGGAATGGAATAGAAAAAAAAAAAAAGCTCAACATAAATAAAGCCATTAAAAGCAATTTCAATCTCCTATAAGATAGATCTATCTTTTGATGGGAGTTCCTAACTGTAGAATTACATTTGTTCAATTTGAGCAATATTATGTAGGCTGATACCCTAAAAGCCTTGTGGTGTAAGTTTTTGTTCAAGCTTTCTGCCTTCCAGTCACCTGGAATGTTGGAGATTTCTACTCTCACTATTTTCATTCCCACCATTAACTTATTTTCCTTAGACCCTAAAGTTGACTTGTTCTGCCCAGCACCCATGACATTCTAAATAAAAAAAGAAAAACAATGTGTTTTGCAGCAACTTGAATGGAATTGGTCATTATCCTAAGTGAAGTAACTCAGGAATAGAAAATGAAATAGCACTTGCTTTTGTTCATAAGTGGGAGCTAAGCAATAGGCACCCAAAGGCACACAGAATGGTTTAATGGACATTGGAGGCTCACAATGGAGGGCAGTGGAATGGCATGAGGGATGAAAAATTGCTGATTGGACAGAATGTACACTATTTGGTTGATATGTACAGTAAAATCCCAGATGACACCACTATAAAATTAATGCATGTAATCAAAAACCACATGTATCCCTAAAGCCATAGAAATTTAAAAAATGAAATCAAAAAAATCGATCAAACATATAAGCCTTCTCTTTCTTGGAATCTTTGTACTTCCTGACCCTTTGGCATAGGCTGACCTTTCCCCAAGTAGTTGCATTGTTCTTTTTCATTATTTTAATTCTCAGGTCAAATGTCCCATCTTCACTGAGGGAATTCTGACACCCATATGTGAGCAATGTACCATCACCTCCACTTTGCTGCCAGTGTTTTCTATCCCATCATCTCTAAGCTTAGCAGTTATTACTATATACAAATATATTTTAATTATTTTTTGAGACATGGTATTGCTTTGTTGTCTAGACTGGTCTTGAACTCCTGGTCTCAGGCCATCCTCCTGCCTTGACCTTTCAAAGTGCTAGGATTACAAACATGAGACACCATGCTCAGCCTGTCTCATTTGATATTTGTATATATATTTTACTAACTGCTTATTTCTTCCAACTGTACTCTACATCCCATTAGAGTATGGACCTTGACGTTCTATTACAGCATTGACCTTGCTTATCTGTCTTCAGCACCAGCAATATTGTCTGTCATTTAATTAGTGCCATGTGTCCACTTGTTATTGAGGAAGGATCTAATAGATTATAACACATTCCTTTTCTGTTTTTATTATTATTATTCTTTACTGGATGAAGAAACTGTAAGTCTTGGGCATTTTATCATCTCTTTTTTCAGTCACCCCTACAAAGATAATTTCCAAATCTGCATGTAGTCAGGACATCCCACGGCTTACTTGCATCTGTGACAAAGCCATGAGGTTTACCATCCTGCCCTTTCTTAGATTCATCATGCCATGCTTTTCATATGTGCTTTTTTTTTTTTTCCACGTTTCTCCTGGATTTACGTTCTCTTAAAAATTGATTGCCGTTAAGTCACCTCTTTCATTATATTCTGACACTGGAACCCAAGTTACTTTTCTTCAACAAACCAGTAATTATACAGCTGCAGCACTTATTTTACAAGAGTCAGTTGATAGTTTCTTTAAGATAATAAAAGTCAAGCACCTCTGTGGCATGTGAAGTCATTCTAAAAAATTATCCAGCTTCAATTTTTAGTTCATTTTCTGGCCTGCCTCACTTACACAGTGCACCATCTTCATTGTTGCCAGGCCACACTCTGGTAGCATTTGATTATAAGCCTAGAGAAAAAGTGAGATAGTACTTGAAATAATTCTAACTATGTCTGCCATACCTTGGATGCTCAGGAAATGTTAGTTCAACTTTAAATAATCTCATTCTAGTTTTGTATCTTGACCTCTTTTTTACCTATTAGAACCTCAAAAATTTGTTAGATCCTTTTTTGTTTAATTCCAGTACTACCTCATTGACAAATAATTACAATATAGTATGTGCTTGTTAGGATTTATACTGTTTAAGAAAATATATTCAATGATGTAGACATAATTTATATATATATATATATATATATATATATNAACACTAATCTTCCTGTCAAGGTTTGGACTCAAGAGCTTTACTCATGATCCCCTGGCGGCTGTATTGTAAAACTGCATGTAGTCAGGACATCCCACGGCTTACTTGCATCTGTGACAAAGCCATGAGGTTTACCATCCTGCCCTTTCTTAGATTCATCATGCCATGCTTTTCATATGTGCTTTTTTTTTTTTTTCCACGTTTCTCCTGGATTTACGTTCTCTTAAAAATTGATTGCCGTTAAGTCACCTCTTTCATTATATTCTGACACTGGAACCCAAGTTACTTTTCTTCAACAAACCAGTAATTATACAGCTGCAGCACTTATTTTACAAGAGTCAGTTGATAGTTTCTTTAAGATAATAAAAGTCAAGCACCTCTGTGGCATGTGAAGTCATTCTAAAAAATTATCCAGCTTCAATTTTTAGTTCATTTTCTGGCCTGCCTCACTTACACAGTGCACCATCTTCATTGTTGCCAGGCCACACTCTGGTAGCATTTGATTATAAGCCTAGAGAAAAAGTGAGATAGTACTTGAAATAATTCTAACTATGTCTGCCATACCTTGGATGCTCAGGAAATGTTAGTTCAACTTTAAATAATCTCATTCTAGTTTTGTATCTTGACCTCTTTTTTACCTATTAGAACCTCAAAAATTTGTTAGATCCTTTTTTGTTTAATTCCAGTACTACCTCATTGACAAATAATTACAATATAGTATGTGCTTGTTAGGATTTATACTGTTTAAGAAAATATATTCAATGATGTAGACATAATTTATATATATATATATATATATATATATATGTGCATGTTCAATTTGGTTTAATTTTATTATTTAATATGACCCTTTTGAACTAGTTCAAAATGTCAGCATTTTGACCTGGGAAGTAGAGGCTCATTTCGGTTAGGCCAATTGATGAGACCATGCAAGCAGTCAACATTTTTGGGGACACCAATGAAAGAGGAAGGTAGCCTTTTGAAATTTCTGCAATGCCCAAATAGATAGCAAGTGCCAATCTTCATATTTCTGCCTTCTTTAAGAAAAATATAAAGAACTTCTTTGAGTGTCTAAATTTAAAATTTATGACACCAAAATATTTTTCAGTCCTACCCCAATCTCTGAGGTGTAGGTGAAAAGCCACAAATTTATAAAATTGACCTCAAAGAATTTGTCTCATATAGATAAACCAGGATGAAATATTTGGTGCTATTTTTTAATAATAAAACCAATCACTGGAACCAAATATGCTTCCTGGCCACATAGCCTTTTGAACAATAAAACTATTGTTACAGTATAAGTCAGGTCCTCCTCTGCTCATCCAGATGACAACTAGCTTATCTCACTTAATCATGGCTTTCAAAGACTCATCTACAAACATCTAATAAACAACCAACAAGAGGTATAGAGTCCAGTTCCACAATATATAAAAATCAGAGCTTTAGACATGACAGGAACTGGAAACTGTGTTTGGCTCATGCCAGGGTCTTATAGATCACAACACTGAAGCCCATAGAAGTTCAGTGAGTATAAGTTACACAGCTTATTTGTGTCAAAGCAAATCAACTTAAGTATTTATTGATAATTGCTACATAATTGCTTAACTCTATTTGTTAGACATATGGTTTGCTCAGACCTTTTGTTAAGAATCATATAATCTACTCAGTAGTCAGACCATACATGAAATAAACTATTACACAAAATGAGCATAGTAGCATTTAATAATAAGCCTAACAGAGTAGCTTTATATTACTTATACGCCATGAATTCTGACATCTCTTCTTAATATGTTGCAGGTGTTTAATCTCATTTTGTTACTTTCACATTTAGTTTTTCCACTGCACTCATGATATTTCTTTGCCTTGATTTATCAGGGCCACTTAGAAATAAAACTTAAGAAATTGGGTTTTAATAGGATAGCGTTTTCAATCTGGACTCTGGACTAATGTTTCTTTGTTTGTTTGTTTGCGTGAAGCCTCAGCTTACCTAGTAACTGAGCATTTTTAGAGGAGCAACTCTGCCCTTCTGGCATAGTCACATATGTTTGCTTTCTTTCTGTTCATCCTATTGCCCCCTAGTCTGATCCTAAGAGCAATTAGAGGAAGTTCAGTGGCCCCAGAAAAGAGAAGCAGAAAAAAAAAGGACTAAAAATAACAAAGGAAGGGTAAAGGAATAGTTTGCTAGTTGTTTACCTTCTTTATGTAGATGTGCTGAACTGCGTTTGCTCAGTTTAATATTTGCTTCATTCCAATGTCCTCTTCCCAAGCACTGTAAACAAAATCAGACTTCTCACTGGAAAAACCAGTCACTTCAAATGTGATATGTCCTTGAGCTATCAATGTGCTTGAAGTTGCTGTAGATGAATACCATCACTCATTAGCTCAGTGAGTAAAATAGTGAGCTTCTTGGCTGCTCTTTCTCTAACAAAGTAATGATGTTGTTTAAAAACTTCTGGAGCAAAATAGATTTGGGATTCAGGTGCTACCTCTGAAACCTTTGATATCTTAGCCTGATGCAATATCAAAGCAAAATATGTGTAATATCACTTATTGAGTTTCTAATATCTGTCTAATGCTTTATATAAGTTGTACCATTTAATTAACCTCCATATTGCCCCTTGGGAGAGAGAAACATATCCCCTTAAATAAAAACAAAATATTAAGATGGAATGGCTAGTTTGAAATCATTTAGCCAATAAATTGCAAAATCATGAATCTAATTCAAGTTATTCACATCTCAAGATTACTATTAGCAAGGTAGAAACGTTATGTTTCTGGGTGATGACAGTGCAGATGCTGACTTCAGGAGATTTTGTGTCCTTTAGCCCAAACTCTAGATTTGGTGGCAGTGTAAACCTAGACTCTGAAAGAAGGATGGCCAGAAGGAACACAGGCACAGGAAGGCAGATTAAAGACGTTATCTTGGAAACAGAGAAGCCACGCCTTTTACCAAGGAGTGTGTACTTAGGTAATTCATTGTTTTGAAGACATAGTCAGAAAAGAGACTGCCAGTTTTACTCTTTGGAAATGCCATACCCTGGCAATATCTGGTCTCACAGCAGTTCCTCATGGGCACAAAAGTTAGAAACTAAATGAGCAATTTTTGATCTACTATAACAAAACCCTATCTTATCCACATAAATAATATATATTAACAAAATTATTTATTCTCACTAGATATTAATGTACCTACCTGAGGGGCTGAAACATAGGATGATATATTACAATCAATCAGGAGATAAATTATATGTTACTTGCAAACTTGCATCACCATAGGGATTTTCATTACAGTAGGTGTCCTAAGAAAGCATCTGTTCTAAGCTAAAGCATTTTGGATACTTGGTATGCTCAGCAACGTAAATAGCAGCTCTTTCTACTAAAGAAAGTTGTATTTCCAGAACGCTTTTATATATTAAGCCATATCTATTTATTCATTACCTTTTTTTCATTGATTCAAGTTGTCTATCTGAAGCAAAAAAGATATCCACAGATTATGAACCGGTTTAGTAACTCAAAACTGCTTTTATAAATATACAATCATTTTTTAATAAAAGTTTTCTGGACCTTAGCCTGAAAATACCAAAGGAGACTAAAGCAAGTACAAAAGTCTACAATTCAAATAAAGTATCACAGAAGATGCTAGGGCCAAGTTGAGTTGAGTGATAAGTTTTGGCGTCTTTCCTTACCCACTTAATTCTTGTGAGAAAATATACTCATCTTGATTTTTACTTCTCATGACCATGAACAAACAGTGGTTTCTGTGATCTGGGATGATGATATCTTTTATTAACTGAAAATTTGTTTGCTACTACAAATATGAGCAAGGAAGTTAGTATTTAGTGCTTCCATATCCTATAATAATGACTAAAATAACTATATTTCAGTAAATGCAGAACCTCTAAAGACTCAGATTCATTAAAAATGAAAGCTTATATTAGTCTACTAAGTAAAGATTTCCACTCAGTTTATGTGCTGGTTTGGTACAAGAATAGCACAAAATGAGTGGTAGAAAAATAGTGATAAATGCAGATTATATGTTCATGTCCACTTAAAAATATGTGTATTTCTTTACCCATCAATCAATGATTTCTTCCTTCTCCTTTGAAAATATTGTGTATAAGGAGCATTAGTAACATTTAAGTCTGTAATTTAGCCCATAAGTGTTCATCCCACAAAGGGTTTTGAGCCTACCAAGAATGGAAAACTGTTGAACCATTCATTTGGCTCTAACTCTAAAAAATGAACAGAATAAACTGGCCTCTGGAATATAGCTATACTTTCTGTGTGGCCTGGAGAATCACAAGACTTCAGCATGGTTTAAGAGGGTTATCGATATGAGACTGCAGTTCTTTATAAATGTAGTATCCAACACATAGGTGTATACGGACACATTCAAAAATCAGTACATTGGACTCTGTGAGCAACAGACAGCAGAAAAACAAAAACAGATCCACTGAGGCTCTAGATATTAGAAATATTACTGTAAAATAATATTTTAATCCATTCAAGACGATAAAGTCAAGCTTGAAACTTTTGGGAAGAAATGGAAACTAAAAATTTACATGGATTTTAAAATATGTATATGAACATGTATATTAAACTTATAATCCCAGTTAAACTGTATTGCAGTAAAAAAGAAATAGCTGAAGGAACATTGTGACCAAGAAAATAGGTCAATAGATGCTATTTAGAGTGATCCAAAAAAAAAAAAAAAGGTAAAAATGAAGAAATAAAGGTAAGCAGCATAGAGAATATAGTATGATGGTAAAACACATAGTCTACTGCAGTTTCAGAAGAAAAAGAGGTGGATAAAGTAAAATTTTTTAGTACATATAAATATAAGAGGTACTTTTAATTTGCTTCAAAATTGACTTATAGATTAAAAATATTTCTAATAAAAAATTCAATAGGATTCCAGACCACACAGCTCCCTTCAACACATGATGAGTATGACATGTAATTAAGAAATAGAACACTCTTGTTTGTCTGTGACTGTAGAAAATTGTGTATTGGGAAGAACCATGAATCTTGTTTATTTTAAAAAATATATCCTATATTTGTTTATTTAAAAACTATATCCTTACCATGTGCTACTGTGCTTTGAATTTTGAATACTGGTTTCAGAATTCATTATGGGTATAACTTAGTACCAAAATTACTTAATTTCTCAAAATTATTGTCATTCTTTAAAAAATTTGCTGTGTGTGTGGTTGAGTGTAAATTCAGATTAAGGATAAGTTTACTATATAATTTATTGACTCAAATAACATCTTGTTTTTCAAATTGTACTTTAGATTCTGGGGTACATGTGCAGATCATGCAGGATGCTGCATAGATACACACATGGCAATGTGGTTTGCTGCCTACATCCCCCCACCACCTATATCGGGCATTTCTCCCTATATTACCCCTCCCCAACCTTCCCATCACCCCGCTATCCCTCCCTTGACTTCCCCCCAACAGACCCCAGTATGTGATGCTCCTCTCCCTGTGTCCCTGTGTTCTCATCATTCAACACCCGCCTATGAGTGAGGACATGTAGTATGTAATTTTCTGATTTTGTGTCAGTTTGCTGAATATGATGGTTTCCAGATTCATCACTGTCCCTACAAAGGACATGAACTCATCATTTTTTATGGCTGCATAGTATTCCATGATGGATATGTGCCACATTTTCCTTGTCCTGTCTATTGTTGATGGGCATTTGGGCTGGTTCCAGGTCTTTGCTATTGTAAACAGTGCCACTATGAACATACGTGTGCATGTTTCTTTATAATAGAACGATTTGTAATCCTTTGGGTATATACCCAGTAATGGAATTACTGAGTCAAATGGAATTTCTATTTTAGGTCCTTGAGGGAGAAATAAAGTGTATTCAATTAGGAAAGGAGGAAGTCAAATTGTCTCTATTTGCAGATGAGATGATTATATATTTAGAAGACCCCATCATCTCAGTCCAAAACCTCATTAAACTGATAAGCAACTTCAGCAAAGTCTCAGGATACAAAATCAATGTGCAGAAATCACAAGTGTTACTATATACCAATAACAGATAAACAGAGAGCCAAATCATGAGCAAACTCCCATTCACAATTGCTACAAAGAGAATAAAATACCTAGGAATACAACTAACAATGGATGTAAAGGACTTCTTCAGGGAGAACTACAAACCACTGCTCATGGAAATAAGAGAGGACACAAACAGATGGAGAAGCATTCCATGCTCATGGTTAGGAAGAATCAGTACTGTGAAAATGGCCATATTGCCCAAAGTAATTTA
>NW_016107482.1:1741845-1749259 GCF_001604975.1 Cebus imitator | reverse complement strand
AAAAAAAAAAAAACCACACCATAAACTTCATACAGAACCAAAAGATAGCCTGCATAGCCAAGATAATCCTAAGCAAAAAGAACAAAGCCAGAGGCATCACACTACCTGATTTCAAACTATACTACAAGGCTACAGTAATCAAAACAGCATGATACTGGTACCAAAACAGAGATATAGACCAATGGAACAGAACAGAGGCCCTGGAGGCAATGCCACACATCTACAACCACCTGATCTTTGACAAATCTGAAAAAAACAAGCAACGGGGAAAGGATTCCCTGCTTAATAAATGGTGTTGGGAAAACCGGCTAGCAGTGTGCAGAAAGAAGAAGCTAGACCCCTTTCTTACATCTTACACTAAAATTAACTCCAGATGGATTAAAGACTTACCGATGAAACCTAACACCATAAATACCCTAGAAGAAAGCCTAGGCAAAGCCATTCAGGACATAGGCATAGGTGAGGACTTCATGACTAAAACACCAAAAGCATTGGCAACAAAAGCCAGAATAGACAAATGGGATCTAATTAAACTCTAGAGCTTCTGCACAGCAAAATAATCATTAGAATGAACTGGCAACCAACAGAATGGGAAAAAATTTTTGCAATCTACTCATCTGACAAAGGGCTAATATCCAGAATCTACAAAGAACTAAAACAGATTTACAAGAAAAAAAAAACCCATCTAAAAGTGGACAAAGGATTCGAACACACACTTTTCAAATAGCATCTTTTGAGGGTGAGAGTGCGTATTGTTCTAAAGCACACTGGTATAACAGGCGGAATTAGTCCTCTTAATTAGAGAACGTTGTAAAATGTCTAGCTCTTGAGTAGGTGTTTGATTCTCTATCCCATCCACCTATTTATGAGACAGTGTAGACTGTGACCCATATTTCTTCCCTTAATTATTTGCAATGTGTGAAACTACAGAATTCATCTCTTTGGGGTTGGATGTCTCATGCAAAATTCATTAGAAAGGACTTTCAAAGATAATCTGTTCAAATCATTAATAATTTTATGTGAATGCATTTATAAAACAATCACTTGGAGAAGCCCTATAGAAATATGGGGGAAGAAAGAGGAATGTGTGGTGGGCTAGTCAGAAGGAAAAGTGAGGAAACTGAATAGCAGGAATATGGGTGAGGTATAGCCAGTTTTACGTCTATGGAAAGGTATGGGAAGCCTTAGGACCTTAGTGTACTGGAAGATGTTCACAACCACAGCATGGGCTTCACGAGTTGTTCGGGTTATTGAAGTAGACAGATGCAGACCAACCCTTTTACATGAGCATCACATTATATAAATATTAATTTTGGCTTTCGTATTGGATGTACTGGACATAGCATTTGAGGTTCTCTCTGGTTACAAAGCCAGTTTTGAGACCTCCACCTGAAAACCTAAGACTCTGCATGAAAGAAAGGAAAGAGACTTGGCAGGGATGGGGAGCATGGCCATGTTGTCATGACTACTGCTTTGCTAAGTGATGCTAGCTAGAATTTCATATCAACATTTTCTCATTTCCTCACTGGCACCACCCATCTCTTACATAAGGTTGTTAAGAATTCTAATTAGATAGCACCAATAAAATTCCTTTGCTCTTTAGAGAAAGTTTTATATAAATCCCAGGCATTATTATTCAAAGAACATTGAAACTCATTGCAGATTAAAGTAATTTTGAAGAATCTCAGAGACTGCAATTAGCCATCCAAATGGACAAATACAGGCTCAATATTTCCTTATCTTTTATTCTTATCTCAATGCCTATCCTAATTATGTAACACTGCAGGAAAGGCAAAACACAACCTCACTTTTGAGTATTAAATTCATTTGCTTACTTGAATTTTAGCAGCTGCTTGCATAGAAAAGACTTCTTGAAAATTAAATAGCTGAATTTCTTGAGGTTGGTTAAGATCAGCAGCTTCCACCTTAAGGGAAGAATTATTCATCAGGAAAATGCTTTCTACCAACTTTTCATGTCCTGCTCTGTAGAAATTTTGCAGATCTCCTTAATCTTCTGTTTTAAAGCTTTTTTTGTATTTATCCCAGGCATCTGATGTTTTATCTCTTCTGAACCCATGTGCAGTTAATTAATTCCCTCAGATCCTCCAGTAAAAGTATTTTTTACCTAAAGATGATGAAGACAAATAGACAATAAAAAGGATGCTTTGGGTCCATTTTCTTCCTTGACAACCATGCAACTTCCTATTTCCCGTTTACCACTATAGGATGAAAGTCAGTGGATCTTGGAACCCTTAGTCTTTTGTTCTTTCTTCAAACAAATTTTGCCATTATAAATAGCAAGAACTCATAATACCCATCTTTTCATAGGTTTCTGAACACTACTAACGTACTTAATTATCTGAGAAATTATGTATGTTGAATTTCTGGAATAGAAATTGTTTATTTTGAGCCCACTATCTGGTGTGTGTGTGAGATCCCATTTTTCTGTATTACCTGCTGCATTGCAAGACCAATTAAGACTATGATTTTCTACCCTAACACATAGTAGATGACAAATTCAGTTTTTATTGAGTGAATAAGTAAATAAACAAAATGTCTATATATGAAGTTACCTCACAGAATTTCCTTCAAGTCTTACCTAAGTATTTTCTGAAAACTCTTTGTGGATAGCCTTTGTAATCATGGCAAGGATGAATAAATAACACTTATTGATTAGAGGAACATCATTAGTCTTACAACTAGTTGTGCAACTGTGTGGATTGTTTCTCTCATAGGGAAGTTAAACCTTGTATGGATTTAGGATCCCCGTAGCTTACAGCTCTGTAACTTAAGCCCTTAACAGTTGGGCATTGTTTTTCAATGTGATTTTTTTTTTTTTAATTTGTTACAGTTACTCCTCAGTAAAAGTCATTCAATAAGTATAACTAGTTGCTAACTCTAAAATTTATTTGAAAATATTTGAAGTGTGTTATTAAAATGAATGTAACAAGCATTAGTAAGTCTTATTAGTTCTTTATTTTGTTGTCCAAATACATGGGACCAAACATTACGGGACCTAGTTTATATGATTATGTTCTATATAATTACATAGGTCTGTGTAATCACATAGGACTCTCCATAGATAATTGCATAAACTAAGTCTCTATAAAACAACACCTATGCTACAGGTCTTGCCTAGCAAATCTATTACAAGATTTCAGTTTGTATACTGACTAGGGACAATTTGAAACTTCCCAAAATTTAGAGAATGACTATGTTGTTGGAATGAATGCAAAGGATAAAATGAATTAGACTGCATAATTGGTAAATCTTCCTACTAGTAAGTAATTTACATTATATATTTAATCAGTTTATATTTTAAAAGTATAGCAAAGATATTGAGTACTATAACATTAACTCCGGTCTTACTACAGCTTTAAAATTAAATATTACCATTTTAGTTTTGGTACCCAATTCCCATCCTGGTTGCATCAATTGCGCTTCTTCCAAGTGATCACCAGCATCTGAAGTTGACTTTATTATCCCTGTGTATATGTGTATGCTTTTATTATATACATGCACATCTATACATATTTAACAACACATATGTGAAAATTATATATTGTCTCTCTTGTTTTGCCTGTTTATCTAAATGGCGCAATACTGATATAATTTTCCCACTTGCTTTTCTTGGTCAAATTCAATTTCATGAGGGAGATGAAAATAAAATGCGTTTACCATATCAGCAGTTACATAGCAAATGGCACATGCCATATTAATATATTTGAATAAATACCCCATGCTATTGATGTTACAACATTTACTTGTAGTACGAAGTTTTAGTTTCCTGTCAACAGATTATTGAAGGCATTAAAGGGAAACTACAGTTATAATAAAGAACATTACAATAAATGTGCCTGTTTTCGAATGGAACTCATTCTCAAAAGAATGGCTTTTAAATCAATAAATTTTATGGTAAATTTATCTTTAATATAAATGTATACTCAAACACACACATGAGATCATTTATAAAATGATGACAGAAATTTTGATAAATTACTTTTGTACTAAATTATACACATAACAAATGCTGAAGCCGGTATTCAAAATTTAGAGCACAGTGCTTAGCACATGGTACATAGCACAGACATTTAAAAAATAAGGGAACAGATTGACAAGAGTTACTATCCTTCCCACTACATAATAACATCACATGGCACCGTCAGAAGGGATTAAATTTTCTGCAGTAACAGAAGAACAAAATTTCATTTCTTAATTACATGTCATATCTATCAAACGTTCAGGGAAGATATGAGGTCTGGAATCCTACTGGATTTTTACTAGGAATATTTTTAATCCATAAGTCAGTTTGTCAAATAAACTTAAAGTATATTCTATTTTTAGATTTATTTTTAGTTCTGCAGTGTTTTGGTGCTGTGGTAAATGTTTTCTTTAAAAGTAGTGTTTATTTGATTTAAAAAAAAATTTTATTCTAAAAAGCTTCCTAAACTCACCAAATTAAATGTTTTATCTTCATATTATTTGGTTTTCACTTGTTAAAATTAATCTATTAATAAAATTGTATTCCTATTCAATTTTTTCCATGTTACTTCATTATTTCAGTGCAGTGTAAAGAGAATAATTTCATCACTTAATCTGCAAGTATTGCATTTACCATATGCTTTTATATACCCTTACCATATGGGCAAAGCTACTTTCTGTTCCTAAAATTCTGAGTATTGCTTTTCTTTTAAAATTAATGAATACATGAAAAAAAAATTATCAAGTACTTTTCTGCATCTATCTTAATGTTCATATAAATATTTCTCTGGGTTGATATTTGTTACCCCAGTGTATTTCACTTCACTAATACATAGTATTCTATTGTAAAAATAAATAACAATTGATTATCCACTCTCCTCATGGGTACAATGTTGGAGGTATGCATACATGCATATATTTCCATAGATGAACCTGCACACACAATGCACTGTTATGGTAACATGGAAATTAAGGTATATAACTGTTCTCTTCCTCCCTTCCCCACCCAAAATGAGAAGAAATGTTGGCTTTAACTTGTTTTTTTAACAAGTTTTGTTTAATTTGTTTTCTTTCTTTCTAGTGACTTTCAGCAACTTTTCCTTAGATTATTATTAGTTAAAATTCCATTTTAATGTGTGTTAATTATCTATTCACAATATTTATGAGACTATCTTGTTCCTACTGATTTGCAGTTTTTAAATTTATTTTGGATACTGATCCTTCACGTAATAAGTCTTTGGCTTATCCCACTTTTGGAATTTTTTAATGTGAAGACATACATGTTCAGAAAAAATCAGTTTTCTCAAAGCTTATGCTTTTTGTTCATTAATTTCTTCTCTATATTAAGATAATAAATTTTCATATGTTTTCTAAAACATCTTAAAGTTTTGCTGCATACGCTGGTTTTTATCTTTAATTTACATGTATACATCGTATGAAGGATTCAATTATATTATTTTCCAGAATCATTTGTTGAGTTTTTTACTCAATGATTTATAAACTTTTTCTTAATTTACCTAATAAATTTTCATAAATGAATTTGTCTACCTCTGACCCCTATATTGTTTTACATTACTTTGATATTGTCAATCCGAGTGTCAAATGTATGCTATCTTCATAATTGCATCTTGTTCTTTAACATTTTCATAAATAATAATTTTCCACGTTTAAGAGGTATAATTTATTCACTATAAAGTCACCCAGTTAAAAGCACAAATTAGTGTTAGTTTTCACAGTTTTACAGTCATTTTGCTTTAGAACATTTCCATCACTCCAAAAAGAAGCTTTGTGCTTGGTTGCCGTCGCTTCGCATTTCCCGTCACGCACACAGCCTTAGGAGAATATCAATCTACTTTGTGTCTCTATGGGTTTACCTGCTTTGGGTATTTCAATACCCAGATGACATGCATCATGATACAAATGGTATCATAAAACGTGCACCATTTCTGACTGACTTCTTTCATTTAACATGTTTTCAAGGTTCACATGTTTTAGCATTTATCCATACTTCACTATTTTTTCCACCCAATAATATTCCAATGTATTAATATGCCATATATTGTTAAGCCATTCATCAGTTGATGGACATTTAGGTTGCTTCCGTTTGTTGACTATTCTTCATAAGTCTGTGCTCTTAGCTAACCTTGATCTCCTTTCACATATGCAAAATAGACAGTGCTTGTAAAGTTCTATGAAATACTGTAATGTTCTTCATTAAACCTAGTTTCACTACATAGATACATTTTAAAATAATCCATCTAATTCTGGGCCTTTTGTAACAAAATATGTGCACACACATATACATTTTACTTACATACAACCATATTACGTGTAGAATACACACATAGGTACACATACATTTGAATATTCTCTTCAGTAAGGGCCATGCACATATTTTATTAGGTTTATTTATAAGGATTTTATCTTATATAGCTATTATAAATATGTAACTTCAAAATGTATTTCTATAAATTGAGGAAGATATTTAATTAATTTTTATATATTTATCATATATCCAATAAACCTGCTAAACTATACTGTGCATTCACCTTTATCAAACTTGTGTTTATATGTGAAAAATTATAATGTACTCAATTCATGACATATTTGTTTTTTCTCTCCAAATTGTCCTTCTGTTATTTATTTCTTGGTCCTGTTAATTTGGCCAGAGCCTCTATTTCTATATTCATAAAAGCAGCAGTGATTATTTCTGAATTTAAAATCACAATTTATGTTTGTCAGCTGCTTTTATGTCTTCTTTTGACAGGTGCCTATTCATGTCCTTTGCTTATTTTTAATGGATTTTTTTTTTTTTTGCTTTTTAAGTTTCTTATAGATTATGTATATCTGATACATAGCTTGTAACTATTTTCTCTCATTTTGTAGGCTTTTTCTTTATTAAGAGTTGCTTTTGCTATGCAAAGTTTGATTCAGTTCTACTTGTCAAATTTGTTTTTGTTGTAATTGCTTTGAGGGACTTTGACAAAAATTATTTGCCCATGCCTATGTCAGGAAATGTATTTCTTAAGTTTTCTTTTAGGATTTCTATAGTTTGGGGTATTATTAAATCCATCTTAAGTTAGTTTTTGTATATGATAAAAGGTAAGGATCCTGTTTCATTCTTCTGCATTTAGCTAGCCAGTTATCCCAGAATCATTCATTGAATAGGGAATCTTTTCCCCATTGCTTACTTTTGTCAGCTTTGTTGAAGATCAGATGGTTGTAAGTGTGAGGTTTTATTTCGGGGTCCTCTATCTTTTCCATGGGTTATGTGTCTGTTTTTGTACCAGTACTATAAGGTTTTGGTTACTTTAGCCTTGTAGTATAGTTTGAAGTAAGGTAGTGTGATGTATCAAGCTTTGTTATTTTTGCTTAAGATTGCTTTGGTTATTCAGGCTTATTTTTGGTTCCATATAAATTTTAGAGTTTTTTT
>NW_016107482.1:1704231-1741605 GCF_001604975.1 Cebus imitator | reverse complement strand
GCGAGCCTATGGAGAAAAGAGAATGTTTATACATTGTTGTTGGGAATATAAATCAGTTTAGCCACTGTGGAAAGCACTTTGGGAATTTCGCAAAGAACTTAAAACAGAGCCACCATTTGACCCAGCGGTTCTGTTACTGGGTGTATACATATACCCAAAGGAAAATAGAGCATCATCATAAAATGATATATGTCTTTGTACATTCATCGCAACACTATTCACAAGAGCAAAGACATGGAATCAACCTAGGTGCCCATTAATGGTAGAACTGATAAATAAAATGTGATGCACACACCCCATGGAATACTACATAGCCATAAAAAAGAATGACATGATGGATACTAGATCTTTGTCAGATGCATAGTGTGTAAGTGTTTTCTCCCATTTTGTAGGTTTTCTGTTTACTCTGTTAAGAGTTTCTTTTGCTATGCAAAAGCTCAGTAGTTTGATTAGGTTTCACTTGTCAACTTTTGTTTTGACACCTTTATAACTATGTCCCTTGTAGCAACTTGGATGGAGTTGGAGGCCTTTATCCTAAGCGAATTAGTGCAAGAACAGAAATCAAAATATAGCATGTTCTCATAGGAGCTAAACAATGAGCCACTGTGGACATAAATGATGGGAACAGCAGACACTTCAAACTACTAGAGGTAGGAGGGTGGGAGGAGGGCGTGAGTGAAAAAACTACTTATTGAGTATTATATGCTCAATATCTTAATACAGTATACTCAGGTAAAAACCTGCACAAGTAACCCTTGTATCTACAATAAAAGTTAAGAAAAAGAAAAAAAAAAAAACATCTTACACTGTTCTACCATGTATGATTTGCAGACAAACTTTATCACGTAAAGGACCTTTCTACCATTGCTAGTTTGTTAAGGGTTTTAAAGCTAATAGGTGCTGAAACAAAACATACACATTTCCTAAATTTATCCAGAAAATGTTATGATTTTCTTTTAATTCATAATGGGATGAACCTCAATTGATTTCATAACGTTACACAGTTTTTACATTCCTGGGAATTTGACTTTGTCATGTGACATTGTTTACACATTACTGAAATTTGGCTGTTGATTGTATAGGAATATTTACATCTATATTTGTAGGTGGAAGCGGCATATATATAGACACATAGTTGGTGCAAAACTGCAGTTACTTTTTCACCAACACAATATCATTTCCAGTAATCCTATTACTGGGAATATATCCAAAGGATTATAAATCATTCTATTACAAAGACACATGCACACGTATGTTTAATGTGGCACTGTTTACAATAGCAAAGACTTTCAACCAACTCAAGCACCCCCCATTGATAGGGTGAATAAAGAAAATGTGGCACATACACACCATGGAATACTATGCAGCCATGAAAAGGATGAGTTCATGTCCTTTACAGGGGTGTGGATGAAGCTGGAAACTATCAATCTCAGCATACTGACACAAGAACAGAAAACCAAACACCACATGTTCTTACTCATAAGTGGGTGTAGAACAATGAGAACACATGAGTGCAGGGAGGGGAGCATCACACACCAGGGCCTGTTGGGGTGAGGTGCTAGGAGAGGGAAGCAGGGGGTTTGGGGATCAGGGAGGGATAGCATTAGGAGAAATACCTAATGTAGATGGTGGTAATGAATGCATCAAACCACCATGGCACATGTACACCTATGTAAGAAACCTTCTCATGCTGTACATGTACCCCAGAACTTAAACTATAATTTAAAATATATTTTTTTAAAAGAAAGGATTTTGAGAGCATGCCGTTTATTTTAGTTACTTTATCACACTATGAAATATTGGTATTTTCCTAGGATTTGAAGCTTATTTTTAAAATAATATGGCTACTATGGGATAGATTGCTATTATCTTTAATATTTATAAGTTTATTCATGTGATTTATTCATCATTGGCCAAGTTTGGTGGTTAGATTTGTTTTTAGAAAATTACCATTTTAAGGATTTTTCAAATGTTTTTGTATACTGTTGTGCTTATTACTGGGTTTTTTTCTAAATATTAATACAGTTAAAATTGAGTTCATTTTAGACACAATAATATTTTTTTGTGTGTACATCATTCTGTTTCTTTTTCTTCAACTCTTTCCATTGCTTTTTCATCAAAATTTTCAGAAGTGTACAATTTTTTTAGTCATTTTTAAATTAGTCTTCAGTGAAATGTAAAAACATTTGGCTTTGTTTATCATTTCCATTTTATGATATTTTTTGAGAGTTATTACATGAAGAAGTGCAATTGGAGGCTCCTGAAACTTCCCCCATTTCACCAATGTAGCAAATCAAAAGCAGCGTTTTATCCTAGCAGTCATGCTGTGGAGTGGTCCACAATCAAAGACTTCAACTACAAGTATAGTAGTCTCCATTTTAATTATAGTTAGTTCCCATTTAATACCTTTAAAAATCCAGTGGCAAGAAACTAAAACTTATCACCAAAAGGTGTGAATTTTAACAACTATAGCAGGGGATGAATGTTTAGTAAAGTATTTGACACTTGGTGTGAAACTGGTGATACAGTTAATGCACTTTGTTTTCAATCTCTATTACCAAAGCAGATAAAAAGCTATCGGCATCCTTCAAATATGCACTCATACGTGAAGGATGAGAGTACCCATTTATTATCTAGTCCCAGGGTGAGGTCTACTCTTTTGTCCTGTGTCATAAGCATATCAAAATAACCAATGAAGATATTTAACTTCAGTACTACTAATAGGAAATAAAACTAAAATTATAATTTAATGCAATTGTAGCCCATCTAACTGGTAAAAGTGCAGAGAGAATATAGGGCTGTTGATGGTATTGTCACTCTAATTTATTGCTTATGGAAATGACAACACAGTTTTGGGGGGTTATTTAAAAAATGAAAGACATAGTCATGAAGTATTCTCTTTGATGTGGAAATTCTTAGTATTTAATTATAGATAACCATATCTTAAGATGTAAAAAGTGAAGTATAGGAAAATGCAAGTTGATTAAGACTTAAGAGTTCTGGACTCAGTTTGCATTCAGTTTGAGTGTAAGCCAAGTATAGTATAACTCTATCCAATCTGTAAAAGTGAAAAGAAAAAAGCAGACAAGCAGTTACATGGAAGTCCTAAATGTGTGGATCTATTTTATTTCATTAAAAAGGATTTTTTTAGAAACTAGGTCTCACTCTTGCTCAGAGTGGAGTGCAGTGGTGCAATTCTCACTCACTGCAGCCTCCAGCACCTGAGTACAAACAGTCCTCCTACCTTAGCCTCCCAAGTACGGACTGTAGGAATATATCAGTGGCCCTGGTTAATTCATTGTATTTTTTGTAGAAACAGGTCTCTCTTTGTTGCCCAGGCTGGTCTTGAAATGCTGGGTTCAAGTGATCCTCCATCCATGGCCTCCCAAATTGTTGGGACTATAGTTATGAACTACCACATCCAGCCTACATCAATTCTAAATAATAAAAGCAGGAATCAATTTTATATAATAAAAGGCTATATGCAAAGTGTAATAAAAGGTTATATGCAAAATGTAAGAATATATGTGCAGTTATTTTTATTGCAAAATTGCTTCAGTGGCAAAACAACATAAACCCTGAAAACCTTCTGAACATCCAATTTCATAACATATTTTAGTTCTGAAAATTGAGATTTGTCTTTGTACAAATCTTTGCACAAACCTGGTAGCATTGTCCCTGCTGTATCATTAGGGAAAATGATTAAGCAGCAAGATTATTTCATAATGCAACTCTATATTTAAAAACGAAAACTGAACACAATAAAAGCCTTGTTTATATCTGTTATTATATTTGCACAAGCTTGTGCAAAGCTGTCAAAGAATGTACTTCAAATTCTTAATATTCAGTTTGAAGAAAGATAAGATTGTTGTCTTTATATATCAATGTATTTATAATTTCTATTAAAAGTTTGATTTCTTTTTACTTGTATTTTAATTTCAGAAGCACACATGCAGATTTGTTACACAGGTAAACGTGTCCTGGGAGTTGATTGTCCACGTTGTTTCATCACTCAGGTATTAAGCCTTGTATCCATTAGTTAATTTTCCTGATCATCACCTTCCTCCCAACTTCCACCCTCCAATAGGCCCCAATGTGTGTTGTTTTCCTCTTCATGTATTCTCCTCATTCAGCTCTCACTTATAAGTGAGAACGTACAGCTTTTGGTTTTCTGTTCCTGTGCTAGTTTACAAAGGACACTGTCCTCCAGCCTTATCCATGCCTCTGCAAAGGACATGAACTCATTTTTTATGGCTGCATAGTATTCCATAGTGTATATGTACCACATTTTCTTCCTCCAGCCTATCATTGATGGACATTTAGGTTTATGTCATGTGTTTGTTGTTGTGAATAGTGTTACATGAACACACTTCTATGTGCATATTTATAATACAATTGTTTATTTGTCTTTGGGTCAAATATTTGCAAAGGAGGCTTGAGCAAAGATGTCAAAGAATGTATTCAAATTTCTTAATAATTAGTTTGAAGAAAGGTAAGATTGTTGTGTTTATACACCAGTGTATTTAAAATTTCATCCCAGTAATGGAATTGCTGGGTCAAATGGTATTTGTCTTTAGGTGTTTGAGAAATTACCAAACTGTCTTCCACAACAGCTGAACTAATTTACACTCTCACAACAGTGTATAAGCATTTCGTTCTCTCCCCAACTTTGCCAGCATCTGTTATTTTTTGACTTTCTAATAATAGCCATTCTGACTGGTGTGAAAGGTATCTCATTGTAATTTGATTTGCATTTATCTAATAATCAGTGATGAGCTTATTTTTATATGATGTCTTGGCTGCATGAATGGCTTCTTTGAAAAGAGTCTGTTCATGTCTTTTGCCTACTTCTTTATGGGGTTGTCTTTTGTTCTTGTAAATTTGTTTAAGTTTCGTATAGATGCTAGATATTAGTCCTTTGCTGAATACATAGTTTGCAAAATTTTTCTCCCATTCTTTAGGCTGTGTACCTACTCTGTTGATAGTTTCTTTTGCTGTGCAGAAGCTCTTAAGTTTAATTAGATCCCATTTGTCAATGTTTTGCTTTATTGTAGTTGCAATTGCTTTTGGCATTTTGATTATGAAATCTTTGCGCATGCCTATGTCCTCAATGGTATTGCCTAGGTTGTCTTCCAGGGTTTTCATAGTTTTGGGCTTCACTTAAGCCTTTAACCTATATTGGCAGAGGTTTTGAAAAGGCAAGGCAAAGAATAAAAACTACAAATTTTCAGTGGTCAATTATCTCTAGCAGACGCAGAGAGAAGGCTACTTTCATGAACATCTCATGTAGCGAGGTAGTTGATTTCTATGATATTATTTTGTAAGTAATCTTTCAATGACTATCATATCTTTAAGTTCAATAACCTTTGACCCAATAATCTTACTGGTAGGAATCCGTTTTTAGAGATTTGAGAAGTTAAAGCATGAGTAAGTATGGTTTTATGTACAAGGACGTTGGATACAGAATTATTTGTAATTCTGCAAAAACATGCAAACAAAAACAACTTGGAAACAACTTTGAATGTCAATTAAGAGATTAATTTGGGAATTTTTTATTCTAAAATAGTTATTTAACAGGTTATATTTGGTCTTCTTTCTCTGATTCAGGGGAAGGTTGGGTGTGAAAATCAAGGAACATAGAAATGCACAAAAACATATTCATTTTGATGTAAATGTGTTTTTATGTTTATATGAACACAGAGAAAGATCTGATGGTATCCAGCCAGATTGCCTACTTTGTTTATCTTGAAGGTAGCAAGAGAGAATGGGGCCTATATATAGTTAGTGGAAATCTAAATTCACACTTTGTTTTAGGGAGTATTTTAAGAAGATATTTTTAGGGCAATAGGTAGCTATATACATTTTGACCTCAACTTCTGGGAATTAATTTAAAGTAAGTGAAAAAAAAAAACATGTTTAAGATTGTTTACTATGGGATAATATCACACACAAAAAGAGAAAAAGACATGGCAGGAGAATTATTTTAAATAAGTAGCCTTGGAGGACTATTTAAGGACATTGCAATGGTACCATCACCCTGTGAATTAATGACACAGGGACTCTGAAGTGGTGTAACAAGTACAGATACCAGAAGAAAAATACTCAAAATGAGCAGATTCCCAATCCAGCAGAGTCTGGAATTACCCTTATATTATAATAAAAAGAAGGATCAGTTAAAAAAAATTGTGGTTAGCAATTGGAAGATTATGTGGAAGAATAAAAACAATTATGTTCTGGAGTAGTGGCTAAATTTTTCTTCCATTTTCTCTTTGACATTTTAGAAGACAATCTATCGAAACACTCAACAAACTTCTTTGATTGCCTGTTTTGTATTTACATTTTGCTGATATATACACTTGTGGAAATGGCCTGTAGGGTCTCTGTTCTGGTAGGGCTTATGAAGAGGAAGCTTATCTTCAAATAATTACACAGGTCACTATACCCTGACAACTGGGATAAGTGCTGTTGCATAAAAGCACAAGGCCCTATGAAAGTGATAACAGGCATTAAGGTCATATTTCCATGAAAGTGACAAAACTCGAAGGATTCCTCACCTCCAGATTATCCAGGTGCAGGACCAGAGCTAAGGGGCCACGAGGAATCAAATGAAGGTAATAGTAATGGAATGAGTACATTCCATTGCTTATTTGTAGTCAAGTTTGCATCCAGTTTTGCTGTAGGGCCTTGTGTAAGTTACCTCACCTCTTTTTCCCTCTATTTCTTTTCTTCGAAATAAGACTGTTATTCCCTACGCCCCCCTACTCTCTCTCTCTGTATTTATATATATATATATATATATATATATATATATATATATATATGTGTGTGTGTGTGTGTATATATATATATACATATATGTGTATATATACATTATATATGTATATATACACACACACATATGTATGTGTCTGTGCATATATATATAAATACACACAGTATAATACACACAGTATATATTTATATATATATAGTGTACGTATTATACTGTGTGTATTTATATATCTGCACAGTATATATGTTTATATATTCTGTGTGTATTTATATATAATATATATATCTATATAAAATTTATATAGATATAAATATATAAAATTTATATAGATATATATTTATATACATATACATTTATATATATTTATATACTGTGCATTATACTGTGTATTTATTTTTTCTTTTTTTCTTTTATTTTATTGCATTTTAGGTTTTGGGGTACATGTGAAGAACATGCAAGATTGTTGCATAGGTACACAAGTGGCAGTGTGATTTGCTGCCTTCCTCCCCATCACCTACATCTGGCATCTCTCCCCTTGCTATCTCTCCCCAGCTCCCCACCCCCCACCGTCCCTCCCCTATTTCCCCCCAACTGTGTAGTGCTCCCCTCCCTGTGTCCATGTGTTCTCATTGTTCAACACCCGCCTGTGAGTGAGAACATGCGGTGTTTGATCTTCTGCTCTTCTGTCAGTTTGCTGAGAATGATGGTTTCCAGGTTCATCCATGTCCCTACAAAGGACCCAAACTCATCCTTTTTGATGGCTACATAATATTCCATGGTGTATATGTGCCACATTTTTCCTATCCAGTCTATCATCGATGGGCATTTGGGTTGGTTCCAGGTCTTTGCTATTGTAAACAGTGCTGCAATGAACATTCGTGTGCACGTGTCCTTATAGTAGAATGATTTGTAATCCTTTGGATATATACCCAGTAATGGGATTGCTGGGTCAAATGGAATTTCTATTTCTAGGTCCTTGAGGAATTGCCACACTGTCTTCCACAATGGTTGAACTAATTTACACTCCCACCAACAGTGCAAAAGTGTTCCTATTTCTCCACATCCTCTCCAGCATCTGTTGTCTCCAGATTTTTTAATGATCGCCATTCTAACTGGCGTGAGATGGTATCTCAATGTAGTTTTGATTTGCATTTCTCTGATGACCAGTGATGATGAGCATTTTTTCATATGTTTATTGGCCTCATGTATGTCTTCTTTTGTAAAATGTCTATATACACAGACACACACAGATACACACATATATATGTATATATACAAAGATACATATAGACACAGTAACATATAAGTATATGTTATTTTGTATGAGGATGTTGTATGTAAAACATTTTCTAGGTATTTTATATAGAATAAAATCTATACAATATAATACACTGTATATAAAATTATATATGTTTATATATACACACAACTGCAGAGCATAATATCCTCATTTTACAGAAAAGGAATAGTGGCATAGAAATTCATATGTATATATTATTTTAGGAGCAGACAAATGTGGATACAGGAACACACAGGTGCACAAAAAATGTGCCTTTTTTAATTCTGTAAAAGAAAACCTGAACAATTTTGACTGCCTTGATTCTCTCTTAGCAAGAATGCTCTTCAAGGTAGAAGCAGCTTGATAATTATCTTTCTCTACTAATATTTAGACCCCCAGTGCCAATGGGAGAAAATGTCATGCCAAAAATACATTGGACAGCCCCCAGTTCCCCTTCCAAGCAGGCTCCTACCGTGGAGGGCCCAGACTCAAGGAGGATAAGAAATGCAAATGACCAGCTTTATGCTGCAGTATTTAAGTAACTATCTGATCATGGCAATTACCACTGACAAAATCTGGGAAATGGACAAGGGGAGTCTGAGCTGCTTGGGAGTGACTCACAGGATGACTAAATCGCATCATTGAGTCAATGGAGACAGGTACCTGGGAACTTAGATAACAGTTTACCAACAGGGATGCACACAGTCATCTTGAAAAGTCAAACTTCTGGAAAATGAGTGTTTTTGTGTTCTTGTGCAGAGAGAGGGAGTAACAGGCTTTGTAGTCATATGGGCAAGAGTGAGGCCTGGAAGTGCCCTTAAAAGGAAAGATTCAGTATCCGAGAGCATCACTGTCCTTCCTTGGAACATGGAGATAATTCCTCATGGGGTGACAACAGTCACTCTGTGTCCTACCTATATCTCCTGGTCTAATCCAGGTGAACTGAAGTTCCCGTGCACACCCATGACATCCTCAGTGTGTCTGTGTGGGCATTCTTTGGCCAGGGGAATCTGTTTGGCCCAAAGCACAGAGAGGGACAACAGTGCTGGGAAATTAATTATTGGCCCTTATCTCACTCCTGCCTTGCTACTTCATGTTCTCATACTGCTTCATTTCTCACCTGAGATAATTTCTCAGGTGAACTATTGTACACATATCCTTGCCTCCAAGCCCTTTTGGGACACAATCCAAGCTACAACATATATTTTTCCTGAAATTAGATATTACACAATGAATGTGGAATGTCTAGCTTTATGCCTGATGTAATATACACATATTGTTACTCTTTTCTTCTGGCTCCTACTGACTGCTAAGTTCCAGAATGAGGCTCCATTTGCTAACCACAAAGGCTATGCAACTATCCTTAGCATCATATGTCTTGACTCACTAGGAAGTTGGCAATAAACAAAGAAAGAAAACAACTGTATTAACAATTCATATTGAATCCTGCCTCTTCTATTGTAGTAGATCACCAAAATGTTAACTGGAAATGTAGCTGCCAAGTATAAATACCACATTTCCCAGCTTCCTCTTAGGGGGCTACACTCCCTTGCCTAGTTGGTAGGAGGGCTGTGGCGATCCTGGAGGAGGCTGACTGGAGACAGTTTCCCTATGCTCAGTGGTGCCTTCCTGGGCATCGGGGCTGCCATCCCAGCACATGAGCCATCCAGTCCCTGTTTCCCCTCCTGTTTTCCTCTTTCATTCCTCCTGTCCCTTTTGATAGAGTCCTCTGCAGAATGTGGAAAAGTACATAAAGCAGAGAGCAATACAGATTTGTTCACTTTGATCCACTGGAAAAACTTAGAATGGGAAGAAGAAAGTGGAAGCTATTTATAACAATTGCTTGGGTTTCTTTGGAGTTTGATCATGTTATGGCTTTACTTAGCAACTCTTTGCATGAAGCACCAAGAGTCAACATTTACACCTGGAATCTGATGTAGGAAGCGGGGAAGGAGTTAAGAGTTTGTATTTCTACCGCAATTACTTCCACAGCTAGACTGGCAAGGTATTCTGGATCCAGGAAACTGGATCTTTGGAAACTCATATCCTTGGGCATGAAAAGTCAAAAACATGTGCTGAGTTGTTAACGCCCCTGTGGTTTGAGACGTATCTAGCGGATCCCTCTCTCTCTCCAATATCTGTAAAGGGTCTGAAATCATACCAGTATAATTTCTTCCTTATAGATGTTGAAGACATTTTTATTTCCAAGAGGCTTAGTTAACACATATACACCTTTCAGGCTTTGTCAGCTGGTCATTTTAGAGGGATGTCTGTCTATGAAGGCAAAGTAGAAATGGAAGCCTGAATTATGGGGTGCATAGAAGTAGAAAAACAGGCAAGATAAACTTTGTTCACCTCAGTTTTGCTGAAGGGTGGTTCTTAAGTTTGCCATGTAATGACCTATAAGGTATGGTGGTGCTTGATGTGTAGTTTCTTGTATTCTTCAGTGGAAAGGGATGTACCTTCTCTTTTTCTCTTTGTGGACGTATGGTGATGTAATGGGGTCCTGTAGACCATGCAGATAAGAGCAACTCTCTAGGGATGTTGAAGTAACACAGCAGTGGAACCTGCCTCACCGGCAACGTGGAGCTGCTACACCTGCCCTTACCTGCTGTGCTGAGATAGTTGACACTCTGCTACTTTTAGTCTCAGTGAAGCAGCTGAAATCATAACCTAAAACATATTCATCAAAAAGTGAGAGGACATACCTGTAGAATGTCTAAGCTAACAGTTATAAGCACCCCTACATATAAAGAATAGCTAGGTAAAGCCACGCAAAAGAACAAAACTGCAGCAATACATGTCATTACGGATGTGTTTCACCAAGCATGACACACTAGGTAGGCATTTGCTTTTTACTAGAACACAATGACTAACATTTAGATGAAAGAACCTGGGGTTTCAAACTAAGTTGTAACATTAGTCATCAAGTTTGTTTATTAATATTTATATTCCAAATGATGTATTTATAAAGTTAAAGTATTTAGTCTGAAGACTTCATTTCTCATAGTACATAAGCCAGGTATCTGAGGAAACTTCCATCTTAATAACAATGACAACCACACACACTAACAAAAAAACAAGGTTCTATGGAAAAGATACTTTTTAAAATATTTGAGGTATGGGAAATCTCCATGGGCCCTCAAAGCAAACAAGTAAAAACAAATCATAAAAACCTGGAACTGAAGCAATGAGCAGTGATGCTGAATGGAGAGAAACACCAGGGCTAGATGCTGGCTGGCACCGTGATCTAGGCAGTAAGCCCCAGGAGCCTGGAGACTTAGAGGTCTGTGAAAGAGACCACGGAGACTTCAAGTCAGTCACATTTACTGATTTCTGAATGTCCAATGGTGTCCAAAATCATCAATCTAGCCACTTCATATTAAGCAAATTTTAACTCACAAATGAAATAAATATAAAATATATTTTATATTTATATAAATAAATATAAAATATAAAATATAAAATAAATGAACCACCATGAATAGGAGTCAGAAACAAAAGCTAAAATCAGGATCTTAGAACTCAAAAGACTTTTGATATTAAAATTATTTAATAATTGTTATTAAAAACTGGCTTGTGTAAATGAGCACATTAATAAGAAACACACCCTTCAAACAGTGATAGAGATTTCAAAAATAACCAGAAAAAAATAAACAGAATAAAAATGGATCATAATCCAAAATAGAATAGATGAGAAAATTAGACATTGTTTTATAAAAACAAAATAATCTCAAAATTAAATTTTGGTAGCACTTATGTTTTGTTTATTGGGAAAGAGAAAAAATAATTTACAAACATTAAAAATTTAGCAAGATGACTATATATATAATATCAACATAATTATCTATATCTCTATTCACCAGCATATAAGATTTGGTAAAGATCATTTTTAAGGTATTATTTATAATAGCAAAACATCATAAAGTAATGAGGAATAAATTCAATAAAATATGTGCCAGAAAGAGATAATTATATAATCATATTGAACAATTTTAAAGCAGCCCTAAATAAGTGAGGAAATGTACAATGTTCTTAAAACAATTCAATACAATCACTATATCCATTCTCTCCAAATTTATCAAGAGTTTTGTACATTTAATCAATATCCCAAGTATTGATTTTGTAAATGAAATGACAAACCAATTCCTAAATGTGTATGGTAGAGCCAGCCCAAGCATAAGTTGGATCAGCTTGCCTGGTATATATTAAGGTATCTGGTGTTACACTGATTAAGTGACTTGATATAGGCACAGAGATTGATATGTTGATAAATGGAATAAAAAGAGAGGCTAGACTCAGACCCATAGATAATATGAACACATCAAATGATAGGCATGGCCATGAAGATCTTTAAGGAAAAAATGTTCTTCAATGAAAGGTCTAGTTATTTACAGAGAAAAATTAATTGAATCATAATCTTACACTACATACAAAATTAATTCCAGTGGATTAAAGACTTAAATTTGAAAGGCCAGCTTCAGTCCTTTTTCAAGTGTTGGAAAGAGTAGGAAATTATTTTTTTCAGAGTAGAGACATGTATCTTAAATCAGATGTAGACTCTGATCACAAAGGGAACGATTTGAATTTCAGATATCGATTAGACAAAGCATCATAAGAAAATTAAAAATGTGAGCCTCGAATTGGTAGGAGAAATACAAAGTATTTGTCTCTCTAAAATTTAAATAACACTTTAAATCAATTAGGAATATACAAGTAATCCTATTTTTAAAAAATAGAGAAAGTGGGAACAGGTATTTCACAGAAGAGAAAATATAAATGGCCCATGAACATACAAAAACATGCTCACTGGTTAATAATCAGAAAAATGAAAATTGAGAATTGAATAGTGCTTAGATTGCCAATAGTTGTAAAGTCTGGCAGCACAAAGTACTGAAAACGGCGCTTGTCAAACAAATTTACTGTAGGTTGTGTGATTAGGAACAATCAGTTTGGAAAATGTTTGGCATTTTCTTGCAACACTGAATAATCACATATGTATTGATCTAACATTTGCACTCCTAATTATATATGTTATAGTAACTTTTATACATGAATATGGGAACAAAAATATCCACAGCAACCTTTACGTATATGTGTGCATGTGTGTATGTTTATGTGCTGTTTGTAACATAACAAAAAATTAAAAGCAGTAGATGAGCATTGTCAAAAGACTGGGCAAAGTGTGATACCTTTGTTCAATAGAATATCATACAGAAATAAAAAATAAAGCTATCATCTCTAAGTAACAGCACCTATGAATCTTAAAATAGAGGTCAAGCAATATAAAACGAACAATCCCCAACAATATGGTGTTCTTCTAATGTGCATTTTGAAAAGATGATTTTAAAAAGTATTCTTCCAGGAAGATGGAAGCTGGGGAATAGGACAGACAGAGAGCACATGCTTAAAACTATCTTGATACTCTTCTAGATCTTAAGCTGCATGGTGGATTTATGAGTTCTATTTATTTTTGCACTTCCTTCTGTAGATATGCACTACATGTATCCTTCAGTATACATACTTAAAGTTATACATTTAAAACCCATCAAATGAGATTTCTATGGAGTGGAAGTGGTAGATTCCAGCTCCTTATGCAGTTGGTTCTGACTGGCCAACAGTGTGATGTGTGAAAGAACACAAGCTCTGTCTTACCTCACTTTTATTATTTGTAAAAGGAAGATAATTACATACTGACCAGGAAAGCAAATGTCTGTATACTTTAGCCAGTACCAGGCACTCAGACAAAGTGTTCTTGTGGGGGGCCATTACGATTTTTGTTATTGTGGTAAAAATGTCCTTTCACCAGCCATTTTGCATTTGTTGGGGCATTGCCCTTCCATGGGCTACATGAAGAATAGTTGGCTACAAGGGGTAGCTAAAATGCTAAAGAATATTCTGTGGGGGGATTTCCAGCTCTCTGGAATCCACTTCTACATAGTGGGAGCTCTCTTTCCCCTCCTGGATGTCCCCTATGGGGTCCCACTTCCACAAACTCTCTCTTGTAGAAACTTTCTCTCTTCTCTTGTTTCTCCCTCTCTAAATAAATCACCTTTCTACAAACAAACAAAGAATATTCTGTGAGAGTAGAATTTTTTTCCTTTTAAAAAAAAATATGTACAAACTAAGGTTCTACTTATTCATGATGTTGCACATGATTTTTTGTTTGTTTGTTTATTGAGACAGCCTTGCTCAGTTGTCCAGGCTGGAGTGCAGTGGCACAATTTCCGCTGACTGCAACCTCCACCTCCACCACCCTGGTTCCAGTGATTCTCATAACTCAGCCTCCTGAGTAGCTGGGACTACAGGTATGAGTCACCACAATTGGCTAATTTCTGTATTTTTAGTAGCGATAGGGTTTTCTCATGTTGGCCCGGCTGCTCTCCAACTCCTGTCCTTAAGTGCTCCACCTGCCTCGGCCTCCCAAAGGGCTGGGATTACAGGCATAGTGTTTTGATATATGTTTGCATTGAAATATGGCTGAATCAAGCTAATTAACATATGTATAACCTCACATATTTATTATTCTTTTGTATTAAGAACATTTAAAGTCTACTTTTTCTACAAATTTTCAAGTATTCAATCTTTTGTTATTAACTATAATCACCATGACATATGATATAATTTGGATGTTTTCTTGCCTTAATCTCATGTCGAATTGTAATCCCCAGTGTTGGAGGTGGGTCCTGGCGGGAGATAGTTGATTTATGGTAGTGAATTTTTCATGAATGGTGTCACAACATCCCTTTTGATACGATACTCATGGTAGTGAGTGAATTCTTGTGAGATCTGGATGTTTAAAAGTGTGTGGCATCTCCCGTCTCACTCTATTCCTCCTGCTTTTGCCATGTGAAGTGTCTTTTCCCTTTCTACCTTTCAGCAGAATGGTAAGCTTCCTGAGATTTCCCCAGAACCTGAGCAGATGCTGCCATACTTCTTGTACAGCTTGCAAAACTCTGAGCCAATTAACGCTTCTTTAAAAATTATCGAGTCTCAAATATTTCTTTATAGTAATGCAAGAAACACCTAGTACAGAAAATTGGTACTGAGGAGTGAGTCATTGCTATAAAGATACCTGGAAATGTGGAAGCAGCTTCGGAACTGGGGAATGGGCAGAAGTTGGAAGAGTTTGGCAAGCTCAGAGGAAGACAAGAAGATGAGGAAAAATTTGGAACTTGCTAGAGATTTCTTCAAAGTTTGTGAACAAAATGCTGATAGTGATATGAAAATGAAGTCTAGATTGAGGAAGTCTTGGAAAGGAATGAGGAGCTTACTAGGAACTGGAGCAAAGGTCACTTTTGCTATGACTTAGCAAAGAACTTGGCTGTATTGTGTCCCTGCCCATGAGATGTGTGAAACTGTTCACAGACCAGACTGGGGATTGGACTGATATTTCTTACAGCCCAATAATGAGATGTAGTTAAACTGGAGGGAGAGAGAGGTTTTATCTTCTGCAACTGGTTACAGGGAGGAGGCCTGGAAATTATTGCTAGGTCAACTCAAAATTACAAGGCTTTCCAAAGCTCATATACCTCCTAAGCTATATGTCCATGTGTAAGTGTGCATTCATCTAAAGACATAAGCGGTTAACTTCTTCTGATCTATAACTAAGATCTGAGTCCTGAAACCATTTTTTGGAGCTTCAGTCAATTTACTGAATTTAAATGGGTCCAGGTACTGGAGTGATTACCCTTATCTTGTCTCCTGCTAAATCATGGAGGTTTAGGGAGTTCCTTTAGAACCCCAGTAAACTTGTTTGTGGAGGCCTGGGAGTTTCTTTAGACTCACAATAAGACTTGTTTAATTATAAAAGAATCCTGTTAAGAATTCTTTCACTGGCCGACTGCGGTGGCTCAAGCCTGTAATCCCAGCACTTTGGGAGGCTGAGGTGAGCAAGATCACAAGGTCAAGAGATCGAGACCATCCTGGCCAACATGGTGAAACCCTATCTCTACTAAAAATACAAAAATTAGCTGGGTGTGGTGGCGTGCACCTGTAGTCCTAGCTACTCAGGAGGCTGAGGCAGGAGAACTGCTTGAACCCAGGAGGCGGAGGTTGCAGTGAGCTGAGATTGTGCCACTGTACTCTAGCCTAGCGCCTGGTGACCAAAAAAAAAAAAAAAAAAGAAAAAGAATCTCTTCATTATCTTGTCATGCTTCCAGTCCCAGGAGAGGCCTAGGCAAACTCTTTGCGGACTTTTTGTTGCATTTTATCCTTTGTATAAGGGTGCTGGCTCAATCAACTTTTAATATTTGAACTAGCTATTCAGTCAGTGCTGAGACAGTTGTAATAGAGAGACCTGGCCTGCCACAAAACTTTGAACTTGACTGTTTTGGGTATCTGGCAGAAGAAATTTCTAAGCAACAAAGAATTCAAGATGTGGCCTGGCTGCTTCTAATACCTATCCTCAGATATGGGAGCAAAGAAATGCCTTAAAATTGTAACTTACATTTTTTTTAAAAAGCAGCAGAAATGTTTTAAAAATTTGCAGCCTGGCCATGTGGTCAAGAAAGAAAAAGCTTTTTCAGGAGAGGATTTTAAGCAGGCTGTGGAGCTACAGAAATTTGCATTACTGAAAGGAACCCAAGTGCTAATATCCAAGACAGTGCAGAAAAGGCCTCAAAGACATCTCAGAGAATTTTGTGGCAGCCCCTTCTCTCACATGCCCTGTGACCTAGATGGAAAGAATGCTTTTGTGGGCCAGGCTAACATGGCTCCGCTGCACTGCAGAATCTCAGGACACTATTCCCCACTTCTCCAGTTCCAGCCCGGGCTCAAAGTGGCTCAGGTACAACTTGGGCTTATCTGTGGAGGGGCCAACTTGCCACAAGCTTTGGTGGCATTTATGTGGTGTTAAGCCAGCTAGTAGATAGAGGGCAAGTGTAAGGGAGGCCTGACACCCTAGATTTGACAGGATGTATGAGAAAGCCTTAGTGCCCAGGCAGAAGCCTACTGCAAGGGTGGCACACTCACAGAAAACCTCTACTAGGACAGTGTGGATGGGAAATGTAGGGTGGGAGGCCCCATGCAGAGTTCCTATTGAGGCACTACCTAGTAGAACTGTGGGAAGAGGGCCACTGTCCTATAGACTCTGTAATGATAGATCCACCAGCAACTTGCACCCTGAACCTGGAAAAGCTGCAGGCACTCAACAACTTGTAAAAGGGGGCTCTGGGCTGTACTGTGCAGAGCAAAGGAGCTGGAAATGCCGAAGGCCTTAGGAGCCTACCCCTTGTACTATTGGGCCCTACATGTGGAACATGGAGTAAAAAGTGATTATTTGGGAGACCTGGCATTTAATGACTACCTGCTGGGTCTCAGACTGGCATGAGACATGTTGCCCCTTTCTTTTGGCCAGTTTCTCCCATTGGAAACAGAAATATTACCAAATGCTTATGCCCTCATTGCATTTGGAAGTAAATCACTTGTTTTTGATTTTATAGGCTTATAGGTAGAAAGGACGTCCCTTGTTTCAGGTGAGGGTTTGGATTTTTGAGTTAATTCTGGAATGAATTAAGACTTTGGAGGGTTAATGGAAAGGCACCCTTGCGTTTTTGAAATGTGAGAAGGACATGAGCTTTGGGACTGGCCAGGAGAGGAATGACGTAGTTTGGGTATATGTGTTCCTACACAAATCTCATGTTAAAATGTAATCCCCAATGTTAGAGGTGGGGCCTGGTGGTAAGTGATTGGATCATGGGGGCAGGTTTCTCATGAATGATTTAGCACCATCCCCCTGGGTACTGTCCTCAAATAGTGAGATCTCATGATATCTAGTCATTTAAAAGTGAGTTGCACCTCCCCTTTCTCTCTCTTGCTCTTGGTTTCACCATGTGATGTGCCTGCTCCCCCTTCACCTTTTGCCATGATTATAAGCTGCTTGAGACCTCCCCAGAAGCTGAAAACAACCCAGCATTATTCTTCCTATAAAGGAACCATGAGCCAATTAAAATTCTTTTCTTCATAGATTACCCAGCCTCTGATATTTCTTTATAGCCATGCAAGAATGGGCTAATATAATGTACAATAGACTTCTTGAACTTCTCCAAGCTGAAATTTTATGTCCTTTGGGCAACATCTCCCAATTGCCTGGACCCACTCCTGGTAACCACCCCATGCTCTGGTTCTATAATTTCAATTCTTCTAGTTTCCACCTGTAAGTAAGGTCATGTGATACCTTTCCTGTTTTTTAAGATGAGTAAGTTGTGAGATTCTCCAAAGTTAACAAATACCTGAACTTTTAATCCCCTGTACTGCCAGAATCTATAAACGGTGTATGTGTGTGTAGACACACAGTATATGTATACATACACTATATCTATATTATATGTATTTAATAGTGGTAGTTTATAGAGAAGGGAAGCTGTCTTGATTACTTCAATAATGTCATTCCCTAGGAGAGTGCCTGGTATTTTTTTTAATTTGCTAAATATTTGCCAAATACCTACTATATGCCTGGTGAGATGTTTGGACTTTTAGAAGTATTCAGACATGCTGTTGAATAAACAAATGAATAGACCCTCAGTATACCATGTAGCCAATAATTTTCATTGAAACTTCATAACTTAGTTCAACTAAAGAGGCTTTGTAAATTTTATATATGAATATAGAAAAATTATAAAGGCATGAAATTTGATCTGAAATATATTTTACAGTGTACAGCTTTTATAGTAAAATTTTCTACAGTACACTTGATCTTAGCCAAAAGTCTGAGAAGGAATTATTTAGTTAAGTTTTCTACATGACAAAATCTAACCATTTACATTTTAGAAAATGTAGCCAATAAATTAAAACTGTGAGCAGAAAAAAAATCACTCACATTTCAACACCTAGAAACAATCTTTTTAAATATTTAAAGTATTTTTCTAGTCTTCTTACATGCATATTGTGATTTTATGGTTATCAATATAATATATAAGCAGTTCTTCACCCTTCCGCTTCAATACCTCCATCCTGGAATTTTTCTTGGAATCTATGTCTTCTGTAAAATGAAAAAGAACTGTGCGAGGCATAGTGAAATATTACCTAAGTTTTTAAAAATTGGCATAGAAGAACAGAGTACTTTTTAATATACTTTATATGTTTTGAATATTTATAACAAAATGGATTGCCATCTCTTAATCCTGGTTTGATTTTGTGCCTATTTTATATCCAGGGAATTGACCAGTTAGCTCAGAAGGTCTCTGCTAGTCTGCCAGCTTTGGAACCTTCAGTGTTGTTGGTGTTTGCCTCAGTACACTGATAAACAGAAATCCTACTCAACACCCCAATGGTTGTGTGATCTTAGACACATTTGGCAAATTCAAGCTTGCACTTGAATTTATTTTTCAGAGTTTCTGACCTTGGGTTTCAGGGCTTGCCAGTCTTTTATGAGGACTCTATCAGGCCAAATAAACATATCAACATATTAACATCAGGGAAGAGGAGCCTGGAGACGCAGTGTTGAACAGCATTGTGTTGTTTTCTGAGGCAGGAATAAGAGCACAAAGAAAACAAGGAAGATACAGCAGTGAGGCCTGATTTGAAAAGGCAACAGTTATTAAATGAAGAGGAAAAATGCAGTGTAACAGACATGCAAAGCAGGGTAAGGTTTCGTTTGATGGTAGCTTTTTACATTTGCCGAATAAAAATCAGTTGCTTTGACGTCTATTCCCTTCCCCCAAATATTCATAGTCTCTGTTGCTATATTCAAAATGCTGAATATACAAAGAAAGGAAAAAAAGCCACAATTCACATATTATACCAAACTAATTTCATTTTGAGGGTGAACTGAATTGGAAAAATCTCATTTTCTTAAGAAAACTATGTATCTCATAAAGTCTTTATGTGCTTTGGAGGAATATGCCTTTGCCCTAAGGAGATGCTTGTGCCTTGTTGGGGGAGGTGTGGAGAGAGAAAGGAAGAAGAATATAAAAGAAAACAGGTTTTTTTCCCTACCAACAAAGTGCAAAGGGATAGATATTTTAATTCCTTCATTTCCCCATTATTTCTTGGTTGACCAATCAGTTTCCACAAGCAGACTTCACTTTTCTGCTTTTCTCTTGCCTCTGCCTATGCAAATTGCAACCTGCTTTTAATTATACAAGGTGCACTCTCACCGCCTGATGATAATGGAGTGAAAATGGAGTGAAGTGCATTAAGCAGCTTCAGTGGGATTTCATATGCACTGTAATGACCTTTCAATATGAATTCACAGTGAGGAAAGGATTTATATTTTTCATATTGTATAGGAAGCTGTTCTTTGTTATAAGATGTCACTTGCAATCCATAGTGACATTTGACTAAAGGTGTAAAAATGTCATATTTTACCATTGACAGATCCTGTCTGTTCTCTGTTGTCATGGGATAAGGGGCTTTTTCGTGCATATATATGACAGCTCAAGATGTACTTTCAATTGGATTGTCTTTCCTTGAGTTATTAAATATTCAGGATGTTCATTATGCACCAGAGCCTGACTAATATAAGATTAGTGGGAAACCTTTGTGGGAGCTTTTATTACCATTATTAATATTAATCTTGTGTGCCACACTCATTTTTCTACTTTGCAAACGTAAATGTCAAAAAAAAAAAAAAAAAAGAAAAAACCTTTGGAGTGAAAACAACATTTTTATCTTAGTTTTTCAAACAGTAAAAGAGGGCCAGTAGGAGCCCATCTTTCCGATTTCTGCTCCTAAAGAGAACAAATTTGGTAGGTGGGAAAATTAAAGTTCAAGAAATGAAAAATTTCCAAATGTGAAATACATTGAAAATAGAAGAAACGATGCTGTAACCGAAGGAAGGCTTCTGTATTCCCCAGACAAGGCACCTTCCGCCACTTCATACTGCTGTGAGAGAGTTGAAGAAAGGTCATTGTTGTTTCTGCTGTTCAATTAAAATTGAGTTCAGGAAAGTCAGTAACCATATTCAAACTTTATTTTGTTCAGAATTCAAACCTTGAGTATGTCATATAACTGAAAATAGATAGATTCAAAATAATATCTACTGTTTTATCAGCTTATCAATGTGCTCACATGTATTCTTCCAATAGCGCCTGCTAAGTGCATGATAAATACATGATTAAAGTCCTGATCTAGTTTTGTGAGTCACGTGCTAATAGTGTAGCAGAACAGTCTGGAATGGCAACGATTCCTCAGCATACCGTAGAAAGGCTTCTTGATTTAGCTCCTCCTCACGTTCTGGCCTCTTGTCAATACTCCCTCTTTCCATGTGATCATGCACACACAGTGCATTACCTTCTGTTCTACATTAAAATGTGTTTGCTCATGGTTGGCCCGTAAGTATACTTCCTTGTTTTTTATGAACATTTTTGTTATGCCTCTTAATGAAGAATTTGCCCCCTTTTTCCCATTCATATGTTAGTTCTCAGTTCACATCTCTGTTCTTGGAAGAAAGCACCTCTGATACAGCTCAAGTATATTTTGTGCTCCACCTGAGAGCTATTGGCACCTTATTTTGTAATTGTCATCTATTCTTTCTGTAAGATACTTGAGAACAAAACTTTATGTATTATTTCATTAAAACACTTAGCAAAGTCCTCTGTGCCTATGGGTATTCAATGAAAAGTTTTGGAATAAACAAAAATCAAATTATTTGCTGAAATATAACTAGTGACAAAAAATATAAGGTCAGTCAAAATTTTGACTCTATATCTCCCCATTTTGTGCAATGTGGTGTGTTGGGAAGCCTAGCATCTTTGGAACATTATAGAGATGTTGGCAGTCATTCTCTCTGTAACATACCCAACAGAGTCTATTTCATAATCAGCAAGAATCTGAAAACACCCTGATGAACTTAATGGAATAAATGAAATGGATAATGCATGTGTTTTTTCTGCACAGAAAATGCTCCACACACATTAGCTATTACAATACTTTATTTCCCCTGCCCCTTCAATGTTGATCCCCTCCAGGTTCACACCACGAGTACCCTTCATCTCTCAGTGTGTGCACTAATGTTGGTCAGTTCATCCATCTTGTACCTACAATGGCCATCCTTCTAACCATGGCTCCTAGATCCTTCTCTGGATTTGATTCCTCTCTCAACTCCTTTCCCTTCAGATAACTTTAAAACTTTCAGATTGGTATAATCAAGAGGCTAAAAGTCTTTATCACACTCAGTATACATATTCATATGTGTTCCCATGAAAAACACTAATGCATTTATTAACAGGGTGCTGTGTCAGACTCTGATGGAAGTGTGCTGTGATTATGGGATGTGGACTATGTGCTGAATTATCCGTTAAGAATTTCGAAAAGGCGTCATGCACTTAATACCTCTTTATTAGGTTGTTATGGTGATCAAATTGAGTTAATACATGTAAAGTAATTAGAACTATGACTTGTACATTACAATGAATGATTTCAGTTTTTATTATCATATCCAGAGCTGAAGTAATTACATGCCTTCCCAAAGTTACTATTTTTCATGTGTTTTACTTCTTAGATTTTGGAACTTCTAGCTTCTTTATTCTTAGTTTATACATGAGTAATTCAACATTAATATTTCTCACTCTAAACCCTAACCCCATCCAATCAATCACAAAGCCAGGAGAGCTCTACCACCTTAATATTTGTTTCAGTGTTGTGATATGTTTAATTTCTGCAGTTTTCTTTTCTCCATCAATACTCCCATTCCTAAGTTCAGGACATATTACAGCATAGTTTTTAAACATTTTTTAAACTAAAACTAATTCACACATGCTAAAAAAGTCACAGAAGAACAGGAAAGTGAGAAAATGTGTTTCTTCTACCCTATGTCTCAGCCTCCCTTTGCAGAGGCATCGACCAGAATACTAGAATTGTTTGAGTATTGTACTACAGGGTATTTTTCTCTCTATGCCTCTGTCTCTCTCTCCCTCTCTCTCTCCCCCTCTCCCTCCCTCCCTCCCTCCCTCGCCCCCCCACACACACTGTATACAACTTCTGTGTTTCACACAGGTCCACATTTAGTTTTGTCTTAAAACATTGATTTCTTCATATCAGTACATGCAAGTTTCTCACTTTTCTTATATGCCTGGAGCCTCCCTTGTTGAATCCGACATTTCCTTTGCTTTGTACTTTATTAACACTTTATTTTACTTTAGATTCAGGGGCCCATGTACGAATTTGTTACAAGGTATATTGTGTGATGTCGAAGCATGGGCTTCTAATGATTCAATTACTCAAGTAGTGAACATGGTACTTGATACGTTGTTTTGCAACCTTTGACCCCACTTTCATTTTATGGCCTTCTAGTAGACCCTGTGTCCAGTAGTGGAATAGATAATTCCACTGTCATCTGTATGTCCATGAGTACCTGATATTTAGCTCCCACTTATAAGTGATAATATGTATTCTCTGGCTTTCTGTTCCTGAATTAATTCACTGAGGAAACGGTCTCCAGCTGGATCCATGTGCTGCAAAGGACGTGATTTCATTCTGTTTAGTATTTCATGGTGTATATGTACCATATATTCTTCATCCAATCCACCATTGGTAGACATCTAGGTTTATTCCATGTCTTCGCGATTGTGAGGTGCTGTGATGAACATGCTAGCACGTGTCTTTTTAGTAAAATTATTTGTTTTCTATTGTTGTATGCCCAGAAATGGACTTGCTGGGTTGAATGGTAGTTCAGTTTTAAGTTCTCTGAGAAATCTCCAAACTGCTTTACACAGTGGCTGAACTAATTTATATTCCCACCAATAGTGTATAAGTGTTCATGTGGACTTTTGAATGAGCTTGCCCATATTCCTCATCTTCCTACAATAAATCTGGTTAGTGGGGCTACACAAATCCCACACAATTCCCCAAATGATTTTGGAATAATTGTCATCTTTATAAGATTAGTTCTTTCTAGCTAAGAAAGTAAATTATTTTCATAGCCAAGACTTGTTTAAGCTCCTTGATAGTTTTTCTGCTTTATTGTTATTGAAAATGAAACATTTTACTATAATTTATAATTGTTCTCCTTTGCACGTAAGGATGTTAGCAGGTAATATGTTTTGTATCAAGATGAATTACAAATTATCTTAGAGATTTTAATATTCCTTTGACCACTTCTAGCTTTTATTTCTTTACCATCTTTTGTCGGTTTCAATCCTAAAAGCCTGCAGTAAAAGGCATGGGAGAAATCCACTATAGGTAAACTGCCACACAGGTAAGGTAAGGTGCCACTTTTTTCAGTCAAAACTCTCCTTAAAGCAATATTGCAAATTGGTAGAACAAGTATAATAATAATGCATCTGTAACTACAGACTTATTTTCATTTCCTGCACCTAAACCCATTACAAAATAACGTGGATTTATTACATGCAATACGGAACTGATACTTTTAGACAATTCCACTCTCTCCCTTTATGATCTAATTTTTTGCTGTTGTCATGCATCCTTCCAAACTCCTTCTTGGATTTCCCTGTGAAATGCCATTACCTCAGTCATGTCTTACTCTGCTAATTAATTTGTAGGTTTATTTTCTTGTTATGAAATCACTACTGTAAAGTGAGACAGTGAGACCACTATTGCCATTGCAATTACAAGAAAAGCATGTATAATTTAACCTGCATTTAAATATGAATTTTTGTTCCATATAATTCTTCAGGGTGGCTCTTTTTACTCCTGAATCTGAAAGAAATTGCAAATATCTTCCAATTCCCCTGGCTTTTTCTCCCTATTTCGTTTACCTTGCTATATTTTAAATATATACATTTCCCTGACTTATTGACGTCTGTCAGTTATGTATTTTAATGAACATTGCTAACAACAGCTCCAACCCACTATTTACTTCCATTGATCACTAATGTCTAATGAATACATTCAGATGATAGTTACAATTTTTTGAAATATCATTATATTATTTTAACTTTTTAAAAATAAGGAAATCTTTTCTCTTTCATTTACTTTTTTAAACATAAAATTACATGCTTGCTGCATATTATTGTACTCATTTTGTTAGGATTTGTCTAATACTTATTTTCTCAATATTTTTCCTTCTGTGATTCTGTCAACTTCACCAGTATATACCTAAAATTTTTTGAAATTCAGCATTTTTCTTTCTCGTATCTAGTGCTCTTGTTCTAGCTCTTGATGTACATTTTCTTTTATTTAAGGAAAATGTCATTATATATTTAAATATCTCTTGTTATTGGCCTATATTATTTTATTCTGGAAAAACTCATGTAGACATTATATACTGTCTCATCTCTTTCCTTGCCACCATATAAGCTGAGTCGAAACGATCTTTCTAAAATATAAACAAATCATAGAGAATAGGGACAATTTGAATTAAGGAAAATAGATGTGTTGGAAACTAAGAAAGAAGAGGGGATTTAAACAAAACAAAACAAAACAAAAAAAAAAGGACTCTAGAAATATAGCCCATGAAATCTAGATTGAGACATTCTGCATTTACGCGGTCATAGAAACCACTGGGAGGAGTTAACTGGGAAGCATTGTCAAAGTAAAACCACAAGAAGAACAAGCTAGTGTTAGTACAGAGGAGGGGCAGAGAACCAGGATCCAAGGAGAAAGAAGAGATCACATTACTCAAAGGTGGAAAGAAACGAACACTGTTTTGGGAGACTTAATAATGAAAGCCTTCATTTGTAGATTTTTGTCAAAAATTGAGAATAAGCGTTCCCATTGTACAGGAAACATCTAATCTAACTTGAATAAATGTCCCTTTTTTATTTACCAAATTTTTCTAATACAAAGGCTCTATTTGCTATGAAAAAAAACAACAGAAAGAAAATCACATTTTCACTCTATTTTGCCTAAAATATTCTTCGGATGTTGGTAACTGGAAGAAAATTATTCACATTACTAACTATGCATTTTTCCCCAACCTCAAATATTTGAGATGAAATGTATATTGAGATGAAAGGAGAAAATATGGTTAAGTTGAACAAAAACCTTATTTCTTATGACAGTTCTAGACACTGACTCTAAATTATTGAACTTTATTTTCTAAAGTGTTCATTTTTTTCTATTTCTCGGAGATGAACTATGTTTTATTTATTTATTTATTTATTTATGAGATGGAGTTTTGCTCTTGTTGCCCAGGCTGGAGTGAGATGATCTTGGCTCATGGCAACCTCTGCCTCCTGGGTTCACGCAGTTCTCCTGCCTCAGCCTTCCAGGTAGCTGGGATTACAGGTGTGCACCACCATGCCCAGCTAATTTTGTATTTTTAGTAGAGACAGAGTTTCTCCATGTTGGTCAGGCTCTTCTAGAACTCCCTACCTTAGGTGATCTGCCTACCTTGGCCTCCCAAAATGCTGGGATTACAGGCATGAGCCACCATGCCCGGCCTCTATTTAATTTTAAAAATGTCTCGTTGAATTCAGTATAACATAGAAATCAAAACTTAGTAATCAGGGATTGAAAACCATGTGTTTGGATCCGGCTCCCTACTTCTAATTCCATAAACAAGCTCAATTCATTTGGAAAAGTTTTGAAACAAAATTTTTAACGTAAATTTTAATAATGGACCATATGTAAGTCATAAGTTTATTGTTTGGGTCAACTAAATTTAACACAAGTTAATAAGTGAATGTAATGAAATAAACAAACCTTGCCAGCCTGATGTTTAACAAGGATTTAAATTTAACTGGAAAGGAGCACACTTTACCATCATGGCCGCATGTCTTATGCTCTCTAATCCAGGGTAAACAAAGTGTTGCAGGACTTTTCCTCACCGTCCCATAGCCACTAAAATTTAGGGTCACAAAGCCAGAGTCCCTCTGCTAGAGTGCTTCCTTCAGGGCAGTCCACACAGGAAGAGGAGGGGACAGGCTACTCCCCTCTGCAAACGGCGGGAACTTCCTGAGGCCCCACCTCATTGGGCAGACTGGTTGGAGTTTCTCTAGGGACCCTCTCCCAACTTGATACCTCAAAAGCAGTACTAGCCAACTGGCTTTCAGGATCAGCTTTCCAATTTAGCATAATCCTGGATCTCCTAGAATTAATTATACTCATGGATGCCAACTTATACTTACTAATCTCACACTAAAAATATCCACAAGAGAATAAAATATGAATGTGTATGTCAGTTAATTCATCTAGCCTAAGTAATATAACTGTCAAGAGCCAGAGCATTGTGTCAGTCTTATCAGAAGCTTTTCTTCCTTAAAGGCAAACTCTTTTGGAAACTAAACAATGTAAAGACATTAGTTAAAAATGAGATTGAAGATAATTGCTATGTTTCACATATTTAAAGACATTTTAATGCCTTTAGTTTTCCAGAAAAACTAGAATATAAAAGATAAAATTAGCCATTTTATAATCTTTGTAAAGATCTGCAATATATAATGATTTGGGATTTCCCAAAGCCTTATATTTTCATCTCTAGCAGTGACAAAGAGATACAATTTAATAACAACTTAATAGCATGGTGTGGTCACATGATAGTTGAACATATGTATTTTGATGTAAGATACCTCTCTGACCTATATTGTAGATCAGTATTCTAGACATAGAATTTGTTAACTAGAAGATTTTGGGTAAGTTTCTGAATCTCTCAGCGTTTCCTTATTTACAAAATGAAAAAAAACCCCACAAACTTGCATTTTAATTTATTGTCAGGTTTAAATGATGTATAGCTTCTAATTTTCCACCACGGAATTTGATATCTAGTAATCGTTCAACATAGTTTACTGAGCTCATATTTACCTATGATGTCAGAACAACTAGAGGACATGTTTTCAAGTAGAATGTATGACCTGAGAGGTGGCTAGTTCATCGCTGGTGAATGAGATGTGGAGCTGTACTTGCGGGGCTCAGGCTCGTAGACTCTAAGGTCCGGAAGTTGAAAATAACTTACGGTTCAACCCATATGAGCCTTGGGTTACAGGACTGTTTTTTGGTTTTATGCTGATTTTGTGTGTATTCAGTGTGTAAACCTAACCTTTCTTACACCCTTTAAAAAGGCGCCTTGATGTGCCTCAATTCAATTTACTAAGCATCAAGTCTTCCTGTTATCTATCATGACAGTTACAAAGGTGAGTGAAGCAGCGTTCTGACTTAGATGGAGATTGTTGATCAGAAATGATTGTAATACACTGTGATATTGAAATAACAAGTAGGCACAGGGTTTTTTGCAAACAAAAACAGTGGAAAAATCTTGCGAGGGGAAATAATAAAACTTATTCCTTTAGGAGTTTCATTTATCTGAAAAAAAAAAATAGTCTTTGAGGAAAAATCAGGAGCTGACGTTATGTGAGATTTCGGGCATACCCAAAAGCTCACTCTGAGTAGTGTTGTTTGGTATTCAACATGCCGAGTAGGGTAAACTAAAAAGAGGCCAGGCCCTAAAGGACCTCAGATACCAAATGAAGGGGTTTAGTAATTATAACATAGGCAATGTAGGGACCCTAAAACACATAAGCAGAGTGATGATATGGTGATATGAGCAGTGCACAAAGACAAAACAAACACAAAAATAGCTCCAGGCTTATTTGGAAAAACATCGCAGAGGGGAGTTGTGCTGAAGACTGGGAGGATGTTTTGGAGAAGTAGGAATGATGAATAAGCTTGGGAGCCATGGTGTGCTGAACTCACCAGTGAGCAGACCCTGGACGCAATGTAGCATGCCAGCCTGGGAAGATTTTCTCACTGTGACCGTGGAGGCGTTTTTTTCACCTATGTGTCATCTTTATGTTCAATAGAAAGAAATAAGAAACAGGAAATAAAACTTCGTAAATGTGTGTTCCAGTACTGAGACCTCTGCTAATGCCCTTGGGAAAGTCGCTATGGCAGTCAAAGAGGAACGATCATTATATCCACCTGCTGGTACAAAAGATCATGTCTCATTCTATCTAAAACAGATGAGATAAATTTAAAAATTCTAATCATTTAAAATAGCAGAAAACAAATGCAAGTGATAATTACTATTTCCCTGCAAAAATGTGTGAATCACCTCAAAGTTTTATCTTTTTACACTATAACATATGGATACTTAAAAGCATTTGGAGGTTTATCCGCACATAAATATGAACAGCTAAAGAGGAACAGCACATTTCAATGGGGTATTATGAAAACAGTGAATTTCCAAAACAAAGGGGAAGGTAAAGGCAAATAGTATCCCCCAATACACTGTTTCTAACATTCCTAAAGTAGCAGTAATTTGGATATGTTCAATAGTTTCAAGCAACTTTACATGTATATACTTTGACTTTCCAGACAAATCAGACAACCTCTACTGAATCCTAACCAGACCCTATGAGGCTACTGAAAAGTTGTGTGATCCTTCATAACTTCTAACACTCCTGAAAGTCTCAGGACACTGAATTTGTCATCTAGAAAATAATAAAACTTTTTTTTTTTACCTGTAGAGTTTGTAGGATTTCATTAAGAATGTACATGTACTGTATCATATTTAATCCAGGTTCTTGTGTATACCTGTTAAGCAAAAAACATATAGGGTATTTTTTATTATAATTTATTTCATGTTATTTAATTATCAAATATCAGAAAAGAAATGTTTTATCATAGTATGTTTTAAATAAGAAAACTGAAGGTCAGGAAGGCCAAATATTTTTTTTCAGTTTCACACCAATACTAAAACCAGAAACCATTGCTCTGATTCTATATCTAGAGATGCCCTTGCTCTTGGACAGACTGAGGAGGTAGGTCATTTGCCTTCAGTGGAAGCCCTCCTTCATAAAGCCAATGTGCTACAATGGAGATGTGCAGATATTTATGCACGTCCCCTCAAGATGTATTATCCTGCCCACCCACCCATTGGTCAATATTTCTTTTTTGCTAATGCCAAAACATCTTGACATGTCCAATTTCATGTCATCTGACTCTAAAACTCCAACTTACATTTCAAAATAAATTTTCTTTAGTCCCACATAAAGGAGCTACCACATAAATCTAAAAAACAAAACACAAACACAAGTGCAGGAAAAAAATGTCATGTCATGACTAATACGAATAATTTTCTTTATTAGCTGAAGGAGCTCTTGGGCTGAGACTATGGGATTTTCCAGATACAGAATCATGTTATCTGCAAACAGCAGTAGTTGGACTTCCTCTTTTCCTGTTTGGACGCCCTTTATTACTTTCTCTTGCCTGACTGCTCTGTCTAGGGCTTCCAATACTGCAATGAATAAGAGTAGTAAGAGAGGCCATCCTTATCTTGTGCCAGTTTTCAAGGAGAATGCTTTGTTTTTGCCCATTCAGTATGATATTGGCTGTGACATTATCATAAATGGCTCTTATTATTTTGAGGTATGTTCCTTCAATACCTAGGTAATTGAGAATTTTTAACATGAAGCGATGTTGAATTTTATTTAAGGCTTTTTCTGCATCTATTGAGATAATTATGGTTTTTGTCTTAAGTCTGTTTATGCGATAAATCATGTCTATTGGTTTGCATATTTTGAAACAACCTTGCATCCTGGATGAAGCTTACTTGATTGTGGTGGATTAGCTTATGAGGTGCTGCTGGATTCAGTTGCCAGTATTTTGTTGAAGGATTTTTGTATCAATGTTTGTCAAAGATATTGGCTTGAGGTTTTACTTTCTTGTTGTGTCTCTGTCAGGTTTTGGTATCAGGATGATGCTGCCCTCATAGAATAAGGTTGAGGAGGAGTCTCTCATTTTCAATTTTTTTAGAATAGTCTCAGTAGGAATGGTACCAGCTTTTCTTTATACATCTGGTAGAATTTGTGAATCCTTCTGGTCCTGGGCTTTTTTTGGTTGGTAGGCTATTTATTACTGATTCAATTTGGGAACTTGATGTTGGTCTATTCAGGGAATCAATTTCTTCCCTGAAATTCAGTCTTGATAGAGTGTATGTGTCCAGGAATTCATACAACTCTTCTAGATTTTCTAGTTGTGTGCATAGAGGTGTTTGTAATAGTCTCTGATGGTTATTTTTATTTCTATTACATTGGTGGTAATATCCTTAGTGTCATTTCTAATTATGTTTATTTGGATCTTTTGAATGTTTTATTGTGTCCCTATATGCTTCAGTTAAGCTCTGATTTTGGTTATTTGCTGTCTTATGCTAGCTTTGGGTTTTATTTGATCTTGCTTCTCTAATTTTTTTGGTTGTGATGCTAGGTGGTTAAATCGAGGTAGGTTTCAGGATACAAAATCGGCATACAGAAATCACTAGAGTTCCTGTACACCAGCAACAGCCAAGTCAAGAACTAACGCAGAAAGGCAATACCTTTCACAATTTCCAGAAGGTATACAACCAAACAGGGAGGTTAAAGATCTCTGCAATGGAAATTAAGAAACACTGCTGAAAGAAATTAAAGAAGACAAACAAATGGAAAAACATTCTATGCTCAGGAATAGAAAAAATCAAGATTATTATAATGGCCACACTGCCCAAAGCAATTTACAGATTAAATGCTATTTTTTATCAAACTACCTATCAAATTCTTCACAGACCTAAAGAAGAAGAAGAAGAAAAAAAAACTCTTTTAAAATGAATGCAGAACCAAAAAAGAGCTCAAATGGTCAAGGCAATCCTAAGCAAAAATAACAAACCTGGAGGCAGCACATTACCAGAGTTCAAACTATACTACAGAATTACGGTAACCAAAACAGCATGGTCAAGTTACAGGAAAAGACACATAAAGCAGTGGAATAGAATAGGGAGCTTGGAAACAAGGTTGCACTTCTATGACCATATGACAAAATGAGGGATGGGAAATACTTCTTATTCAATAAAGGGTGCTAGGATAAATGGCTAATCGTATGGAGAAGATTGAAGATTCCTTGGCCCCTCCTTTTGCCATATATAAAAATTAATTCCAAATGGGTTAAATCTAAAGTGCAAAACTATAAAAACCCTGGAAGAAAACCTAGGCAATACCATCTTAGACATAGGATTGAGCAAAGATTTCAAGGCAAAGACATCAAAGGCAATTGTAGCAAAACAAAAATTGACAAGTGGGATCTAATTAAATGTAGGAGCTTTTGCACAGCAGACTAACCTATCAACAGAAAAGACATAACCTACAGAATGAAAGAAAAAACTTGCAGACTATGCATATGATAAAGTTCTAGTATCCAGCATCTGTAAGGAACTTAAATTTACAAGGTAAAAATAATCGCATTAAAAAGTGGGCAATGGACATGAACAGCTCTCAAAAGAAAACATATTTACAACCAACAAGGATATGAAACAACGCTCAATATCACTGAGCATTAGAGAAATGATTATCAAAACTACAATGAGATATCATCTCACACTAGTCAGAATGGGCGTTATTAAAAAGTCAAAAACTAGCAGATACTTACAAGGTTGTGGAGAAAAGGGAACACTATACACCGTTGGTAGCAGTGAAAATTAGTTCAATCATTGTGGAAAGCAGTGTGGCAATTCCACAAAAAGCTAAAAGCAGAGCTGCCATTTGACCCAGCAGTCCTATTACTGATATATACCCAGAGGAATATATATCACTTTACTACAGAAGACATGCATACTAATGTTCATTGCAGTACTATTCACAACAGCAAGAACATGGAATCAGCCTAAATGACCATCAGTGGTAGACTGGATAAAAAATAACACACACACACACACACACACACACCCCATAGAATACTGTGCAGTCATAAAAAAAGAATGAAATCATGCCTTTTGCAAGAACATGGATGGAGGCTATTATCCTCAGCAAACTAATGCAGGAACAGAAAACCAAATACCATATTATAAGTGGAAGTCAAATGATGAGAACTCATGAATGCAAAGAAGGGAACAACAGACACTGAGGTCTACTTGAGAGTAGAGGGTGGTAGGAGGAAGAAGATCAGAAAAAATTACATGTGACTATGGGTCACATGCCACAGGGATTTAGCAAACCTTGACATGTATCCCCAAAACTAAAATAAACAAACTTTCACATGTATTCCCAAACCTAAAATAAAAGTTAAAAAATAAAAGGAAAATCAGTAGGGTTTCATTAAAACAGCAGACAATCGAGACCAACTCAGGCTTAATTACAGTTTCAGTAGCATTTGCTTTAATTGGAAGAATAAAGTAAGTGAAGTGAATAAAGAAATTAGCATATCTATCGCTGTCCTCACATTGTACATGGCCTTCAAACACTGATTCTTCCTGTCTCTGAAGCTGCACTGAACCCTGGAAAAAAATGGGGCATGGCAATCAGCAAATCCTCAGGCTCCACCTTTGTGAAATTCTAAATAAAGTATTTTATAATCTTAAATAAATTTTGGATTATGCATGGTAAAATTACTTAATTTCTAAGATTAACAAGTAAAAATGAAATCAATATTATAAAAATGGGTGTGTGTATATACATACATGTATATATATATATATATAGCCTCATATTTCTTGACAAGAAATAAAGTATGTATAATAATTTTCCATTTTGTGTTCCCCAAGAAAATCAGAATATTGTTTGGGAATTTGAGCTGGAAGTGATATAGACAGTAAGAAGAAAATAAATCCCATTAATCACTCTGATGGGTGTTTCTCCTTGTCTGTGTGTAAAATTCCCGTGATAAAGTAGGCTGTCTTTCTAACTTCTCAGACTCATAACCAACATGTCAACTGAACTAAAGTTCTTGTTTTCTGTAATCAAGTTTCAGGGAGCCATAATACTATTCATGTATTCTAGAAGAAGTAAGATTTGCAACTAGGTGATTCAATTCTATTGTAGCCAAGAGTAAATGGGTGCACTGAAGTAGACTGGTTATTTGCACATTTTGTTAGCCATCTAGTACTCATTCATTAGCATATAAAGTGTGTTAATGTACATGTTCATGTGAGTACATGTATATGTATATTTTAACAGCATTGAATATCTGATTCAGTAGAACATTCAGCTATAAGAAAAAGGTTTTTGTCTACATTGTTCAATATAGTAGTCTTTAGCATGTGTTGCTTTAGAGCATTGAAATATAGCTACTATAAAAAATGCATTTTAATCCTATTTTATTTAATAGCTACATGTGGGTAGGAAATGCCATATTAATTGGTGCCTTTCTTAAGAAATTATTTTAACTCAGATTAAACTTTCTGTAGAGTTGGGTGGATCCTTTATTATTCTTATATGTTGTTGATAGTCTAATGCAAAAAACCAAGAGATTTATTGCATATTTACCAGTGAATATACTCATGTACCCTCAATTTCAAATGATTTGTGAAACTCTTTTCGAAATGATTTAAAATTGAGGGTAATATTTGAGGCACTAATTCTTTCTCATTGATGATCCTTGATTTTTCAATTAAATAAATAGTCCAAGAAAAAAAACAAAGGACTAACAAAAGGTCCTTGTCCACTTATGGAGAACTTACAAAGCTTTTGCAAAATTTTGACTCCTTAAATGATTGCCTGAATAATGCATTTAACAACAAATACATATCGTTGCTCTTGTTTAAATGGCATGCAGAAACTGTAACAGGTCTGGGATTTTCATACAATTTCTAATACCACTATTATAAGTCTAAACTGTTTTTTGGGTAATATTTGCTATTTAGGTTTTCTTTTCATTTCAAATCTTTTGAAGACTGATCTAAGTGCTAAATGTTCTTAGGTGGTGTCATTTTAATTATGTAGGTTATAATCATATCTAAGCAGAGTATTGGTACTACCATTAAGATTTTTTTAATTGTAGGCATTATTAAAACCTAAATATTCAATTCAAAATGTAGGTGAATGTTCTAAATATTTTATAACTCAAAGCAAAATATTTAATTTCTCTTTTCTTTGTATTATATCACTCAGTTGAACTATAATATATATTTGTTATTTCAAGAATAAAATCCATTGTAATATTTCATTGTTAGAAAAACTGCTAGTATCACATACAGAAAGTTATTAATACATTTCTTTCAGTGTAGTAGCTTGACTATTCCTCTCCCCTCCAATTTATGTACACCTGGAACCTCAGAGTGTGATTGTATTTGAAAATCAGATCTTTACAAATATAATTCAAGTAAGAATCAGAGAAGATGATGCTGGGTTAGGATGGATCCTAACTTTATTAATAGTTATCTTATAAAAAGGAGAAAAGGACCAACATTAACCTTGAGAAGTAATGCAAAAATGACATGAGGCATCACAGTGATGTGTCTATAAGCTAAGGGATGCTGATTACCGGCAAAGGCAGCGCAGAGGAGAGATGAATATGATGATAGCCCCCCCCCAAGGATGCTATAAGGATCTAACACTACAGATAGTTTGATTTTGGATTTTGGATTTCTGGTCTCCAGAACTGTGAGAAAATAAACTTCTGTTATGTTAAACCACCAAGTTTGTGTAATTTATTGTGGCATCCCTAGGAAGCTAGCACATATTTTGGTACTGGGAAGTTCCAAAATGGATCTTTGCTTCTGTAACAAATACCTAAAAATGGGAGCATAGCTTTGGACTTGGGCAATGAGCAGTGGCTGGAAGAACTTTTAGAAGCATAATAAGTAAAAAAAAAAAAAAATCTAGATTACTTTGACAAGACTCTTGGTTGAAAAATGGACATTAAAGATGATTCTGGTATGAAAGGTGATTCTGGTAAAGAAAATTTCTGTCATTGTAGAGAATAAACATCTCGTCCTAAACAGAATGTTGGTAGAAAAGTGCTTCTGCTGAAGTCTCAGGAGGAAATGAGAAATATATCATTGGACCTTGACAGGAAGATAATCCTTATTATAAAGTGGCAGAAAACATAACTGCATTGTTCTTTAATATTGAATAGAAAGCGTAACTTGTCAGTGATTAATCTGAATATTTAACAGGGGTAATTTCCAAGTAGCATTGAAGGCACATTCTGATTTATCCTTGCTGCATATTGTTAAATGAAGAAGGAAAGAGAAAAATTGAAGAAGGTTTTATTAAGCAAATAAGAAACAGTGTTTGGTGATTTGGAAAATTCTTATCCTATGAGGATTACAAAAGATGTTAAAGCGTATTCTGGAGAAAGGGTCAAGGATGTGGCTCGACAACATTTTGTTGCAGAAATGAGTTAAGTAATATTCTAGATCTATCGCAGCAGAGGCCAGGAATACAATTGGTATTATTCAGACAGGGTTCAAGGAGAACCTTCTTGTCTAACGGCATACATGTCTTGACATATATGAGAGACCCACAAGATTATTGATAATATTGCATTAGCAGAAACACTATCAGCTTGGACTGAAAAGGACAGAGAATATGCAAAATAAAAGACAGCTGTTGGGATCCCAAAATTGTACAGGTAGGAAGCAGACTTACAGTGGTATCCTTCAAGAAGAAGGAATAATGACTCCAAGAGTGAAGACATGGATCAAAGGCAGATGCTGGGGAAGAAAAAGCAGGCGGAGCTCTGATCTGTTGGGTTCAACAGACAGAGATGTTTGCCATAGATGATCGTTCTCAGACCTTAAAACATAATGAAATTTGCACTGATAGATCTCAGTCTTGTATGGAAAGAATGATCCCTTTATCTATTCTCATTTCTTCCTATGGGAATAAGGATGTCTATACTATGATGTCTCACTATTGTATTTTGGAAGCAAACAATTTATTTTATAATTTCATAGGTTCTCAATTGAAAAGGAATTTTGCCCAATATGAATCCTTCTCAGGGTCCCATTCATATCTGCTGCAGATGTTGCAAGCTGGGACTCTTAGTTGGTTATATTTGGATAAAGTTTTGTGTATAGAGTTGATGCTACCATGGGTTAAGATTTTTAATGATTTGGGATGGGGTGAATGTACATGGGACAGCCATGTATCGGGGGGACATAAAGCTGACTGTAATGGGTTGAATAGTTCCCTGCCCCCCCGCCCCTCCGGAATAAATTTATACTGAGAAACTCGGGATGTGACATGATTTGGAAAATGGATCTTTGCAGAGATAATTAAGGTAAGAATCAAGATAAAATAATGCTAGATTATAGTGAGGAAATGACAATGTCTTATATTTGAGAGAATAAGACAAACAGAGACAATGTGAGGGTAGGGGCAGAGAGCTGAGTGTTGCCTCCACAAGCCAAGGCATCACAAGCATGGCCAATAACATCAGAAACTTGTAGAGAGTCATGGGATGATTTCTCTTTCCAAGGCTCCTGAAGGAATCAACCTGCCGATGACTTGATTTTTAATTTCTGGCCTCTAACGCCATGAAAAAATTAAATTTCTGTGATTCTAAGTCCCCATATGTGTGATTAGTTGATGTGGCATCCTTAGGAAACAAATACATCAACTAATGAAATAGAATGAGATTAATTTAAATATCACAAATGTGTACATAATTTAATTAACATTGAGATAAACATTATATAATACTTGAAAGACAAAATTTTAAATAACAATTGAAAGCAGAAAAATGTGAATTGGGTAGTGTGTGTGTGTGTGTGTGTGTGTGTGTGTGTGTGTGT
>NW_016107482.1:1688377-1704157 GCF_001604975.1 Cebus imitator | reverse complement strand
CAGAGTCTCACTGTATGGTTCAGGCTGAAGTGCAGTAGAATGATTACAGCTTGCTGCGGCCTTTAGCTCCCAGGTAGCCTCTCACCTCAGCCTCCCAAGCAGTGCAGACAGTAAGTGATTGCCGACATGGCCAGCTAATTTTTATATTTTTTGAAGAGATGGGGGTCTTGCTGTGTTGACCAGGCCTGGTCTCAAACTCCAGGGCTCAAATGAACCTCCTGCCTTGACCTCACAAAATGATGGGATTATAGGTGTAATCTGTGGCACTCGGCCATATACTTTAAATTTCGTATAGAAATAAACTGGAATGAGAGTTTAAATATCTCAAACTGTTACTTATTTAGTTCTACTTAAGTTATGATAATTTCAAGCAAATATATCTATTTGAAAGTTGATATGTCATAAAAATGAAAAATTGTTAATTTTGATACAAAATTTTAAGTGAATTAAAATTTAGGTTAAATGATATCCGTGATTGATTACATTAAACTAATGAAATACGAATATTAGGAAGTACCCAAAAGGTATTAGAGAGTGATGTGGTTTCTCAAAACTATGTTCTTCTCTGTGGACTTCCTATTGAATCTAGGCATAGAAAAGGCTGAGAAAGTCGTGTTGCTGAACGCAAATGAAAACTTTACCAATGTGATTACAAAATGTATAGTAGTAAAATTACAATAGTTTATAAGATTATAGTTTAAAATGATAGATTAATTCTTATAGCCCATTGCTTTATTCTGTGAAGTTAAACTGACTTTCAACATTGGTTTTAGTCAAATTGAAGGCCTTCGATATTTAAATAAACATGTATTTGCTGAATTCTAATATAGGTGACATATGAATTTCCAGAAGAACTTAAGCATTCGATTTCAGTCTTTCTTATGAAATAATTTTTTTATCTTAAGTTTGAGAGTTGATATAAATCTTACTTTAACTGTACATTTGTTACCATCTTTAAAACACATAAAATATGAAACAAAAAAAATCATATAAAATAGTATTAAATTTTATTGATGAATATACTGTATTTGACATTTTGCTCTAAAGTATACTAATTTTATTTGATCAGAGATATTAAGCATAATACAGAGGCAAATGAATACTTATCCTAAGAATATTAAGAAATTTAATTTTAAAAAATAAAGTTTTTTGATGTGATCAGATTTTTTTCTCACTTGATTATACTAAAGGTACAGCTAAGGATAGAGCAGGTGATATTTTATAAAAGTGTGATGTGCGTATACATACATATTTATATATATATATGTATATAAATATAGTGATACCTGCACTCACGTATATATATATATATATATAAATTTAGTGATATCTGCAGTTATTTTTAGACTGCTTCTAAAATTTATTCCAAGAACCCTAATGGGGGAAATTTTGTTCAACATTTTCAAAGCCTAATCCATTTTAGTGATATTCCGCCACAAAACCAAAAGCAATAGTAATAGCAGTGTGTTCTAAAGTGAAATTGATGTTTTTGTGTCTGGAATCAGAAAACTAATAGCAACGTTTAAGCTCTTAGTATTTCCTTAAGAAAAAAACAAAAAGGGCCCAACTCCTCAGGGTAACCAGTTTCATATACAAGGAACAAATGAAAACAGAGTTAAAACAATTGTACAATAAGACAGTTAATATATTCTTCCTGTGATTTAGCAAATATTCATGGAGATTCTACATGATCAATACCATGCCAAGGCATTTTGTAGCACATATGTGTTGGATTTGAAGAAATAAATTTATATTTCCAAACAGGATTTCTTCAGGAGGGTTGTGTAGTGGAATCTCAGAAACTTTTTTCAACTTATCCATGTTTTGCTCAAAAGATAAGGCAGTTTCAATTTAAGCTGCAAGATGGAAGAGTCTTTCTTTCACTGGGGTCTGTTGGGGGGGAATAAGGGTGGGACAGTGGGGGTAGGGAGGTTGGGGAGGGATAACATGGGGAGAAAGGCCAGATATAGGTGACGGGGGAATGGAGGCAGCAAAACACATTGCCATGTTTGTACCTATGCAATAACATTGTTCTGCACATGTACCCCAGACCTATGGTGCAATTTATGTATATATATATGTGTATGTGTGTACATATATATATATATATATATATATATATATGTGTGTATATATATATACACATACACATATAATTTATATATTTAAATATTTACGTATTTATAATATATATGAAATATATATTATATATGTAATAAATATATGTAATATATATAAATATATATTATATAATTCCTGTAATTATATTTATATAATTCCTGTAATTATATATATATATAATATATATATAATTCCTGTAGTGTATATATATATTTATAATATATATATATTCTATATAATTATATATATATAATTCCTGTAGTATATATATTTATTATATATATATATATATTCTATATAATTATATATATATAATTCCTGTAATTTTCACAGAGGCAGAGAATTCTGAGTTGTGGGGAAAAGAGGCATAAGGGTTCACATTAGATGGGGCGAGGGATAAAGGATTAGAGCTACACATAGCAGTTAAGAACATGTCACAGGGGAGCCAAATCTTTATAGAAATCATTTGACAAACTTTTGGGATTTAATTCTATGCACTGAGTAAGGAAATAAATATATTGAAACTTACGAGGCATCAGTAGTTAAAATCACATATAAAAACACATGTGAGTCTTAAATATTTTGCTTTTATCAAGAACATATTAATGATAATTAATTTTTGTTAACCTTTACAATTGGCCAAGACATTTTGGCAAACATTCTTGGTTGAAGTTCCAAACTTCTTTTTTGCATGAACTGAATCTACAATGCAGATGCAGCTTCTGCTATTTTCAGTTTTCGTTTCGCCTAAAATAACACCATAAACCTAAAGCAAAGCATGCAGAATCTTCTTTATTTACATGATTCTCCCTTTTGTTTTTATTTCATCCATACCTCATTATACTGTTTTTATTATTTTTTACAAAACGAATATCTGTGTTTATGAAAGAAAATCATTTTTCATACTCATTAATTGGTTGATATAATAATTATGTTACTGCTTTAATGAATAGAACTGTAATAATTTGGTTTGAGAACAAACAAAAGTGACTCTTAATAAACACACAACACAAATAGAGAAGGAATGAGTTTAAGAGGATTCAGTACTGTATGCCAATACTACATGCCATGGGCATATATGAGTGTATTTTGCTGAAATAATTGAAGCAATAAGTTCTTTTGGCAAACAGGTAAAATCATTCATGAGCACTTACATCACACTAATAATTGGAAAGAAATGATCTAAAAGCCATTAATTGCATAGGTCCTTGTCCTGGAATACTGAATGGCTGTCTGCAGCCTGGAGACCACAAGATTTTCAGTTTCTCACATGAAAGGGGTTTTCCTTCTACAGGCTTTCTTTAAAAGAGTAGTAGACTTTACATTGTGAGTTCTTAAAAAATCAGTGACCCCTCCAAAAATGGCTTAGATATTGGCTTAAAGTGAGAACATATAAGGAGAATAACACACAACTATAGTGTTAAGCCATTTACAAAGAAAATTCAATGAAATGTGGCTTCTTCTCAATGTCATAAAAATATCCATTCTAACCAAATCCATGAATTTCATGCAGTTTTCCCTAAGAGAATATTTTATTGCAGTAAATAAAAAGTTGATCCTAACATTTACATGAAAGAATGAAAACTAACAGTGACCAAAGTGAATTTAAAGAACTTGAGAGATATCCTGCTAGACTTCAAGGCTTAACATAAAGCTATGTGAGTTTAAAATTGTGATACGTATTAGAACTGAGGTGCATATATAACCTGCGGGGTAGAATAAACCAGAAGAAAGAGCTCTTGTGGAGAATCTTTATATATAAATAAAGTAGCACTTTTAATCAGGGTAAACCTAACTCAAAAATTATGACAGAGTAAGAGATAATAAAAGAAAACCATTTTTAATCTCAAGTATTTCTGCCCTTCGAAGCGCACACATACACATACCAATTCTAAGTGCCTAAAAAGCCCAAATTAAAAAAAAAAAACAAAGCTTTTGAATTTCTTAAAGGAAATACAGGATAAATGTTTATGATTTGGTGTGGAGAAATATTTTTATTTAAAAAATTTGATGTTTGACTCTGTTAAAATTAAAAACTTCAGATCAACATAAGTCACTATGAAGAAAAAAATGGCGAGCCCCTGCCTCAGAGAGGATATTTGCAGTGCATTCTACTTTTAGAGGTTTAGCTTCCAAAATACACAAAGAATCAAAACAATCGTGAAAGACAAGTATTTGAGCCAAAAAATTGGCAATGATTTTTAAGCAGGCAATTTGCAAAGGAGGAAACCAAAAGAATCAATAAGCATTTGAAAAGATGTTCAACCTTAGTAGTAATCAGGTGAATACCTAATAAAACCACAGTGAGATGCCCATCCATATCCATTATATTGGCAAGATTTAAGAAGCCTAACACCACCGGCAGTCAGGAGGGACAGCAATAAGCACTATTATGGAAATATAAATTTATGCTACCACTTTGCAGAGCAACTTGGCGATATAAAGTAAAATTGGATAGGTACATTCCTTCTGAAACAACTATTTATTCATCAGTTATAAACCATAGAGATTTTCTTGCTCACACGTCCAGGGACATATGTAAAGAATGTTCCTAGCAGCATGCATGTCATAAACTGAGAAAATGTAAACACTCATTCAGGAAAAAAATGAATATAGTATCATTTTTTTCAAATGTGGAATACTGTGGGTAATTATCATTAATAAAATAGAAGATTGGGTCTCAACATAGATAATGTTGAAATATATTCTGTAAAAATAAGTTAATTTGTGATAGAAGATACCATTTATTTAAACTTTTAAAATATCCAAAATGTATTGTTTAGATAATATGAGCATATTTTAAAATATTTTAAATGCATACTAATAATCATCCAATATTATATACAGGTTTCTTTGAAGACTTTGAAAAGTAAATATGGTTCAGAAAAGGTACATAGGAGACTACAGATAATTCTCTAATTGTTTTTTATTTCCAAATTTAAATTTTAGAAAGAAAAAATACAGGGGTTAATCTCTCTCTCACTCTGTGTCTAATCTCTCAACCAAATGTAGCACTCCTAATTTCCTGCAAAGAAATGTGTGCATCCTTCTCAATGTGTGTATGTACACGTATCTCTAATAAGACATTGAAATGGAAGTTTTACCAGTATATGGGGAACCTTTCTGTTTCATGTCAGACTTTGGTCCTTTTTAGTTTCTTAATTACTGTAGTGTGAGCCTCACTGAACTCACGTTGAGTGCAAACTTTAGCTCCTTTCTTGGGCCGTGGAAATTTATATTTTCATAATAGTGTGCATTGCTGGTGTTGTTAGACTTCTTAAATCTGGCCAATATAATGGAAATGGATGGACATCTCATTATAGTAGGCCATTTGGGGCGTGGCTTCACTTTATTGCTTCCTGCCCTTTGATTTTGTGTGTGTGTGGATTTCTTTGCTTAGGAAACTCAGCTGGTGCCCTTGAGTTAACCTCATGATGAAAATTTTGACCAACTGGGGATAGAAAGTTCCCAAAAGCATCTTAAATGACTTATGATTCATTCTCATGGGATAGAGAAACCAGTTGCCTGTAGCGGGGGTGAAGTTCATTATGCACCTTCCGTTAACTCTCCTCTTTTCTCCGCCTGACTCTCAACTATAGCTTCCTGGATCACTTATCAATTCAATATGTGCATATAAGCCTATGTTTCAGGCTCTCTTTTCTAGGAAACAGAGGCCTAAGACAGAAAACGAATAAGATGGAGCTAACATTTCATAGGCAAATAACCATATGCATAATCTAAAAATAAATATCTCACAGAAATAGATCTTCTATTGTTCCATCAACAAAATCTAGGATATAGAGCTATTTAGAGTGTGGACAGGATTGGTGAAGAGATTTCTTTGGGGGAATACTGCTGTCTTGCTCTCCTAACAGGAGAGTGTTTTGGGTGTGATTCCACTTTCTAACTAGGTCTAGAAACTTCAAATTTAAATACGACCCCTGGGAGAGCTTGTCATGTGTTTTTTTCTGCAGTTTTGTGACATTATAGCCTGGCCCTAACTCTAGATGAGAGCTCCTAATTGCCCTCAGAATTAGTGAAAGAGCTGGGAGAGCTTTTAATCATTGGGATCTGGTTGTATTTCAAGGATTTCTGTTAGGATAAAGATGCAGGAGTTTTTCCAGGGATACAGAAGCATGGCATAAAGGAGACCCAAAACAGAGTTGCAGAGAACCTGTAAGCAATTGGGTTAGAGTTCTGCAACGTCCTCTCAAAATATGCCCCTAGAGGAGCGGAGGAACTGCAGCAGTGAAAAGCTCCAAGCTGAGGCCCCATTAGCACAGAAAGAAAGCCAGGGCAAGCAGTGGTAGATACTTGCAGGTACCAGAGCAGAGGACAATCATCCAGCTGTGGACCTTTCAAAGAAGCCTCCTGAGGGAAAGTAATTTATAAAACTCTCAGTTCCAAAAAGCATAAGACAGGTTTACTTAAGATCCCAGATCAAGGAGCATGCTGTTCCTTCACTTTTCTTCCCTTCCCACAGCCAGCTTAGAGAAATAGCCAGACAGCTGCCAGAACGTGAATGGTGGTGTAGTGGGGTTTTGTGGACAATGACAAATACAAAGTTATGAGAATTGTACATTGGACAGCTTTGACACTAAAAGACACCTGGTTTGTGCCTTGATTTACCTAAAAATAAGATCATTTAGCTCAGAATGAGAAGAAAAACATGAAATGTCATGGACCCTAAGGAAACTTTTATGCAGTAAGCAATTCCTTTCATCAGGTAACTTGTGAAAGAGGAAGTGGGGAAATTAAAATTGTAGGTAGTATAAAATACACACACACACACACACACACACACACACACATGCGCACACACACGTTTACACATACAAATGAGAGGACATGGTGCACACCCCCTTGCTACTTAGTGCTTTCATTTAAATATATATCGGACTATATCCTCAACATTAGCACAAGTAGGTCTACCTTAATTTTTATATGATTATCAAATAACAAATATATTCAGAGCTGTTGTAGAAACTGTTTCCAACAGAACAAATTAAAAACAAAGTCATTCTTGCCTCTCTACAATCCTGTGTTCTTGCTCAGAGAAATTAATTTGATATAAATCCTTCAAGCAAAGAAAAATATACCTATGCTTTATTTTTTACCAAAATCTTACCATATTTTATTAGTGTAAAATTTCATTATTTAAAAATAAATCATGACTTTGAAATTATTATAAGCCAGTAATTACATAATTATAGGGATGCCTCATTGTCTTAACCTATAATAGTTTATTCTATAGTATGAATACCCCCTGGCCAACTGATTTATATAACAGTTTATTTTGCAACAAAGTTCTAAGCTTTGACAGTGTACTACACCTACCAGTGCTCTGGTCAATGCTGAAAAATATTTAATGATTTATTGACACTTTTAGCTAAGACCAATTTTGATATATTATTTTGCAGCTTTCAATTTTGGTGATACATCATAAATTACCTTTGCCTTACATCTCAAATTTTAACTTACATTCAGAAATTTTCATAGCTTCTTCCTCTTTGTTATCAAAGATTTAATATAAGAAGGCTTTAGTTAGGGCTTATGTTCCTAAGAATTTATCACAACAAGAAAATATTTTGAGTGATAAAAATCATAAGTAACAAAATCAAAAGATGGTCAGGTTATATGAACAAGGAATTCTTGAGAAAGTAGAAGTTTTTGCATTCAATTAAACCAAACAACTTGCTACCAATCCATTATCTACAGTGTCTCCTTATTGGTAAACTATTGAAAAACAAGATTGTATTATTTCCCTTCTCTTCCATCTGTAAGAACAGTATTTGAGATCTTTCTCCTACTAAACTCCTACCCTTGTCATTTATAGTTCCTGATAATTCAACTGTCATTTTCATAGGCTCTGCCTTATGTCATATTAGTAAATTTGGGGCTTAGGGAAAGTCTACCTTGGGAATAAAGTAATGGAAAAGACTAGAACTAGAAAAGATTCTGATATTTGTTAGGTCTAAACCTCATTTTTTTTTCCCAAAATAATAGGGAAATGGGTCTAAGGGGGTGATACCGTAGTAAATAAAAGGAGTTGGAAGACAAATAGTTTGTGTTTCATACCTAATGAATTCACCTGTCATTGAGCCCTACTCCCAGTAATTGCATGTAGGAAATGACAGACCCATTGTAGATACATCAGTCTGCATCTTTCATTTTTTTGATTTTACTGAACTACTCCTGCAGATGGATATTTTACAAGGCTTGGAGTTGGAGCCCGTATCTACAATCTCCCCAGTTATGTTTTAAAACCCTCATTCTCCTTTTCTCTTTTAAAAATTCCTTTCCTGAAGTGTAAACAGCAAGATTCTACCACTTTCCAATTCATATCTTGCCACTTACTGTCCTCTGGGTCACTATTTCACTTTCGTTAATAAGAAGCAAAGGGCCATAGTTTACTTCTCCACCCAAATGCATGCCATTGAAAATGACCATACCTTGTGGCTAACCACGTTTCACATAATACACTCCTAACTTTTATCTCTATACCACTTTATCCACGCACGCTCAGACCATACTGTGCAACTAGCCATCTTCCAGAACTGGCATAGCTACATTTTTAGACACCCCTCATTTTTCTTAGCCCTTCATCACTAACTCACTTCTCATGAAAGCATGGCCATCTGGAGACTTTGATCATATCACAGTCTGCATAGCCATTCTATAATTACTAACTTTTTAACCATCCTCAGCATCATGGTTGATCCAACATCTGAGCCACTCTCTTACCACGACTCTAAATACCCCCATGTTTTGGCCTTCTACCATGTTGTATAAAATGTATGGACCTGATTTAGACACAAATGTTTACATTTTAGTTTTACTTTGGAATAGTGGAACCTCTTGGATAAAATTCCATGAGTATGTACTGCCTTGTGATCAACACATGCAGGCATACAGCATTGCTTAGCAATCTTTCTACACGTCCCATTTTAGGTCTTTCTTTGTTCATGATGTGAGCTATTTCAAATTGATCCCTTTTGATAATATATAATGTGCATATGTGCTTACTTCACACGTACCCATGACACGTAGAAATATCACTCTTTGTACCTTGGGAATTTTGTTTGAAGCCGCTCATATGTCATAATAAGCAAATAATCTAAACACTCTTAAACATACTGTTTAGGCTGAAAAGGACCTTAGAGATCTTTTAATCCAACACTCTCAGAGTGATAGAGATAAATGTCCACAGCAGTAAATTGTTTTGTCCAAAGTCACACTGCTTTATACAGTTAGAGACAAGAAGCATTACGTCTGCAGGAATTTTGTTTGGAGCCTCTCCTATGTCATAATAAGCAAATAATCTAAATACTCTTAAAAATAATGTTGAGGCTGAAAAGGACCTTAGAGATCTTTTAATCCAACACTACCAGAGTGATAGAGATAAATGTCCATAGCAGTAAATTATTTTGTCCAAAGTCACACCACTTTATACAGTTAGAGACAAGAAGCATTGCGTCTGTGAGCAAATAATATCTAACATGTACTGAGCTATCGTGTTATCTTCTACATGAGCATTTTCTCTTTAGTAATTAGAATAGGCTAACTGCTGAAATGTATATAATCCCCCAAACTTAAAGACTTAGCACATCAATGTGATTTCTCTCTTAAATTCCAATGCAGATATTCTTTGCCATGACTATTTAGTTGGAAGATGAGAAATATGAGAATGTAGAGAATCTCAAACCTATCGTTCATACACCTTCGTTGTATGTTGTGCCCATCTGCGTTCTGTTGATAAGAACTTATAATGAAGTCCCTCCTGAATGCTGGGGGCTGGGATATGCAGTCCTTGATCGGACAGATGCTACCCGGCATTCAGTCTACCCTGGAAGGGAGACACGAGTCTGTGTTTTTGTCAGCCGTACTATAATACACTCTCATTTCCTGATTACTACGTCCCTGTATGGTAATACAATTATCCACACTTTAAATAAGAGGAACTCGAAGAAGTTAAAGCACCTGCCGAAGATTATTTAATGTGTGGTGTTAGAAGAAAGCATCAGACCTGAGGCTTCATGAGTTGAAACTGCAGAGTTTTTGCTGCTATCTCAAACTGCCTTTCTAAAAGGTATGCTACTGTGGATCCTCTTGATAGACCCTGAAATGGGTTTCTCCATGCAGTTTATTGATTCTTTATTATTGCTGTAACACAGACCTAAACGATACATTGTGATTTAGCATGTTTTCCACATCTTTAAGGACTGGCTTTCTAAAAGCCCAGTTCCTCCAACTTGAGAAGCTAATCTGTTTTATTTACACTTCTTAATTATTTTAATGAGTAGGTCAGTCAGTGAGAGAAACCCACACCATAAAACAAAATTCTCTTTAGTTTTGGAATACACATTGTGAAGTTTACTCGTATCTCCTACTGTGCCACCTGTAGGCCGTTATTAAAATTGACTTGCTTTGAGGAAGCCTCAGTCAGTCAGTTCAATTCTACAAACACAGATTTTGCCCACCATGTGACAGGAATTTTGCTTGATGCTAAGAAAAGATAGATAAAATACAAAAAATATATAGCCTGCCCCTCCCCCGTGAATTAAGTCTTAAACTAAAGGCAAACACAGCTACAGTGTACTTTTCAAATATGAGTGAAAAAAATTAGCAAAAGGTGGTGAGAGCGTCTTTTAGCCTGATCAGGGGAGACACTGTCTGGCTCATGTCACAAAGTCTAGAAGGTTGCCAGGTAGAGAAAAATTATATTGTTACATGTTTACTGTTCTAACTCTTCAAAACCTGTTTAATCTTCTTTTCCCCTAAAGAAAGTACAGAATTTGGCAGTAGGTAGAGCTAATTTTAAGTCTTTGCTTTCTTGCTTTTAAACTTTCTGACTATGGGAACAAAAACCTTGCCTTCTCTGCCATTTACGATTTCTTGTTTGTAAATCAGAGCAGATGATACCACCTCATATGTATTCTGTGACCAAATAAATAGATGGAAAGCTGTCACTTTCTATCAAGATAAAGAAAGAAGGGTTGGATTTACTCACCTGATGCAAACAAAAAGTCTGTTGACAGCTAGCTAGCTAGATGACAGATAGATATAGTTTTAAAGATACTGAACATAGACAACAAAGGACGATGGTATTGGAGAAATGGTGTATTTAGAAGGTAACCTCTGTTATTGGTCCAATTTACTACTGTTTGAAAATAGTTTCTAGGCTATTGTAGAGGTCAAACTCCAGGACAAGCAGAGATGGAGTTGAGTGTGGGGAAAGCAAGGCAGCTAGAGTTTCCAAGACAAAGTACCACAGAGAAGATAGATGCACATTACAAGAATTGCAGAGATATGCAAAGTGTCCTCTGCGAATGAGTACTCAGCAAAGAGCTGATCACATGCCTATGGAGAAAGAGCTATGTGTAAAAAGAGACAGACGCATAAAAAAGATTAGAAGTAATTGTGCTCAGAGCTCATAAAGAGCCGGAAAAATTACTCACTTTTCTTTCAGGAATCCCTGTAATTTATGGGCAGTTGATAGAATTAACAGAGTAGGCTTGCCTCACAGGTAAGGAAAAATTAGCCCTAGACTAAATATTTATTTGATAACAACACTTAAAATCATCTAAAATGTCTAAATCCTAAAATCAAGACATAAAAACATGGAACAGTCTTATAGTAACTAAAGTTTGTACTAGAAAAATAATAACAGCAACATTAATAAAAATACAAAAATATTTAATACCTAACAAGGTAAAATTCACATTTTCTCATATCCATCCAAAAGTTACCAGTAATGAAACAGGAAAATATAACCCACAATGAAGAAAAAAAATAATCTGATCCAGAATTGGCAGATGTTGATTATCAGAATAGTGCATGAGAAATTATTATATCTGGATTATATATTTTTAGATAGTAAACTAGAACAATAATCATATAAAAGCAGATAAAACTTATAAAATCTATAAATTTGAAACAAAATCTAGATGGTCTTGCTGGTAGATTACACATTGCAGAAGGAAGTTTACTGAACTTGAAAACCTATCAACTGAAGCCATCCAACAAAAAAAGAGAAAGAAAAAACGCAGAAACATGTAGAGCATCAATGAGCAGTGGAACAAATTTGAACAAAAAAAGACTTGTAAACGTGATTAACAATACTATAGTCCCACCTATGCAAGAAACTTTATAAAATCCAAGAATAAGAAAACAACAACAAAAAACCAGACCTAGGTACAATATTGTCAAATTTCTCAAAATCAATTATAAAAATACTTCTCACAAGCAGGCAGGAAAAATATTATGTTACAGGCAGAATAGTGAAGATATGAATTACAGTACTTTTTCCCCATAAATTATGTAAACATAATTAAAGATGCCAGAGAGAAACAACACACTATGAGGCTTGGTCTGGTGGCCTCATAATCAGTATAAAACACTTATTTACGGATAGAAAGTCTTTAACTTACTAAGTCTTTAAATTACTGAAATAGTTAGGTCTTTATATTGCTGAAAGAAAAAAAAAAGCAATTGTTAAGATAGAATTCTGCATCTAGTGAATATATTTTTTGAAAGTAAATTGAACTTTCAATTTACTTAAAGACATTTTAAGACATACCTAAATGAATTCATCACCTAATAAAGGGAGTACTTTAGGCAGAAGTAAAATGATACCAGAAGGAAGTTATGGAATGATAATTCTAATCTGAAGTAAGACATGTTGCTGGCTCTTCTACAGAAGAATGGGGCCTTTATGCTGATTTTGAAGGTAATAATTCTTAAAGAACTAGAAGCATAGTAATTATCTAGAGGAGGAGATATCATCAGACACTTGATGCTTTGAGGGTTAAGAAGAATCTGTTTGAACCTTGAGGTAAGGCTAGAAAAACAAAGCATGGTTATAGGCATTTGTGTGTTTGCAAACACAGTCTCGACATAGCACTCTTGGAATGTTCTATTGAAGGTTGGTACAACCTGGGAACCAAAGGGTAGGGCATTCTTGAGGAGTTTTTCAAGAATATACATTTTTTCTCTCATAATGTACATAATTTAGGGGCATGGAATGATTATAGGATCTTTCATGATTAGATTTAGGCCAGTTTTCATCAATGACCTTACTATGTAATTTAAAACAAAAGTAGTACAATCTGATGAGTTCTTTGTGTTCTTCTGCTTAAACTAGAAAATGTGTATCTACTCATCTCTGGTTTTGGACAATTCTATAGAAGAAAATACTTCTAAAAGGAAATATAAAACTTTCTGATAATACCGCTTGTGTACTTTTAATTTAAAAGTTTTGAAGTTATTTGTAGAGATACATGAAATTTTAAGAAATAATAATAAGTTACCCCTAATTATAGCATTTTACAAAACTATAATATAATTACAACACTATAGTCATTGTTTCAATTCATCCACCTTATTCAGATTTCTTCAGCTTTACTTATAAACATTTGTATATGTGTAGAGTTCTACACAATTTTATTACAAATATTAGTTCTTATATGCACCACCACAATCAAAATACTAAATAGTTCCATCACCACACAGATCCCTCCCATTTCACTTTTATCATTACACCTGGCTTCCTCCCCTATTCTGTTCCCTAACCTCTTCTGACAATAATCTGTCTTCAGTGTAAACAGTACTATAATTTTTGTTTTAATCATCAAACAAGATTTATAAAACTCACAAGGAAAATAATAGCCTATTATATGTACCCATGTTTCTTCTCTGTAATGAAGAATTTTATTTAAGCAAAATGGAAGGGTAAGTCTGATAGCAAAAAAAAAAAAAAAAAAAAAAAAAGCTTTTTAGTGGTTTATAGTATGTCAATGTCCTCATCTTAGTCTTCCTAATGTACAGTTTAGCTAGATAATAGAATTTATAGTTAGCAGTTCTTTTTATTCAGCTCTTAGAAATTGTACCACTCCCTCTGTTCTCTATGGTTTCAAATTTGTTAAAAACTCCATTAAAATTCAAATTTGTGTTAAACTATCCATAACATGTTGTTTCTTTTTCTTTTCTTCTCCTTCTTCTTTTTTTTTTTTTTTCCTTGAGACCATCTTGTTCTGTCACCCAGACTGTAGCGTAGTGGCACAATTTCAGCTCACTGCAACCTCTGCCTATGGATTCAAGCGATTCTTGTGCCTCAGCTTCCCCAGTAGCTGAGACCACAAGTGTTCACCACCACATCCGGCTAATTTTGGTATTTTTAGTAGAGATGGGGTTTCACCATTTTAGCCAATCACCAACTCCTGACCTCAGGTGATCCTCCTGTCTCAGCCTCCCAAAGTGCTGGGATTATAGACATAAGGCACTACGCCCAGCCTCCGTAATGTGTGTTTTCTCTCTGGCATCTTTAATTTTTTTTATATGTCTTTAGTTTTACTAGTTTTCATTCTTTTGTGCCATTACATAGACTTATTTGGATGTATTCTATTTGAGATTTAGTCAACTTCTAAAATATGTAAATTTGCATGTTTTGCCAAATTTAAGAGGTTTTTAGTCATTATTTCTTTGAATACTTTTTAGCTTTATTCTTTTTTGTCTTTCTGGGATTCTCATATAACAAATAATTGGATTTTTGTTTTTTTCCCATAGGTCTAGGATCTATTCATTTTACTTTTTGTCTTTTTTTCCTCATTGTTTTTTAGATTGGGTGGCTGTGTTCATTTATTTTCACATTCAGTAATCTTATTTACACTTGAACATTAAGCAAATTTTAAATTTCTTGGTCTTTGAATTTTTTATATCTATAGTTTTTATTTGTCTTTTATATATAATTAACTTCTATTTTTTGGTAATATTTGCTCTTTATTCATCTGTTTCAAAATAACTTATAATTCTTGGGGCATTTATATAATGGCTACTAAAAAATCCATGTCAGAAAATTCCAACATCTGATTTATCTCAGCTTTTGCGCCTTTTTTTGAATCAGTTGTAATTTGTGATTCTTGATTTAATAGGTGACTTAATTTTATTCTAGATATTTTGTCTGTATGGATCCTAATTAAATCTTTTCTTTCTCAAACAGCCACACTATTTAAGTGCAGCATGCAGGTCCTGGGCTGCTTCATGGGCTGCAGTTTCAATGATGCTTTATGTTTCAGAGCTTTTGCAGTGTGATTTTTTATATGATTTACTTGATGCCCCACTGATCTCTTCTAGTGCTGCCCGAGGGAGATAAAAGGTTTATCACGGCTGGGTTTCTGTGCGTCTCTGCCCATGTGGAAAAGGAGCTCCATGTCCAAGATGAAGCGGTTTCCCTGGAAAGAACCATGCTGCAGCAGGATCCCCCATCGGTGCTAGACTACTCATCTGCTTTGATATTTATAAGCAGAGAAGGGAATGCCAGGCCCATAATGACAACAAAGCTTTCTGGGCTGGGCTGCTCATCATGGCTGAGTCCCTCTTGTGAGTTCTAACTGTCCCTCTGCTTGTTCCTATGTTTCTCAGTAGGAGAAGGCAATCTTGGGCTCACAGGAACTAACCAAGCTGGTTGATTGCTATAGCCAAATCACTCCGGCCTTTGAGAAATGGAAAAAGCCTTCCTGGTTCTAATGGTCATGGCTGTATTCCTCTAACCTGTTTCTCCAGTGTCTTTCAGCTTATTTCGTGAGGATATTGATAGATTCTTATTGATGGTTTTCCCTGGATCACCTTGTATTTTTTATGATTTGTTCCAGGAACAGAAAA
>NW_016107482.1:1659510-1688299 GCF_001604975.1 Cebus imitator | reverse complement strand
TTTTTTGAGACGGAATCTTGCTCTGTGGCCCAGGCTGGAGTGTAGTAGCACAATTTTGGCCCACTGCAACCTCTGCCTCCCAGGTTCAAGCGATTCTCCTGCCTCAGCTTCCCAGGTAGGTATGATTACAGGCGCGTTCCACCACCCCTGGCTAATGTTTTATATTTTTAGTAGAGACGGGGTTTAACCGTGTTAATCAGGATGGTCTTGATCTCCTGACCTCGTGATCCACCAGCCTCAGCTTCCCAAAGTGCTGGGATTACAGGTGTGAGCCACCGTGCCTGGCCAGATGCCCTTTTTAATGTTAGATGGAGGGTCAGGAAATTCTGGGTCTGTGAGACCTTCTTTTATTGGGATGGGAAGCAAACCTGTCCACTCATTGTGCTATTCCTCCAGTCCCAGGCACCCAAACCAATTTGTCTTCTTTTTTCCACATTTTGGAGATCGAGTTTGGTTGCTTTTTGTGTAAAAACTGAGTTTTATAGTTGCTGTTAGCAGATAGGAGCAGGAAGAAATGGGTCCAGCCATAGGGTTTAGACTTAACTGCTAAGTCTTCCAATCTGTGTTGCTGGCATCAGGTGAACAACAGATCCAAGCAGAGGAGTATTTTCTAGTCTAAGACCATTCATGGTCCAGATTGATCTTGGGAAAATTGGCAATGGTGGATTTTTGTTTTTTAGTTATGTTTTCTTTTGGTTCCTTTTCTCTCTTCTCATTAACTAAACTTCTGAAAAATGATCTGTAAGGAGATTAAATAAAATCATTCTCACTGAGAAGGAAGAGGGGGTAAGGGCTAACAGATCAGCCCCCTCTTAAGCATGTCTATGTTCCTCTGAAAGTAAGGCAAATCAATATGTAAAATCAATTAAATAAATTATAAAGGTAAACTTTCAGCAGCCATCAGCAACTAGAACAAATGACCTAGATAGGAAGCTCAAAAGGCATCAGGTAGGAAATAATCATAGTCATCCATCAATCATTCATCATTGATTCATTCATTTATTAAATACACATTTATCGAGGTCACACTGCATCAGACAATACTCTAGTTGCTAAAAATAAAGCATTGACAAAAATAGGAAAAGCCCAAATGACCAACTCTGATTGGAGCTAAAATTATTTCCTTCTGTTCCATTGCAATCTTAGCCTCGTTTGTCAAGTGAACTTTATTTTTCTGTTGCCTCCTTCTTTAGAGTAGACATTAAAATAGACTGATGCCTATATGCCTAACATACGTCAGCTCCTCTCTCAAAATGCCTGTTTACTTACAAATCTACATCATCTATATATAGGTATAAAATCTCAACTCTACTACATCACCCTACATAGGGTCTTGAGTCTTCTACGTGCTCTTCTGCTAAAAATTGTTCAATCTTTCCCAAAATAGTTTTCTTCTCTAGCCCTCAATATTCTCACTAATAAAATATAATGTTTTGACTTGATTGATAGTTCTCAAAATTGTTTAATTACTACAGGTGCCTGTACAGTATTTTAGGATGGTTTATTGCCTCCACGGCAAACCTATTTAATGAGATATTTCAAACAGCATGGTCTTTAGCTCTACATTTTATTTTTTGTAATTTTATTTTTTAGCTGGCAAATGATCATTGCACATACTCAGAGTACATAGTGACATTGTGAAACATACACTGTATAATGATCAGAGTTATTATGTTAATTAACATATCCATCATCTCAAATATTTGTTAATTCTTTGTGTGTGAATATTTAATATCCTTCTCCTAGCTATTTGATACTACATCATATATTATTGTTAATTATAATAATCCTACAGTAGTATAAAACACTAAAACTTATTCTTCCGATCTAGCTTTAATTTTGTGTTTAACAAATTCCTATCCTTCCCTTCTCTCCACCCTTTGCAGCTTCTAGTATCCTTTGTTCTACTTTTTGCTTCTATGAGATAAACTTTTCTTAGCTTCCATTTATGAGTGAGAATATGTGGTGTTTATCTTTCTGTTCCTGGCTTATTTCACTTAACATATGTCCTTTAGTTCTGTCCATGTTGTCAAAAATAACAGGATGTCATTCTATTTATGGGTGAATAGTATTCCGTTGCGTGTGTATATATAGAACATGTTTTCTTTATCCACTCATCTGTTGTTGGAACTTCGCTTGATTCTATATCTCGGCTATTGGGAATAGTGCTACAATAAATATAGGGTGCAAATGTCTGTTCAATATAATGATTTTGTTTCCTTTGCATAAACACCCATGAGTGGGATTGCTGGATTATATGGTAGATCTATTTGTAGTTGTTTGAGGAACCTCCATACTGTTTCCCATGGTGACTGTAGTAGTTTACATTTCCACCAAGTGTGGATATGTATTTCCTTTTCATTTTTTTAATAGTCATCCTAAGTGAGTTGAGAAAAAAAATCTTACTTTGGTGTTAATTTGCATTTACCTGATGATTAATAATGTTGCACTATTTTTTCATGTTTTTCATCAATTTGCATGTCTTCTTTTGAGAAATATATGTTTAGATTGTTCATATTTAACTGGATTTTTTGTGGTTGAAATGTTTCAGTGCCTAGTTCTAGATATTAATACCCTGTTGGGTGAGTATTTTGCAAATATTTTATACCATTTTGTAGATTGTCTTTTTACTCTATTGATTTATTTACTATACAGAAGTTATTTCTTTTGACATAACCCCATTTTTTATTTTTGTTTCCTATGCTTTTGAGGTCATATAAAATCTTTTTCCAGACTCATGTTCTGAAGCATTTTTCCCAGAACTTCTTCTAGTAATTTTTTTTTTATTATTTCAGATAGTACATTTAGGTTATTGTTCCATTTTGAGTTGATTTTTGTAAAAGGTAAAATGTGAACAACTAATTCCATTATTCTGTTTATGAATATCCAATCGTCCTAGCACCAATTATTGAAAAGACGGTCCTTTCCCCAATTAGTGTTTTGGCACCTCTGTCAAAATTCAGTTGGCTATAGCTTTGTAGAGTAATTTCTGTGTTCTCTATTCCATTCTATTTGTCTACATATCTTTTTTCGTGCTAATAGCATACTGCTTACTAAAGATCTGTGGTATATTTTGAAATCTTATTGCGTTATATCTCCAGCTCTGTTATTTCTTTCTCAGGATTGCTTCAGTGATTTGGGGTCCTTTTTGGTTACATACAAATTTTAGGATGTTTCTTTCTATTTATGTGAAGAATGTCATTGTTTTTAAGAGGATTACAAAATGTCTGTATATTTTAGAGTTAGTATTGTCTTTTTAGGAATATTATTTCAATCAATGAGCATGGACTGTGTATTTGTTTATATCCTTTTCAATTTTGTTTTTTTATCAGTGTTTTGTAGTTTTTCTTGTAGAAGTCTTTCACCTCTTTGGTATAATTGAAGCCTGGGTATTTTTAATAGCTATTTTGAATGGGCTTGGTTATAGTTATTTGAATGGAACTTGATAGCCTTACTGATTTCTTCTTATATGTTACATTGTTAGTGTATAGAAACCAATACTGATTTTCGTATATTAATTTTGTATCTTTCAACTATCTTGCCTTTGTTGCTCAGTCTGAAATGTTTCTTGGTAGAGTCTTTAGATTTTTCTAGATGTAAGATTATGTCTATAAATAGTCACAATGTGACTTCCTCCTTTTCAATTTGGATGCCCTTTATTTCTTTATCTTGCCTAATTGCTCTGGCTAGAGCAATATATTGAATAAGTGCAGTGAGAGTAGGCACCCTTGTCCTGTTCCAGTTCTTAGAGGCAAAACTGAAAGCTTATTGATTTAGTACAATGTTAGTGGTGGGTTTGTCATATACAGCCTTTGTTATTTTAAGGCACTTTCATTCTATACCAAATTTATTGAGTTTTAATCATAAAATAATATTGATTTTTATCAAAAGTTTTTATATGTCAATTTAGATAATTATATAGTTTGTGTCCTTCATTCTATTGATGTGATGTATAGTGTTTATTTTTTTATTTGTAGTGTTTATTTATTATGTTGAACCTTCCTTGCATTACTGGAGTAAATCATTTTTGGTCATGGTGTATTACCTTTTGATGTATTTTTGTATTTGATTTGCAAGTATTTTGCTGAGAATTTTTGTATCTATATTAATCAGGGATATTGGCCTGCAGTTGTTTGTCGTTGATTTTGTGTACTTGTCTGGTTTGAGCTTAAGGATTATACTGGCCTTATAGAGTAAATTACAAAGAGCTCACTCTACTTTAATTTCTTTGGAATAGCTTGAGAGGAATTGGTATTAATTCTCCTTTAAAGGTTTGATAGAATTCAGCAGTGAAGCCATCCAGTCCTGGACTTTTCTTTGGTGAAAGACTTATTGATTCAATGTCATTACTTGCAATTGGTCTGTTCAGGTTTTCTATTTCTTCTTGGTTCAATCTTGTTATTATGTGTATGTCTAGAAATGTATCGATTTTTCCTATGTTTTTGAATGTATTGATATATAGTTGTTCATATTAGTCTGTAATAATTCTTTGTATTTCAGTGCTGTCTATTGTGACGTCTCCTTTTTTATTTCTGATTTTCGTTATTTGAGTCTTGTCTATTTTTTAGTTAGGGTAGCTAACAGTTTGTCAATTCTGTTTACCTTTTCAAAAAAAGTTTGTTTCATTGATATTTTGTAGTTTTTTCAGTCTAAATTTTGTTTCCTTCTGCTCTCATCTTTATGATTTTTTTCTTCCAGTAATTTTAAGTTTGGTTTGTTCTTGATTTTCTATTTCTTTGAGAGGTACATAGTGAGGTTGTATATTTGACATCTTTCTATTTTATTTTTATGTAGGCATTTATTGCTATAATCTTGCTTATTAGTATTATTTTTTACTGTGTTTTATAGGTTTTGATATGTTGTGTTTCTATTAGGTTTTGGTATGTTGTGTTTCTATTTTCACTTGTTTCAATGATTTTAATAAATTTTATTCTTAATTTCTTCCTCCTGCCATTGTATATTCAATTTATATGTATTTGTTCAGTTTTGTGTGTGTGTTATTGATGTATAGTTTTATAATGTGGCCAGATAAGATACATAATATAATTTCAATTTAAAAAAAATTTTGAAGATTACTTTTTTGTCTTAACCATATAGTCAATTCTGGATAATGTTCCATGTGCTGATGAAAAATGTATATCACTCAGCTTTTGTGTAAAATGTTAAACAAATGTCTGTTAGGTTCTTTTGCTCTATAGTGCAGTTTAAATCACAGGGTTTTTTAAAATTTATTTTCTATCTAGATAATGTGTCCAATGCTGAGAACTGGGTATTGAAGTCCTCAACTATTTTTTCCTTTAGATCTAATAATATTTGCTTTTTCTATCCGGATGCTTTACTGTTGGGTACAAATATATTTATAATTATTATACTTTTAAAAATATATCTCTTTTATCATATAATGTTCTTCTTTTTCTCTTTTTACAGCTTTTAACTTCAAGCCTGTTTGTCATATATAATCATAGCCACTCTGGTTGCTTTATGTTTCTGTTTGCATGGATCATCTTTTTATATCCCTTCAGTTTTAGTGTATGTGTGTCTCTACTGATGAGTTGAGTTTCTGGTAGGTAGCATTTAATTGAATCTTTTTTTGTTGTTGTTCTTCAAATGGATTCAACTAATCTGTATCTTTTAAATGAGGAATTATTTAACATTTACATTCATGGCTATTACTAATAAGTAAGAACTTTATTTTATTGGTGTTGTCTGATTGTTTTGCACATCCTTTTTTCCTTACTACCTCTCTTATTGTTTGTTTTTGAGGCTTGTTGGTTTCCTTTATTGATAAGGTTTCATTCCTGTCTTTTTCTCCTTGGCGTATCTGTCTACCAGTGAGTTTTATAGTTTTTCATGTTTTCATGATGGTGGTTGTTGTCTTTTTACTTCCATACGTAAGACTCCCTTGAACATTCATTGTATGGCTGGTCTAGTGGTAACAAATTCCCATAGCCTTTGCTTGTCTGTGAAAGATTTTATTTCCTTTCATTTCTGAAGAATAGCTTTGCTGAGTATAATGCTCTTTTCTGGCAGTATGTCTTTTTGTTTTGGTTTTCTTTTCATATTTTGAATGTATTATTCCATTCTCTCCTGGCCTGAAATGTTTCTCTGGAGAAATACACTCATATAAGGTAAAGATACATATAAGGTTAATTTCCTTATATATGACATGATACTTTTCTCTTGTTGCTTCGAAAATTATTTCTTTGTGTTTGATTTTGGCAATTTTACTATAATGTGCATCAGAGATGACCTGTTTGAATTGAATTAATTTGGGATTCTGCTTGCTTCATAGATCTAAATTTCTACCTCTCTCTCAAGGCTTAGGATGTTTTCTGCTATTAATTTATTAAATATGGTTTCTTCACCTTTTCCCTTGTCTTATTCTGAAAATTCCATCTTATAAATATCTGTTTGCTTAATGGTGTCCCATAAATCCTGTAGGTTTTCTTCATTTTCTTTTTAAAAACTCTTTTATTTGTCATCTTTTGTTATTTCAAAAGATCTATCTTAACGTTCAGAAACAGATTCTTGTGCTTGATCTAGTCTGTTGTTCAAGCTTTTAATTGTATTTTTTGTTTCATTCTTTGGACTTGTCAGCTATAGGAATTCAATTTGGTTCTTTTTTGTGATATCTATCTCTTTGTTAAAATTCTCATTCAAATAATTATTTTTTCTTGTTTTGTTGCATTTCTTCTGTATTATCTTGTATTTCACTGAGTTAGTATGGGGGAATCCACCATCATGATTCAGTTATATCCCACTGGGTCTCTCCCACAACATTTGGGAATTATAGAAGCTACAATTCAAGATGAAATTTGGGCAGGGACAGAGCCAAACCATATCAGCAGGTGTACATGCAGATACTGGATAAGCCAGCTTTGGGTCTCTCTTCTAACTGGTGTTAGGAACATAGGGCTCTTATACGAGTCAGGAGCACAGCTTCATGGTTATTTATCCAGCCTGGGGGCATGCCCACCACAATGGGATTGTTTCTCGGGCCCGAGATGCAGGTATAGAACTACTTGGCTGGCTTGGGAGTGTGTCTCTTGGAGATGGCCCACGGGTCAGTTTCTCAGGGCCAGGAAGTGGCAGCACAGCTCCTCAGCTGGCTTGGGGGTGTGTCTGTCAGGAGTGGATATAGGGCTGTTTTTCAGGCCTGTGACAAAGACGTCCCACTGCTCAGTTGGCCTGTGGGTGTTTCTGCTGGGGCTAGCCCATGGGCTGTTTTGTAGGTCCAGGACACAGGCATGTGGCTGCTTGGTTGGCCTGGGGATATGCCTGCCAGAGGAGGCCTTTGGAGTATTTCTCAGGCCTTGGTATGGGTACACAGCAGCTTACTAGGCCCAGGGGTATCTGCCAGAGGTGGCACATAGGGCTGTTTTTGGGCCCACTATGTAGGTGCATGGCTTCTTGTCCAGCTTGGAGTATGTCCACCAGAAGTGACCCACAGAACTGTTTTTTCAGGTTGACAGTGCAGGTGCAAGGCTGCTTAGCCAGCTTGAGGTATTTCCACCCAGGGTTACTCATAGGGATTGCCTGCAGAATTGTCTCCCAGGCCCTTATTTTGAGTTTAGGGCAATTAGGCAAGCCATGAGTATGTCTGGTAAGTGGCAGGGGCATTGCAGAGATGTTTCTCTGGTCTTGAGCACAGGCACACAGCCAATCTTCTGGCCAAGGCTCAGGGGCCTCTCTTGCTAAGGGTAAGGTAAACAGTTATTTGGCCATCTCAAGGGCAGATTTGTCCTGAGGTAGGCTAGCAGACTGTTCCTCTGACTGGAAGTACAGCAGTGAAGGTTGGTTTCCCTGCTATTTAGAACCAAAATCACAGCACATCCTGGGCCCAAGGTCCATGTAGTAGGTGTTGTAGTGTTCAGCCACCTTTGTGGGCTTTGCATAATAAAGATGGAGCTGCATGGCTAAAGAGTTGCTGTGGCTACTGGCCCCTAGATGATGATGCACTCTACAAGTGGCTCTCGTCTCAAGCTGGTGCTGTGTAGCAGCAGCTTGGCTTACAGAGAAAGGTTTAGGAATGGAAAGTGTGTGTCTCAGGCTACTAATCTGGGGCAATGCACTGATTGAATTCCTGGCAGCTTTCTAAACTGAGCTCATGGCTTGCTAGCACTGTGGGGTTCTCAAGTTCTAAGGATTATAGGTGTTGGTGGCAGCAATGGGAGCTAGTAGGAATTATCTTCTTACCTTTTCCCTTACAATGAGAAGTCTTTCCTGGCTCCAGGCAGATCTTATTTGTGCAGGAGAGGCAGGGCTGCTGAGGTTGCATGCTTTCACACTACCCTCCTGGACTTCCAAGCACCACAGGTCTATCTCCACTGCCCCATTGAGCTCTTACTTGCTTGCTTCAACACTCCAGTGAAATTCCAGCTGTTTATTTGTTGTCTTGGTTCTTTCTTGAGGTAGTGATGAATGCCAGGCATCACTAGTGAGTCATCTTGCTGACATCACTCCAAATTGAACACTTTAAAAATGTGTGATTCTGACAATAACCCAGATTTGTATGAGTAAGAATTGAAGATATATCCAATTCTATAATTCAATGATTTCATCAAGTGTGTATTGTCAACCCAACTGTGGGGGCAAAAGGGAGATTTAAAGTCAAGGCAGAAAAATAAACGAAAGCTGGTCTTGAAGACCATTGTAACCCAATAGAAAGCCACCATAATAAAGAAGCAGTCAAAGAGTTGGGTTAATCGTGCTCTTTAACACTGTGTCAAGTGAGATAAGCTGCCAGGACCCATATTACACTGCTGTACCCATAAACATGCTGTTCAATATCCTTTCTATTGTCTGTGTTCAGCCGTTGCCAAAATAAAGTGATCTCTTTCATTTTCCACGTTGTCTACTCATGCATCCACTGCCCCATAATATGGCTAGTTTCTATACAGACTTGTTTGTGAATGGATGAAACATAAACTCCTACCACTAATAAGTACACAGTACATAAATGACAAAACCTAATGGCATAAAAAAATTAAGTGTAAGAGGCAAAAATAGGTGAATATCTTTTAAACTTCTGGGTAGAGATCAGTTTTCAACATAAAATATATAAAGTGCTAGCTATTAAAAGTTTTGATACATTTGAATATTTCAGAAATCTAATTTTGAATCATTCTATGATGCATAAACAAAATAAAAAGGTGAGTTACAAATATCCAGCAGAAATGATGATCCGGATAACCAATAAGTAATTAACATTAAGAATATATAACAAACTTTGAAAAATCATTAAGCAAAAGCAAACAAACATGCAAAAATTAATAGTTTATAGAAGAGAAAATATAATTGGCCAGTACATTTATGACATGATATTTAACTTTACTGATTTTGAAAATGAAAATCAAGACAATGGTGATCTATTATTTTACTAATTATTCAATTGGCAAAAAATAATTTTTCGTTTTTAAATTCCAAATGTTGAAAAGAATGTGAATTATATTAGATCTTTAATACTTGCTATTGGGAGTATTCTCATTTGGGGAATTTGGTATTATTTCAGGAAGTTAAATACATGCATACTCTTAACACTTGGCAATGTCATGCTTAGATGTGTATAAAAATTTTGCCAAGGATAACCAGGAAGTGTGTGTAACAATATTTATAACAACAAACACTGTATGCATCTCAAATGTCCATATTAGGGAAAACAAATAAATACATAATATATCATCATAGAATGAGTTATAGCAATGAAAATAAATAATGACCATGATTAAAAAAAAAAAGTAGACGTCAATCTCATTAAAACAATTCTGAGTAAAAAAAGCTAGTCCCAGAAAACTACCTTCAATCTAATACTTTTTAAACAAGGAAGTATAAATACAAGCAACACTACACTGTGTGCTTTTTTCATAATCAGATGACCAAGGAGCAAAAAGCAATTTATTATCTCTCCAGAAATATATCCCACATACAATAGTGGAGCTGAGCCTGTACACTCACAATGAAAACCAATATTTAAAACAAAAACAAACGAGAAATACATAGCTATGATTGGCTTATGAAAATGATGAAATCCTCCTAGGCAATTATTTGGAGATCTCTCTAACTTGACAATGGAGAAGGTCTTTGGTTAGATTCCAGTTCTGTTTCCTGTATATTATTCTCTCTGGCTCTTGGTCCCACATTCCGTGAGTTCTTCTCAGCTTGTCATGCATATGGCTACAGCCAAAGTCGTGGTAAGAAGTAGATACCTACATTACGGGCTATACAGCTTGTGTTGCCTCTTTCATGTTTATATAAGGATTTCATGTTGTTGTTGTTACTATTATTAGATCAGTTTATTTTTTAGGACAATGCAGTTTTTTTAACTTAGTAATGGGCTATTTATTTATTTTTTCCTCTAGTTAATGTACCATTAACCGTATCTGAATTTATTTCCCAGGCATACTTCTCAAATTCTCTCTCTCTATGTATAGCTTTGCCATTTCCTGGCCTCTATATCCCAATTTAGCAACGGTTGCCTTAGAGCCCATCTGGCTTGGGTGAGAATGTGAAAACATTGTTTTCCACAGGGCTGAATCTATTAAAGAAATTTTGTTGCTCAAAGTATTGTGTGTGTGTGTGTTTAAATATTTTTTTTTTCTGTTTCATATATAGAGATAATGTTTCAAACTAGTTATGACCCCAGATTTATCAACTCCCTGGATCATTTTTGTTTCTATTCTTGAACAGTCAATTCTTTGCCTTTCAGCCTATTTCTTATTTCTAATCTTACTAACTAATCCAATCAGTTAAAACCAACTACTTAATTAAAACTGGTTTTACAAACTCTTCTTCTAGACCCATCTCAGTAGGCACTTGCTCTGTTTCTCTGGCATTGCTGTCAATAGTTACTGTGTTTTCTACTATACCTTAAGAAGATGGTATGTTCATCCTCTGGTATCAGTTTTCTTTGTTACTCTACCACTGAGTTACATAGTTTAGGCTTTTTAAAAATGGTGACACCTCACTTAAGGTTGCCAATTTTTGTATTAGTTATAATTCTGGCTGCCATAAAATATAAATCTCAGATATCTGTGACAACAAAATAATAATTTGTCACTAAAATAAAGTTTAAAATGAGTATTTCTGATAGACAAGACTCTACCCCAAGCGGTTATTAATGGAAGTAAGCTCCTACCAATTTGTGATTGCTGTAGTCAAAATGTGGCTCCTTCATTTATAGGAGAAGGGGAAAGAGCATTACAGGTTGCATGCAGAGGTTCTTTAGGTCCAGTTGTGGAAGTGCTAAAATAAATTCTGCACTTATTCAGTTCACATGGCCAGAACTTTCAAAGAGGAAGCTCAGAATTGTTGTGTGTCTAGGTAGCAGAGGAAATATGTTTGATGAAGAGCTGGCTAGACTTGGACACATATTTCATGTAATTTAATTTTCATTATCCCTCCCATTAGTTAATAAGCTCTTTGGGAAGATATCTACATCTTTTTGATTCTTGTATCCCCACAGCTAGCAATCTACTAGGACATGAAAAATAAATGCTTAATCAGCAATATTCATTTATTTGTAAACATGATAGCAATAATGTGGGAATCAAAACAGTTATAGCAATGGCATCAGTTGTAAGCAGACAAGTTTGTGAGAAACTTCTACAGACTAAAATTGTCACCATGCTATATCCTATGTCATCTTTCTAACCTACACGTTGGAAGAATAAAGTGAGAAACACCCTTAAATACTGGTTTTTAATATTTTAGTTATTTTATTACAAACCAAAACACAAATATAGAAAAGTATACCAAATTATCATAGTTTAATGAATGCATAGAAGGTAAGTGCTCTCATATCCTTTCCCACGTCAAGAAATAAAATTTTTAACATCCACCTTTTAAGCCGCTCCTTGTGCCCCATTCAGATCACCAACTCATCCCCACAAAATAAGCACTATCTTATTTTTCTTTTTAATTGATACCTAATATCTGTACATACATATGATACATGTGATATTTTGTTACATGCATAAGATGTGTAGTGATCAAATTAGGGTATTTAGGGTATTCACCGCTTCTAGTATTTATGATTTATATATGTAGAGAACATTTCAAATCCTGTCTGCTAGTTATTTTGAAGTATACAATACATTGCTTTTAACTGTAGTCACCCTGCTCTTCTATTGAACATTATAACCTGTTTCTTCTAACTTTGTTTTTACCCATTAGCCAAACTATCTTTCTACCTCACCCTACGCACATCCCTTTGCAACCTCTGGTAATTATAATTCTACTCTCTACAAAGAGAGTAATTCTTTATAAAATTACAAAATATATTCTGATTTCTAAAAAGTTGAGATCAACTTTTTTAGCTCCCATTTATGAGTGAGCAAATGTCTTATGTCTTTCTGTGTCTGGCTTGTTTCAGTTAATATAATGACCTCCAGTTTGATTCTTATTGCTGCAAATGACATGGCATCATCTTTTTACAGTCAAATAGTATTTCATTATATATAAGTACTACAATTTCTTTCTTCATTCACCGCAAGACACATAGATTGAATCCATATCTTTGCTACCATGAATAGTGCTGCAACAAACATAGGGGTGCTAATATCCCTTTGACTTTCTTCCCTTTGATAAATATCCAGTAATGGGATTGATGGATTGTATGATAGTTCTATTTTTAGTTTCCCGAAAGAGTTTCATACTGTTTTCCATAGTGGTTCTACTAATTTACATTCCCCCAATAGTGTATGAGAATTCCCATTTCTTCATGTGCTTATCAGCATCTGTTATTTTTGTCTTTTTAACAACATCCATTCTGCAAGGGCAAGATGGTGTCTTGTGGTTTTGTTATGCATGTCCTTGATGATTAATGATGGAAGTGTTCATATACCTGTTAGATATTCATATGTCTTTTGAGAATATTTATTAATGCCCTTTGTCCATCTTCTAACAGGACTGTTTTCTATGAGCTTCTTGTATATTCTGAATATTAGTTGTCACATGAACAGTTCGTAAATATTTTCTTCCATTTAATGGGTATAATCTTCGCTCTGTTGATTCTTTTCTTTGCTGTGCAGAAGCTTTTTAGTCTTGGTCCCATTTGTCTATTTTTCTTTAGGTTGCCTATGTTTTCAAGGCCTTAGCCATAAAATCCTTGCTTAGACTGATATCCTAAAGGGTTTCCACTATATTTTCTTCGGGTAGTTTTGTAATTTTGAGTCTTATGTTTAAGACTTTAAGCTATCTTAGAGTTAATTTTTGCATATGGCGAGATAGGGGTCCAGTTTTATTCTTCTGCATGTGGATATCCAATTTTCCAAGTATGATGCATTGAATATTTCCTTTTTCCATTGCATGTTTGTTCCTGGTGTGTTTATTAAACATCAGCTGACTCTAAATGTGTGGGTTTATATCTGGATTCTCTTTTCTGTTTCATTGGTCTATGTTTATACAAACACCATGCTGTTTGGTTTACTATAGCATGTAATATATTTTGAAGTAAGGTAGTATGTGACTTCAGTTTTGTTCTTTTTGCTTAAAATTTATTTGGCTATTCGAGTTCTTTTTGTGGTTCCATTCAAATTTTAGGATTTTTATTTTCTATTTCTGTGAGGAATATTCTGGTGTTTTGATCAGGGTTGCATTGGCTTTGTAGACTGCTTTGGGTAGAATTGACATTTAACAATATTGGGCCACTCTCATTTTTCCTGCTTCAGCTGATAGTTTCAGATTGTCTGACATGCTTTCCAAGGAAAACCTATTGGCTATTTTGAGTTTTTTAATTTTCTCAAATTTGCCATATGTTCCCAGTAGTTTTATAGTTTCAGGTCTTCCATTTAAGTCTTTAATCCATCTCGAGTTAATATTTGTATGTGGTGAGAGACAGGGGTCCAGCTTTATTCTTCTGTATGTTGGTATACAATTTCTCTCTGTTTTCTCCTGCAGATGCCATATAATCTATGTGAACATTGTAGTAATTGGTGGTTTATTACTATCTAAATGTATCTTATTCTGCAGATATGCCTTTTTATCAAGTTTGGTTAATTAATGTTTATTGATGTTAGTTTTGGTATGTATTTATTATTTTTATTGGGGACTTGGAGAATTTCAAAACCTATACCCTGCCACCATCATCTTCCCAAAATTTGTATTGAATGTAAGCATAAACATACAGACATACATATATATCTTCATATTGAATACATGTCTCTGCATCTAGCTATGTTTCTCTTAATGTTAAGCCTTTAGGGTATTCAGTCATATTCATTTATTTATTCCTTTCAAACAACATTTTATTGTCTTGCTGTAACACATCTTTGTTTCTATTGTTTATTTACTCCTTTTGTCCCTTGGAAGTTGAAATTGAATGAATACCATCTTTCTTCTTACCACATTCTAATACATTACTGTATCAGAGGTTGTACTTTTTAAAAGAAAACAATACTCAATATTTTAGAAAAAATGCATAGAAAAATTTGAAACTTCTTCAGGGAGCCATATCTAGCTTTTAAGTGTAGACAGAATATGCTATTCGCATCCACCCTACGTATATTTTGTAGAGTATTAATGTGATAAAACTTACTTAGGTATACAGTGGCCAAATTAGAATTATTGGAAAGTATACATCCCTATTACTAATCTCACCCTAATTTTACAGTCAGGAAAGTTGAGACCTGAGTGATTTGCTAAATATCACACAGCAGGTTCTTTAATTAAGGCGCTAAAACTGGCAGCTCCTTTAGTGAGGTTACACTGATCTTTCATTAATGAACAGGAAAATATTTTTTAAAATTACAAACTTCAATTACCAGTTTCTTCACTGTATTTAGGTCAGCAAAAGTTGATTTGCATTATATATCTCTTGGTTTTTATCACTTCATATTTGAGAAGTAGAATACCAACTGAGTGACAGGCTCATAATCTGTAAAATGGGAATCACATCTAGTTATTCCTAGATTTTCAAGATTAGAAATAATACATATATGGGGCTGGCACACAGCAAGTCACAATTAATGGCTGTGATGTTCTTTCTATAAGGAACGATGCTCCTCATGAACTATCTCTATGTCACAGGTTAGTGGCCCAGCTCTGGTCCTTATTTTGCAACAAATTTGCTTTGTGTTAATCATCTTGTTTTTGTTAGTTAGACAGTAGCAAATCTATTCTTACTTTCTAACCTTATACTATGACTTGTATTCCTTAGAAACCTAGAAATGAAAGCTTATCACTCCCTGTCCTTAATGGCTGTACCAGAAAACAGATGCAGTTCTTCACGAACAAATGATTGAACCATAAAATCCTTTCATTCTAGCAAAAAAAATCTGCTTCATAATATAATGATGTCCAAATCATCCTGAATTAAATAAAATGTCAAGATTATTAACTGATCTGTGGCTTTACAGCAGCATGATCAAAAAACAAAGAAAATCATTTAGACAAGTCAATATAATGTGCTTACCATGCCCTCTCTGATGAACAACTGAAGGCCCATCATGTCATTTAGTATATTTAGTGATGTGTCATCTGGGGAGGACTGACTGTGGTCAATAAAGATGCCTGCTGTGATGAAGACTGAGCATCAGTAATAAAGATAAGTCTTTCACTATGCCTGTTCATAACTTGGATCAGCTCCTCTAACCTGACATGGGGTAGGTAGGAAGGAACTATTTTCTAATAAAAAAAAACCTTTGATTGGCAGAATTGAGTAATTGGAAAGATTACAATCCTGGGTTCCAAACAAGGCAGGCATTAGCTCTGAGTCTTTTCATTTGGTCAATGCCCTTTCAGATATTTCTCTGTATTTGTGTATGCAATTACACATGCATGTAGCATTTTTGTTTTTCATATAAATGTGCTACATTCTACATGTATTTCTATAATTTTATTTTTTCAAGTTAGCATTCTATGATCCCTTACTTACTTACATTTGATTCGCATTCCCCAACACCTCTTCCTCCCATTTCCTGTTGACTACACATATTAAAGGGTATTTTGGTGCTTTACTCACAGAAATGTTTGGGAGGAGGTGCATGTGTGCTTTAATCTGGAGAGTGGCTCCGTTGTGCTCTGATTGTTTGAGATTCACTGTCCTTTGTTGTGAATCCCTTCTCAGACACGTTTTGTTTTTTTCACTTAGCAAAATTTTCTGAGTACCTGTTAAGGATTGGCTGTGTTTCTAGATGCTGGAATGTTGGGAAAATAAAACAATTAAATTCACTATTATCACGGTACTTGCATTTTAGTAAGGAAGCCAGAAAACAACAGCACTTCGGTAAGTCTGAGTTTAATATTAGATTGTGACAAGAGGAAAGAAGTGACTAGAGGAATTCTAAGCTTTACAGCTAAATCCTGCACTGTCTAGATATAGAGATAAAAGGTTTCCCTACCTCGTTTAGAAGCTTGAGATACTACCTTTTCAAAAGATTCTAGCAAATTTTCCAGACACAGATCGTTGATTTGAATTGAGTCACATGCACGTCCTAATAATATTCTTAGGCAGGAGAATGATATGAGCCAACTGTCTTAGGCCTCCATCACCTGAACCAATTAGTGTAGAAGATGGCCTTACCAAAGTTGAGCTAAAGCATTTAGAGCTTACCCAGGCAGACATTGTAATCATTGATCCTTACCCTATTTAAATCCTAGGCTGTGAGGAAATGTGAAAGCTATGTGAATAATATTTGGGAAATAATCACCTTACTCACCTTACTCACTCCTAAATGTGCCTTTTAGGACTCCCAAGTAAATACATTCAGAATTATTTTATTCTTTTTAACTACTAGATAGTATTTCATGCTTTGGAATCATGTTAGCTTATTTTACCATTCTTTTCTAGACAAAGATTTAGATTGCTTCCCATTATTACAAACAAGACTGCAAAATATCATTTTACAAACTTTCTTGTGTTAATATGTGAGAGATTCTCAGTTGCATAAATGATCAGGATTGCAGGGTCATACTGTATACATGTTTTCAGTGTTAGCTGATAGTGCTAAATTGCTCTACAAATTGCTTGATAGATTGAACTGCTGTCACTAGTGTAGTGCCTGTACTACTACAATATTTTATATTGTCATTAAATTAACCCTGTGAATAAAAGAACATTATAACTTTCTTATTTATTGTTATTTATTCATTTTCGCATTTCCTAGGACACTAGTGTGACAGTGTCTTTTCACAAGTTAGTAATGATTTGTATTTCCTATGTAAATTGCTTGTTTGTATAATATATTTTGTTTATTTTTTCCTTGTAGATTTTAGGCATTTTTGTATGCTCCAGATATTAGAGATTTATCTACAGAATAAGCTGGAAATATTTCTATTATTCCCTTGCTTTATCTTTATTTTTCACTTTTTATTTTACTTTTTTTATTTTTTTTTTCAATATATTTATTATGCTTTAAGTTCTGGGGTACATGTGCAGAACGTGTAGGTTTGTTACGTAGGTATACATGTGCCATGGTGGTTTGCTGCATCTATCACCCTGTCATCTACATTAGGTATTTCTCCTAATACTATCCCTTGCCAATTCCCTCACCCCCTGGTTATCCCTCCCCTATACCCTCATGCCTGGACAGGCCCCAGTGTGTAATATTCCCCTCTCTGTGTCCATGTGTCCTCGTTGTTCAACTACCATTTATGACTGAGAACATGCAGTGTTTGGTTTTCTGTTCTTGCATCAGTTTGCTGAGAATGATGGTTTCCAGCTTCATCCATATCCCTGCAAAAGACATGAACGCATCCTTTTTGATGGCTGCATAGTATTCCATGGTGTATATGTACCACATTTTCCTTATCCAGTCTATCATTGATGGGCATTTGGGTTGGTTCCAAGTCTTTGCTATTGTGAACAGTGCCACATTAAACATACGTGTGCATGTGTCTTTGTAATAGAATGATTTCTAATCCTTTGGATACATGCCCAGTAATAGGATTACTGGATCAAATGGAATTTCTATTTCTAGATCCTTGAAAAATGACCACACTGTCTTCCACAATGGTTGAATTAATTTACACTTCCACCAACAGTGTGAAAGTGTTCCTATTTCTCCACATCCTCCCCTGCATCTGTTGTCTCCAGATTTTTTAATGATTGCCACTCTAACTGGCATGAGATGGTATCTCAATGTGGTTTTTATATATTTTTTAATTATTTAGTTTCTTATTTTAGGTTTTGTCATGCATGTGAAGGTTTGTTATGTAGGTAAATATGTGTCATGGGGGTTAGTTGTACAGATTATTTCTTCACCCAGGTATTAAGCCCAGAGCCCAGTAGCTTTCTGCTTCTCTCCCTCCTCCCACCCTTCTCACTCAAGTAGAGCCCAGTGTCTGTTATTTTTTGCTTCTTTGTGTTCATAATTTCTTATCATTTAGCTCCAGCTTGTAAGTGAGAATATGAGGTATTTGGTTTTCTGTTACTGTGTTAGTTTTTAATAGATAATAGCCTCCAGCTACATCCATGTTCCTGCAAATGACAACATAAACTTGTTCTTTTTTATGGTGCATGGTATTTCAGGGCATATATGTATATCTTCTCTCTCCAGTCTGTCATTAATGGACATTTAGGTTGATTCCATGTCTTTGCTATTGTGAGTAGTGCTGCAGTGAACATTCATGTCCATGTGTCTTTATGGTGGGATTGTTTGTATTTCTTTAGATATATATCCAGTAATGGGATTCCTGGGTCAAATGGTATTTCTGCTTTTAGCTTTTAAAAGAATCTTCATACTTCTTTCCACAATGGTTGAACTGATCAAAGCTCCCATTAACAGTATATAAGTGTTCCCTTTTCTCCACAACCTTCTTAGCAACTGCCGTTTTTTTTTGTTTGTTTGTTTGTTTGTTTTTGTTTTTTTGTGTGACTTTTTAATAATGGCCATTCTGACTGGTGTGAAATGGTATCTCGTGGTTTTGATTTGCATTTCTCTAACAATGAGTGATATTAAGCATTTTTTTTCATATGGTTGTTAGCCACATGTATGCCTTCTTTTAAGAAGTGCCTATTCATAGTACTTTGCCCAGTTTATAATGGGGCTATTTGTTTTTCTCCTGTAAATTTGTTTAATTCCTTATAAATTCTGAATATTAGACCTTTGTCAGATGCATAGTTTGCAACTATTTTCTTCCATTCTGTAAGTGTCTGTATACTCTGCTGGTAGTTTATTTTGCTGTTCAGAAGCTCTTTAGGTTAGTTAGAGTCTACTGATCAATTTTTGCTTTTGTTGCAATTCTTTATATGTTTTTGTCATGAAGTCTTTGATCATTCCTATATACAGGATGGTATTGCCCAGGTTGTCTTCCAGAGCTTTTATACTTTTGGGTTTTATATTTAATTGTTTAATCCATCTTTAACTGATTTTTGTATATGGTGTAAGGAAGTGGTCCAGCTTCAATCTTCTGCATATGGCTAGCCAGTTATCTTAGCGCCATTTATTGAAGTGGGAGTCTTTTCCCCAAGATAAATAAAACACCCCCCAAATAGGGAGTCTTTTCCACTTGTTTTTGTCAGCTTTATCTAATATCAGATGGCCATAGATGTAGATTTTATTCCATTGGCCTATGTGCCTGTTTTTGTACCAGCACTGTGCTGTTTTGGTTACTGTAGCCCTGTAGGATAGTTTGAAGTTGGGTAACATGATGCCTTCAGCTTTTTTTTTGTTGTTGTTGTTGTTTAGGATTGCCTTGGTTATTCAGGCTCTTTTTGGGTTTTATATAAATTTTAGAATAGTCATTTTTATAGGAGTTTACCATTTTTATAAAGTTAGATTTATGTATTTTTCTTTACTATTTTGTGTTTTATTTTAAAGGCCTTCTCTATTCCAATACAAATTATCCTATGTTACTCTTAACTATTTATAGGGTTAACTCATGTTCGTCTTATCTATGTGAAATAAATGTGTGTTTGTGTGTGTGTGTGTGTGTGTGAGTGAACATATAAACTAGGTACCTTGCTTTCTTACCCAAATGACTAGTTGTTTAAATATGCTTGATTTTATAGTTCTCTATTTCCCCACTGATTTAAAATGTCAATGCAATACAAGCTAAATTATCATATGTTAATGGATTTCTTTCTGAATTATATTTTTAAAATATTTTTGTATTAATTCCACACTAACCTAATTATTATGACTTTGTAATATGTTTTTGAAATATACTTGAGCTAGTACCTCCCTGTATTTTTTAATATTACTTTCTCTTTTTGTACATTTTATCTTTTGTATACATTTACCACAACCTTTCTTGAATTTCATGTTACATTAAGTTTGAGTTTTGATTGAGATTACATTAATTTAGAGTGATTTGATGGTGATGTATTATTGTGTTGTCTCATCCAGAAATGTTATATTTCTATATTAAGATTTTCTTTCAGGACTTTTATTAAAATTATGTTTTTTTGTACAAGCTAAAACAAAAGAATATTCAGGTTTTCCTTAGGTGTGGGCAGGTTTGGGGCATTTTTTCTTAATGCATTCAATATGTACACCTTTCTTTGTTTAATTAGTTATGGCTAATCCTTTTCAACCTCATTTAATAATGAGTAAATAAATAACTCTGACATATATGAAGTTCTTTAGAGAAGAGAGGTTTGGCCTCTGATTTACGTACTTGTCATCTAGTGCAGATGAGATGGGGTGCAGTAGGGTATACAGGCAACCAGCGAATAGCAGCACAGCAATATGTTATGTTGCCACAAGAGGATAAACCAACAGAAATCACCAAAGTAAGTCACAGGTGACTGGAAAGATTTCCTGGGGAAGATGATGCCTAAGCATTGAGGCACGTAAGAATGAGGATTTTGAAAGTAAATTAAGTAAGATTAAGAGATCCTGGACCTAGCTCCAAATAACGTAACCTGTAAACGGTGGTTCCAGAAATATGTGGCTTACAAACCTGTGTTACTTCTATGGGACTCTCATAATTTTTATGATGTATGTAATCATTTGTGATTTAAGTGGCTTAAATAGCCAACGAAAGTATTTTCAGTTTTATTTCTATTCTAATGCCCTCTCCTTGTTAGGTTAGTAAAAGTAAAATTGTGTGTCCTTAAATATTTGAGAACACTTAAGAATGTTACTCACCTTTAAATATTTTTAAACCCTATAAAGAATAAGATATCGCTTCCTCCTGAGCTTAGTAGTAAAATTAATTTAATTGGTGAGGAAGACATTTACAGAAACAGACTGAAAATTCTACTTGCCACCAGACACAATACTTACTTAATTAAGGAAAAGTCAGGAAACAGAACCAGACATTATAACAATACGACAATTAGGATTTTAAGGAAAAAAATTTAAATTCCCAAAACACTGGCCTGTGATAAGACATGGTCAGAGAGCACTAATTAGCAATACTTAGAAAAGGTCTACTTCTTTTTCATGCTTAACACCAAAATGGTTGATGAAAACTGCAAATGTCAGCCACGCGATTCCACATCCAACTAGGAATAGCCAAGGCTGTCTTGGAGCTTAGTTCAGGGCTTAATCAAGGAAGACTAGTCCATTCATATGAGTCCTGTTAGTTGGTGAGAATATTGAATATGGCACATAGAGGAAAACCTAGGAATCCTGTCTGTCTTTTTGCTGATTCCTCCCAATGCAAGTGTCTGGAGGCAGTTAAAGCTGACACATCTTTATTCATCTTGCTTCTGTCAATGCCAAATGAATTCTTTTGCTATATGAAAGAAAATAAGTATCTATTTAAACAGAAATTGGCTCATTCACAGCAGAACATTTGGAAAACTAGCTATAGTCAATAAACCTGGAATTGTTTTTACCAAAACTGTGTTCCTCTGTGTTAATCAAACTCTTTTAATAGATTCAGCTTGTGCAACTAATCCTGGCTAAATATTTAATGACTTGTTTTATATGAAACATTAAAAACACACAGGAGAAGATGGAAAAATTAAACAATAGGTTATTTCCCCTGCAGTATTTTATGAATAATTATAATAATTGATTATTAAGAATGCGTCTTCTTTGATTTCTATAGGTATAATGAAATTATTAGTATGTGGTGAATCAAAGCAACTGCTCAGAGCCGAGGTTCTAACTCTCAACTATATGAAAGATTCCATTCCAGGCTAGATCCACAAGTGTGAGTCAGAAAACATAAAAAAGCTAAGAGCTCTTAGAGAATAGAGATATTTAATAATGTTACACAGTAGTATTAAGACACTAAAACTTTTGAGATAGAAGCAGCATTTTTTTTATTTGGGATATAGCCTTGAAGTGAATCCTCCAGACAAAGAGTTCAATGATTTTGAAACTCAGTATCACATCTTAATTCCGTAGGAAAACTGATTTGAGTCCAATAGTAAATGAAAATAACTCCTGGGCTTAAATAGAAAATCAGTATTTCCAAAATTTCACTGTGAAAAATATTACTTCTCCTTTGCTATGTTTACTTCATTTCAAGATGTGATCTGCTGTAAGAAAAAAAAAAAAACTAAATACATTTTCTCTATTTTTTTTTTATTCCAGGGTAGCATAACCCAAATCTTTTTAAAGATAAACATACCAAGTAAATTATGTAACTCAGATTCACGGATGTAAAAATACAAAGTAATGAGACTAGAATCAAGCAAGAATGCTAGAAAAAAATTAGAGTCAAATGGATAACGTAAATGATTGAAAACATAAACCAAAAAAAAAAATAAGCAATCGATATAAAATTTCTCATATCAAAAAAACAGCTTTGTTAGTAGACATAAGCAAAGGAACTAAAAGAACATTGAGTTTTTTGTATTACAAAGGACAGTGAAGGGACATGAGTAGGGACAGATTTTATAAGCATATCTAAGTTTCTTAACTAAGAAGGAACATAAATGAACATCAAATCATAGCTTTTTATGTTGTTGTTTTAAATATAATAGCTGATTCTCGGTATTCCTCAGGCAATTCATTATCACAGCTGTCACTGGCACTACGTAGTACAGTTACCAATTTAAGAAACAGATCAATTCCAAAAGAAAGGCAGTCATCACTATCTCTTATTGTGGCTTTAAATTTGGGGCTCAAATGTAAAATCACCCCTTCTATTCTCTGTCCAATGTGTCCCACTATGCACAACATGCTTTTATCTTCAATAAGTGGTTGTGTCTTGCTTTCAACTTCTCTGCAACTGTGTATTTCTTTGAGGTGTCTCTCACAAATTTCTCAAAATGCATTTCACAAATTCCATGTGGCCTAGACCTTAAGTTATACATCTATAAATGCCTTCTAATATGCAGAACTTGAAATCAATACCTTTGAAAGATATAGCAACGAAGGTACAAAAATAAAATTTTATTTAAGTAAATGATACTAGATTTATAATATAATACAGATATATTCTTATAACTCCATTCACACTTTTGTCAGTGACCACATTAGGTAGCTTGTTCAGATTTAATATGCAGTGATGACTTTACATCAATTGATTTGAACTAACATTTGCAAGCAAATTGTAGTCCCTTACATGAGCAGAGTAGCTAAATAGGAACACTTAGCTCATTTTAATATTGTCTGTGTCTGTATATACTCATTTTAAAATATAAATTGTTAATGGAAACATTAAAATTATGTGAAATACGTTTTTACAAAATAATGTTGACTCAAAGAGGTAGGCAATTAAATAAAAGAACTTGTTTGAGCTGTTTACACTGAAAGTATTAGATATTATGTTCCTTCAGGTTATGTACCCCAAGTCTATCAAATTTCAGTTACACTCCTATTTATACAATTACAATTATCAATATTTTTTAAAAAATGATTCATTCTGCCTTCCATAGATATAAAATTAACGTATTAAGAATATGAAAATAGAATCTGTGTCCCTCTTTTTTCAATCAGATTCATGATAAAATACTTCCAAGTGGGTTTCCAACTTGAGGAGATATTCTGCTTTTACCTGATACAAAATTTAAAGATTATATTTGTTTTCATATTATACTTTTGAATTCATGAAGTCACAACTTTTCAGACCAAAAACAAATGTTCCCCTCACCTTTATTATCTACCACAGGAAATAATTTTGCCAGTAACCAGAATCTTCTAAGAGCAAAACAGTAATTTGGTTAATGGAGGGCTTCGCGAGTGCATGTTGTAGTCCAAAGGCAAAATTCTAAATAATAGAAGAGCTCTGAAAAACATCAGAGCAAAATAAATTTATAATGCATCAAATGTAAAATTAAAATATTATGGGACTACTAAGAAATTTTAGTCTAACAAGTCCAAAATGTTATCTAACTTTGGAAAATTAGTAAATAAACCAACTGCTTTCTGTGATTTCTTAGGCAAATTTCTTTCTATTTGGGCTGCTTCTGAAAAATTCACAGAAATGTGCTGAGAGAGAGAAAAGCAAGCAATCTATGGATAAGAAAAATAGATTATCTATGTTTACATCCATACTGATTATAATTAAAAAGTTAGTGTTACCCAATTTCTTAATGCTAAATTGGTGCATAAATGCATTTTCTGAATGACAGTGAAATAAATAGACAAAGTCACCTATTCAAAGGATGGCTGCATTCATTTGTGTTGCAAAATAAAAAGTGTGTTAAACTACTTAAATGGCCAAGTAAATAATATGTTTTCCAGTGTTAAATATTTAAATGGCTATTATGGAAGACATAAGCATATGGCTTTTATTTAGAAGTTTGTTTATCATAATAATTTATAATCAGTTCATTCAATCAACCAATATTTCTTGAATTTCTGTTATGAGTTAAACACTCCACTGGGTATTGTGGCTGTGAACACAGGAGACAAATCTCTGTTCTCATGGAGACTAAATTCTTTCTAGAGGAGAAATGAGAAAGTAACATTAATAGTAAATATATTGCTGGCATGTGTTAAAAAGAAAAATCAAGAAGAGAGATGCAAGCCATAGGAGAATGGTGTATGGGTTATAGCTAGGATTGTCGGGGTTAATCTTATTCTGAAGGCAACATTCTGGAAGTGGTCTGAAGGAAGTGAAGTCTCGAGCTCTGATGCTCTATGTGTTGAGATAGGTGCATCCCAGACAAAGAGAACAGCAAATTAAAAAAATTGCGATGCAGGAGTAAACCTGGCCTCTATGAGGATGAGTGGGAATCTAGTGAGCTAGTACATGAGGAAAGAGAAGGAAGTGATTAACTCAGAGAGGTAACAGAAGGGAAGTGAGGACCTTGCAAAGAAAGCCTTGGTCCCAATTGGGATGTAAGCTTAGATTCCAAAAGGCAGAACTTGCTGAATATTTTGAGTAGAGAAGCAACATGGCTGATTTATGTTTTAACAAATTAGATCTGGACGTTGTGTTGAAAATAGACTAATGAAAGGTATAATGGAAGGCAAAACACCTTTACATCAGCATATAGATGTTTTTAACAAACCAGGTCTACGTAATGGTGGTTTGAATCACAGAGATAGCTGTGGAAGAAATGAGAAGAGGAATCAAGATTGATTACAGAATTTTGTCTTGAGCATTAAGTTCCGTTGTCATTAACTGACATGTGAAAGGATATGGGAAGAGCAGGAGTGGGTCCTAGCAGGACCTCAGTTGTAGACATGCTAAGTGGATGTATTAAGTGAGCATTTGAATATAGGGTCTGGAGATCAAGGGACAAATGTAATTGGAGATACAAGCATGTAGACGGCAATTATAGTCATAAGATCCCTGAGAGATGAGTACATAGAAGAGGGCAAAGATGCAATGATTGAGTTTTTAATTCCAGAATTTAATGGTCAGAGATGAAGATGAAACTACAAAGGTATAGCCATGTACTGGGGTAAGGGGACAAGCACATTATGGTAGCCTGGACATCAAGTGAAGAAAGCCTTTCTGGGAGAAGAGAATGTTGGATAATGTCAATTTCAGCTGACAGAAGAAGAAAGCACTATATTTAATAAGGTGGAACTCATGGGTGTGTTGACAGGAACAAGTTTTGTGGCATTCTGAGGACTACTGCCTGACTGGTGTGGGGTCAACAGAGAATGAACAAGCACAACTGGAGGCAGCATATATGATCCTTGAGGCCACTTTGTTAAAAGGCAATGAGAGAAATGGTGTGGTAGCTGCAACAAGTAAGATAATGAGAGGGTTACAGTAGCCCCCCTTACCCATGGTTTTACTTCCTGAGGTTTCTGAGTTCTGAAAATATTAAGTGGAAAAATTTCCCAGGTAAACCATTTATAAGTTTTAAATTATGTGTTGTTCTGAGTATCATAGTGATAAAATCTTCCGCTATCTTGCTCCGTCTGGCCCAAGAGGTGACTCATATCCTTGTCAGCCATAGACAGAGCTCCCACCCCGTGAGTCACTTAGCAGCCACCATGGTTATCAAGTTATGAGATCTGAGATTAACTGTTGGGATGTCTCAGTGCTTATGTTCAAGTCACCCTCATTTTACTTAATAATGGCCCCAAGTGCAAGAGTAGTGATGCTGGCATGCTGTTATGATTGTTCCATTTTATTATTAGGTGCTGTTGTTAATCTCTTACTGTGCTTAATTTATAAAATAAACTTTGTCATAGGCATGTATGTATGGGAAAAAACAGTGTACATATAATGTTATGGTTTGGCTGTGTCCCCACCCAAATCTCATTTTGAATTGTAGCTCCCATAATTCCCACATGTTGTGGGAGGGACCTGGCAGGAGATAATTGAATAATGGGGGGGGGCAGTTCCCCCCATGATGTTTGCATGGTAGTGAAAGTCTCACAATATCTGATGGTTTTATAAGAGGAAACCCCTTTCACTTGGTTCTCATTCTCCCTTGCCTTCCTCCATGTAAGATGTGCCTTTCATCTTCCACCATGACTGTGAGGCCTCTCCCCACATTCATCCTCTTTTTTCTTTATAAATTACCCAGTGTCAGGTGTGTCTTTATCAGCAGTGTGAAAATGGACTAATATATACAGTTTTGTGATATTTGTGGTTTCAGACATCCACTGGGGGTCTTGGAACATATCCTGTGTGTATAAGAACGGACTATTGCATTTGTAAAGATGGGAGCAATAAAAACATGTTTCTGTGCTTATCAACATCAGTATTTTGCTATATATATAGATAGATAAAATGACCTTGATTTTCCTGTTACACATTTAACAATTCCCATGATTAGTTGTGACAGTGATGAATTATGCCTGACCCTGGTTCCATTTTAGCATTTACATAAAATCATTTACATTTTATCAGGCCTTTTGAATTTCAGGTTCCCAAGATATATGCTACTGAAATTTTAATTAACAAATTTTTCCATACTAAAAATAAAAAGGATTTTTTATGATGAATAAGTGTTAAACATTAATATGAATCTGCACTTGGATATGAGTACAAAGCTTGTGCTTCCTCAAGTGTTATAACTGAATAATCTTCTCTAAAACAATCTGGTGAGGTTATTTTTTAAAGATCGATGCACATATATTCACATAAAATTAGGCATGCCTGGGCGTAAGGGAAGAAATTAATGAAAGGAAAATTTAAGATGGAAATCAGGAGGAAAAGTATTTTAATGAGAACTAGTGAGCGGTGCAATAATCTCCCAAAAGAAAGTTAAACAATCCTCTGTTTCCTGAACATTGTGCGGAGTATGAATGAGGAAGTTATTTCTGGAGGGACAAATTTTGTTGCTGGCCCTGAAAAGCAAAGCATCCTGATTTGATAAGTGAATTTAGGTAGGTTTCCTTTCAAAATGCCCATGTTTTGCAATATATAACATGGTGATAAAAGAATTGTCTGTGTACTTACGACTTGCAAAGTAAAATAATCATATTTTCCTGAGTGTGTTTCATTGTCTATCACATATTAACAGTTGAACAATATGAAATCCCCAATGTTGAAAATAAAAAATGGATGACAATTCACAGTTTCACTATTTCACTTCATACATTGACTGGTCTCTTTATGAACATCTTCACATCCATCCCTTTCTCCAGGAAGTCTGCTAAGTGGCACAGAGAAGCAATGCCTATACATACATACATACACACACACACACACACACACACACGCACACACACACTCTCTCTCTCTCTCTCTCTCTGCAGGCAGAATATATGCAACACACCTTGTCCTACAGGTGTTCTTTGGGTCTCCAGTTTCTCTCCTGCCCATTCATGTTGACAAATGCTTTGATCCATTCTTTTGATGTCTGAACTGACTTTAAAACACCTTTTTCTTTGTTATAAGGGAGATTGCAGAGGTTTAAAGCTCTTCTCTCTCAGCAAAAAATAATACCAAGATCATGCCTGTAATCCCAGCACTTTGGGAGAATGAGGTGGGCGGATCACCTCAGGTCAGGAGTCTGAGACCAGCCTGACCATCATGGAGAAACTCCATCTCTACTAAAAATACAAAATTGGCCTGTGTGGTGGCGCATGCCTGTAATCCCAGCTACTCAGGAGGCTGAGGTAGGAGAATCGCTTGAACCCAGGAGGCAAGTTTGCGGTGAGACAAGAAAGAGAAAAGAAAACCAGCCTGGACAACGAGAATGAAACTCTGTCTGAAAAAAAAAAAAAGCACAGTAATAATAATAATAATAATAATAATAATAGATAAAAATAAAACCAAGAAAAATTAAAGGCAGTTTATGGGAAGTTGTCTTAAATTTCATGATGTAAAATTCAAAAACTGATAGATACAACTCCAGAAAACCTTTACCCATCTTCTCAATAATGTTTTATGTGGCTATCATCTACTATTTCATATTATCCTTCTTAAACATACACATGCATCTACATATATTCAACCTATTTTAGAAGTAACAAGTTCCATATGTAAATATGTGTTTAAATGGCCTCTTTTATTCTTCATTGTGGGTCAACTCATTCTATAAAATCCCAACGTAAAATGAACTCGGGTAGCAGGATGTGTCTCTCTT